>NW_024370705.1:1656859-1687590 GCF_014805655.1 Passer montanus | reverse complement strand
TACCCCCAGCCCCAGCACTTTCCCACCATCCCCATCCACCCCCACATCTCCTCATCCTCATCCTCACCCCCCATTCTCATCAGCACCCGTCCCTATCCCCACCCAAACCCCCCATCTCTCCATCCTCATCATCACCCCCGTTCCCATCCCCCATCCCACACCTCCCCATCCTCACGAGAATTCCCCATTCCCATCCCATCCATCCCCCCCATCCCCATTCCCATGCCCTTCTTCCCTATCCCCCTCATCCCAGTGACCCCCGGGAAATGAGGGGGGCTGGAAATGGGGGCAGGAGGGCTGGGGCATTGGGAGGATAATGGGGACTGGGGAATGTGGGGGACCTGAGGTAACGGGGGAAATGGGGCATCGTGGGGGCTGGGGCAAAGATGGAGAATGGAAATGGGAGCTCTGGGGAAATGGGAAGGTCTGGGGCACTGAGGGGTCTGGGGCACTGGGGGGGCATTGGAGGGTCTGGGGCACCGGGGATTCCTGCTCTGGGGCAATGGAGGCCAAGCCTGGCCAACACTCGGGAATTATTCCAGAGAGACGGAGCCAGGATGATGCTCCAGAGCCTTCACCTGCTCCAGGCACAGCATCCTCACAGCCGTGACCTCCCTGTCTCTGGGTATGTGACTTCATTCCCAGCTGGCATCCCCGTCCCAGTCCTTCCCAGCTCTGGGGAGCACAAGCCAAATTCCCAACAGCTTTATCCGTGCTCACAGTGCAAGGGAAGTCTCCCCCCGAGTTGGGATTTGTTAAAAAAGCTGGAAATCTGCTGATTTTTTTTTTTTTTTTAATCAGGACTGTTAATTTCCAGGCTCATCCCCAAGCTGGGATGTCCCTTCTCTGTCCTGTCCCCAAGGCTGGCTGATAGGGGAGCTCAGAGGGACCCCCGGGGTGGGAAATGACATCAAGAACTGCCAGGGAAGGGAAGGCAAGGGAAGGGAAGGGAAGGGAAGGGAAGGGAAGTGAAGGTTTCAGTCCTCCATTACCTTATGTCTTGAAGTGTTGAGAGAGTAGATATTTTTTCCTGTTTAACTTGGTAATAAGTAGGGAATGGAACAAAAGAGCAGAGGTAAACAACTGTACACTGAGTAGAAGTTTCTTCAGAGTGGCTGCTGGAACTTGCAAGAGCCACTCCTGCTGTAAAGGAATCTCAGTGGAGAAGGGCAGTATAAGCAGAAACTCGGAAGGGAAGGGAAGGGAAGGGAAGGGAAGGGAAGGGAAGGGAAGGGAAGGGATTTTAGGTATTCACCAAACCTCACGCTTCCCAAAAACCCCTAGGGCAGCCTGTGGGATAGCTCCCATGCTTGGAGCTGGCTATGGTCTGAGAGGTGGATGAACATTCCAGACATTGGGAATGGCACAGTCCGTCCATATAAAACTATGTGGTAATCTTTTAATTGACTTCTCTGGGTTTTCTCCATGAGAAAAGAGTTTGGAGTGACTCAGAGTCTGTAAACTGGGTTAATGTTCCCTCGGTGCCAAAGGTGCTCTTCCAGGCACGACATCCTGCTGGGAAGGGAGAGGGAATGCCCTGGCACGGCTACTCCAGCCTGGCAAACCAACACCCCTGCACCACCCAGGGGTTTCCCACCTAATTCCCCCAAAACCATCCCACGAGCATTCATTGCACCAGCTCGGGGTGAGCTGTCCCACAGGAGCCTCTGGGTATCAGCACTGGGATTTCTTGGTTATTAATGGGGCAAAGAACTTCTTCAGCTCCACACGGGGAGGGGGAGCCCTGGGATTTCAGCTCTCAAGCACCTCTTTAATCCTCTGTGGAAGAGCAGCTCTGTCCCATCACTCTGTCCTACCACCCTTGTCCCTTCAACCCTGTCACCATCACCTCTGTCCATCACCTCCGTTCCCATCACCTCTGTCCTGTCATCCCTGTCACCACCATCCTTGTCACCACCATCTCTGTCCCCACCATCCTGTCCCATCACCTCTGTCATCATCATCTCTGTCCTATCATCCCTGTTCCATCAACTCTGTCACCACCTCTGTCACCATCACGTCTGCCCCATCATCTGTCTCGTCTCCATCACCACCATTCCTGTCACCACCCCCCGGCCCATCATCCCTGTCCCCACCACCTCTGTCCCACCATGCCTGTCCTATCAACACTGTCATCACTTTTGTCACCACCATGCCTGTCCCATCTTCCCTGTCCCATCATCTCCATCCCATCATCCCTGTCCCATCACCTCTGTCCCATCATCCCTGTCCCACCACCTCTGTCCCCTCATCTCCACCCAGGAGGGAAATCAGAGCCATCCCAGGGGCATGCACCCATCAGTTTAACCCCATTAAACAACACCCCAAAGATTAACCCTGCTCTGGAGCCTGGGATTTATTAATGATGGGAAAACCCCTGGAAAAATCCATGGAGGAGGAGAAGAGCCTGCTCCAGGCGAAGGCAGATCCGGGGGGAGAGCAGCAGCTCTGGATCCAGGACGTGCAGGAAAATCGCAGCTCCCGGCTGTTCCCAGGTGCCCGGGAAGGAGCTGGAGGCTCCGGAGGGAAGGGCCATCTGTCACGGCTGTCACGTGCCCACAGGGACAGCTGAGGCCGCTGACCTCAGCCTCCAGCTCCTGCTTGCCTTCATGGGGCTGCAGGGGAAAAAAGGGGGAAAAACCCCAGGAAAGCAGCACCCCCCAGCAGATGTTTGGGGTTTTATAGGATCCACCCTGGAGCTCTTGATGTTTTCACTTCCCTTGGCAGCAACAGCATTTTTATAGGGAGTTTTTTGCCTGCCCTGTACCTCTACTTCCCAATGGATTGCTTCCCATCCTCACTCCACCTGTGTTTTCCTCTCACTCCTGCCTGCTTTCCTTTCTGGGGTCAGAGCAGCAGCAGAGCATCGCTCCAGCAGCCTGGGCTCATTCTGCCCTCAAAGCTCCTTCTCGACAGGAGGCTCCAGGGGTTCTCCAGAGGCACTGGGAAGCAGCAGGTACAGGGATAAAGGCGTTTTGCTCTGGCAGCCACCTCTGGAGATTGCTGCTCCTGTTGCACCGGGAGGATCCCAGATCTCCTCTCCTCAGGTGTCCCTGCACCCAAAGGTGCCCCTCTCATCCCATCGGTGTTCCCAGGGCAGGTGCAGTGTTTTCCCAAAACCTTAATCCAGCAATTCCTGCTGCCGATTTCCCTGGGACGGCCGGCACCACCCTGCTCTGGTGAACACCAGCACCGTGCTCTTCCCACAATCGCAGAATCATGGAATAGGTTGGGTTGGAAGGGACCTTGAAGGACACCTCGTTCCATGCCCTGCTGTGGGCAGGGACAGCAGGATGAGGGATTCTCCCTCTCCACTCAGGTGAGATCCCAGGGGGAACTCTGCATCCAGCCTGGGCCCAGCACAGGAGGGACCTGGAGCTGCTGGAGAGCCCAGAGGAGCCATGGAGGTGCCCCAAGGGCTGGAGCCAGGCTGGAGAGCTGGGGGTGCTCACCTGGAGAGGAGAAGGCTCCAGGGAGAGCTCAGAGCCCCTTGCAGGGCCTGAAGGGGCTCCAGGAGAGCTGGAGAGGGACTGGGGACAAGGGATGGAGGGACAGGACACAGGGAATGGCTTCCACTGCCAGAGGGCAGGGATGGATGGGATATTGGGAATTAGGAATCGTTCCCTGGCAGGGTGGGGAAGGGCTGGGATGGCGTTCCCAGCGCAGCCCGGCTCCCACTGCCAGAGGCCAGGGCTGGATGGGATATTGGGAATTAGGAATCGTTCCCTGGCAGGGTGGGGAAGGGCTGGGATGGCGTTCCCAGCGCAGACCCCGGGATCCCGGAATCCCTGGAAGCTGCCGGGATTTTCCCGGGCCGGCGGAACCCGCCCGTCCCCTCACGCCGGCCCCGCCCCCGCGCTCTCGCGCGCTTGGCGGCGCTCTCGCGAGACTTCCCAACATGGCGCCGGCGGGCAGCGCGAACCTGCCGTGGTACGGCCGGGAGCGGGGGGATACCGGATAACGGGGTACCGGGATAACGGGGTACCGGGATAACGGGGTACCGGGATACCCGGGATACCGGGGTACCGGGATACCGGGATAACGGGGTACAGGGATAACGGGATACCCGGGTACCGGGATACCGCGATAACGGGGTACCGGGATAACGGGGTACCGGGATAACGGGGTACCGGGATACCGGATAACGGGATAACGGGGTACTGGGATAACGGGGTACCGGGATAGCAGAATACCGGGATAACGGGGTACCGGGATAACGGGGTACCAGGATAATGGGGTACCAGGATACCGGGATAGATAACGGGGTACCGGGATAACGGGGTACCGGGATACCGGGATAACGGGGTACCGGGATAACGGGGTACAGGGATAACGGGATACCGGGATAGCGGGGTACCGGGATAACGGGGTACCGGGATAACGGGGTACCAGGATAATGGGGTACCAGGATACCGGGATAACGGGGTACCGGGATCACGGGGTACGGGCAGCGCGAACCTGCCGTGGTACGGCCGGGAGCGGGGGGATACCGGATAACGGGGTACCGGGATACCGGGATAACGGGGTACCGGGATAACGGGGTACAGGGATAACGGGATACCGGGATAGCGGGGTACCGGGATAACGGGGTACCGGGATAATGGGATAACGGATACCGGGATAACAGGGTACCGGGATACCGGGATATCGCGGCGGGAGCTGCCCCGGGGCTCACTCCCCTCCTTTCCTTGCCCGCTGCAGGGTGGAGAAGTACCGTCCGCAGGCGCTGTCCGAGCTGGTGTCGCACCGGGACATCCTCAGCACCGGTAATGAATCCCTCCCCGCGCCGGTCCCGGCTGTCCCCCAGCCCCGGTGTCCCGCTGCTATCCCCTTGTTATCCCGTTGTTATCCCGTTATCCCGCAGTGCAGCGCTTCATCAGCGAGGACCGGCTCCCCCATCTGCTCCTCTATGGGCCGCCCGGGACCGGGAAGACATCCACCATCCTGGCCTGTGCCCGGCAGCTCTACCGGGAGCGGGAGTTCGGCTCCATGGTGCTGGAGGTGAGCGGGAACACGGCGGGATGGGATGGGGTGGGGTGGGGGGGGATGGGATGGGATGGGATGGGATGGGACAAGATGGGTTGGAATGAAATGGGATGCAGGGATACAGATCCACACCATTCCCTTCCAGCTCAACGCCTCCGATGACCGGGGCATTGACATCGTGCGAGGGCCCATCCTGAGCTTCGCCAGCACCAGGACCATCTTTAAGTACGTGGTGGGTCTGTGCTTCCCAAAGCTCCCCATCTCTTTGGCATTGTCCTGCCCTGGCACTTGGATTGGGAAGGGATTTGGGAGGCCCCCGGGTGGATGGGAATGTGCCCGGGAAGCAGGGAGGGTGAGGGTGCAAGAAGGGCTTCCCAGGAGCCAGGCTGGGAACAAACATCCAGCTCCCCCTCCTCTAGCACCAAACCCCCCTTTTCCTAGGAAAGGCTTCAAGCTGGTCATCCTGGATGAAGCTGATGCCATGACCCAGGATGCTCAGAACGCCCTGAGGAGAGGTGAGGGCACGGGGAGCCCCACACTGTGAGCAGCCATCGGCCTCATCCAGCCGGGCACAGGGTGGGAACCAGGACGAGGCAACACCCAAGGACCCTCCTCCCCGTGCTCCTTTTTGCAGTGATCGAGAAGTTCACAGAAAACACCCGGTTCTGCCTCATCTGCAACTACCTGTCCAAGATCATTCCCGCCCTGCAGTCCCGCTGCACCCGCTTCCGCTTCGGCCCCCTGACCCCGGAGCTGATGGTGCCGCGGCTCCAGCACGTCATCCAGGAGGAGGGGTGAGTGGGGATCCCCCTGTGCCCCACTCCCTGCCAGGGAGGAGCAGCAGGCTGGATTCCCCAGCTGCCCACGTGGTGTTTTCCAGGGTGGACGTGACCGAGGACGGGATGAAGGCTCTGGTGACCCTCTCGAGCGGGGACATGCGCAGGGCCCTCAATATCTTGCAGGTGGGACTGTGGCCATCAGCCCCAGGCCAGCTGAGCTGGAGGGGCTTCTTCATCCTTCCTGTTCCCTCCTCTTCCTCAGAGCACCTCCATGGCCTTTGGGAAGGTGACAGAGGAGAACGTCTACACCTGCACGGGACATCCCCTCAAGTCTGACATCGCCAACATCCTCGACTGGATGCTGAACCAGGATTTTTCCACAGCCTACCGCAGTATCCTCCACCCTGGGGGTTATTCCCAGCTGGGATAAATCCTGCTCCTTCCCAGGGATCTCTGTGGCCTCTGGGGTGGGTGCTGCTCGCTGGGGAGGCTCTTGGGATTGCTGTGAAGGTGAGGATGGGATCTGGCAGGGAAATGCCTGGAAGCAAGGCCTTGACTCACTCTCATCCCAGAAATCATGGAGCTGAAGACGCTGAAGGGCCTGGCCCTGCAGGACATCCTCACTGAGATCCATCTCTTCGTGCACAGAGGTGGGGAAAGGGTCCAGCTCTGGATGATCCTGGAGAGGCCAAACTCCCCTGCCCTTCACTGAGTGTTTCCTTTTCTCCACAGTCGACTTCCCCCCCTCCATCCGCATCCAGCTGCTGATCAAGCTGGCAGACATCGAGTAAGTGTCACTGCCCCAGCCTGGGGACCCTGGGGTGGCTCCTGGTGGTCACTGGGCACTGCTGGCACACAGCCCGTGGCTTTGGGGGGCACCCACAGTGGTGGAAACCCCCAAAGCTGCCCTTGGCCCCTCTCCAGGTACCGCCTGGCCGCTGGCACCAGCGAGAAGATCCAGCTGAGCTCCCTCATCGCCGCCTTCCAGGTCACCAGGGACCTGGTGGTGGCTGAAGCCTGATCCTGCCAGGTGGATCTGCTGCTGGATTTGGGAAGGACCGTCAGCCCCATGCCTGGAGCTGCTCCCTGCAGCTTCCCGGTTCCTTTTTGGAAGCCTTGAATGACCAGTAAGGGTAAAAAGGTTGTTAAAAGGTAGCATTATTCCCAATGGGAAAATACAGGTGCCTCCAAAGCCCAGCAGGTTGCACTGGTCTTTGCTTTTCCCTCCTGAAGGGAGGTGGGGGGTTAGGGGTGCACCAGCTTTCTGTGTTCAGCTGTTCCCAAGGGAAAAACAACATCCTGGCAATGTTTGGAGGAGAATTCCCTCCACAAAGTCTGCCAGCACACAAGGGAACGTGCTGTTGCTCCAGCCACCAGCTAAGCTGGAGGATGGGGACAAACAAAACACTTCTGCATGCTCAGCATGTCTGGGAATTTGGCTGATGGAGTGCCACGCTCCAGCACGGAGAGAAAACAACAGAGGAATGGGAGCAGGGGGTGGAGTGAAGCCACCTCTTCCCACAGATGGACACCTCTGCCACCCCTCCCTGGCAGCCAGGGCGGTGCCAGGCACTCCCAGGTCACCTGAGCGAGCCAGCAGGGAAATCATGAGGAATCAATTTTTATTTATTGAGACCTGCTCGGGCTTGTCCCGCTCCTGCCCACGCCGGGAGAGCGGCAGAGCCCGCGCTCCACTGGCATGGAGGGACATTCCCAGGTGGGTGTTTTGGGGGGGTTTAGCCCCATATTTGTGCAGGTGACAACAGCTCTGCTCCCACAGCAGCTGTTCCACCATCATCCCACACCATTGCACTCAGAAGCAGAAGCACCTGACCCAACCCAGCAGGCAGCAGGGGACAGGGGGACCTGTGTCCCACCCATGTCCCCTGCAGGGCCACCGCGGCTCTCTGCGTGGGATTTTGCTGGGTTTTTGTATTATGACACCAAAAAAAGCCCTCCACAGCCCCAAAACCACGGGAGCAGCAACGCTCCTGGCTCACGGCTCGGCGTTCCTGCGGCGCCACCTGCCCGGGCCGAGCCCCGGGGCTCACCTCCGTGCCTCTGCTCCCCCTGCTGCCTTAAAAAGTCCTGTAAGTGAGGAATTCCTTCAGCTTCCTGGGAATGGGCAGCGCCAGCACCTGGTAGGTTGTGAGGAAGGTGCGCAGGGCTTTGCGGCACAAGTGCTTGAGCGACGAGAGGACCCTCGGGGCTGTCCAGAACTGGACGTGGCCATCCCTGGTCCTGCAATGGGATCCAAACAACCCTGAGCACAGGGCAGAGGGACACGAAGAATTCCAGCTGTCCCCAAATATTGCCAAGTTTGCCAGGAGCGTGTGTTCCCCAGCCCAGGAAAAAACTGTCCCCAGGGAAGCCCAGAATTTGCTGAGCTCAGGAGGAAGGAGCAGCCCTGTGCTTCTCCACCCTCTTCTCCTGTTTACTCACCCTGTGGCAATGAATCCTCCGTGTGGGAAGTACATGCAGCACAGACCGTTGGTCATGGGGGCAAAGGCCACTGGAGACCGCAGCTCCAAGGCCCAGATCCTCAGGAGCCTGTGGAGAACGGGAGAGGACACACACAGTGCAGTGCCTGCTGCCAAAATAAAGCCTCTGGGATCCCCTGAAGACACAGAAACCAGAAGGATTTGCTTCCCAGAGGTGTGTTCCAGTGAGGACTGTCCCCTGCTGAGCAAGTGACATCTGAGGGTGGCACAGTAGGACATGGACCTCAGCTCAGGGTGACAGGGCCCTGACCTTCCTACCCCTTGTCACAGCCAAGCCATGGTGTTCCCACGGCCCTGACCTTTCCCCTTATCTCAGGAATTGGTGGGGACCTGGAGCATTTACTCCCCACCTCCTGAGATCCTGGTTCATTCTGGTCTCCTCCTGGGCCCCTCTCTGGGTCCCCACAGGGGTTCACTCACCTGTCATCTGCCACCGTGGCCAGGTAGAGCCCCTCGGGGGAGAAGCAGACGGAGCGCAGGGAGCTGCTGTGGATTTCACTGCTGGAGTCCAGCGTGGAGTGCAACGGGACATGGCTGTGGGTGGGGACAACATCCCAGCATCAGCTCTGAGCTGCCACCAGCCCCTTCCCCAGCTGAGGCTGGCAGAGCTGCCAAACTTGGCAAGCCAGACCCCCATGCTGCCTCTGGAAGCAGAGGAGTGGTGACGGCTGTGCCCAGCGAGAAGGGAAAGCCACATCCAGCCCTAAAAACCTCCCTGGCATTGCTCTGTCCTGTCCCACAGTGTCCCCATGGTCCATACAACAGTGCAGACATGGTGGCTGTGCCCATCCAGTCCTAAAAACCTCCCTGGCATTGCTCTGTCCTGTCCCACAGTGTCCCCATGGTCCATACAACAGTGCAGACATGGTGGCTGTGCCCATCCAGCAGGGAAAGCCACATCCAGCCCTAAAAACCTCCCTGGCACTGCTGTGTCCCCTCTCAGGCCCTACCGCAGTGTCCTGAGCTGCTCCCCAGTGTAGGGGTCCCACATGATGACACAGGCGTCGTAGGAAGCGGTGACAAGGAGCGCGGAGTCCGGGGAGAAGTCACAGGAGACCACGCTGCTCTGGTGGCCCTCCAGCCTCCGGATGAGGGTGTAGGATCTCATGCTCCACAGCAGTGCCTGCAGGATTTGGGCAGGGGATCAGGCTGGGAGCATGCCAAGGTTTAAACCACATGGGCCCTGCTCCCAACTTCCAGCTCCTGAGAAGCCAGGGCAGGATGGCCTGGCCCTTCTCCCAGGGGGCTTTCTGGGGGCACAGAGGGCTGGATTCAGCAGGCACAGGGATGGCTCCCATCCTGCAGGACTCACCGACTTCTCACCAGCGGCGGAGCAGAGCATGCTGCAGTCTGGAGAGATGGAGCAGCAGTAGACCCACTGCACGTGGCCCGACAGCACCTGCACCTGCCGCCCTGGGGACAGCAGAAATGTGTCACCAGAGGGGAACAGGACTCCTTGGCTCTGCTCTTCTCCCTTTCCCCAGTGGGAATTCACATTGGGCTGGGGATTCCCTGGGTAAATCCCAAGGTAATGCCCTCCTGCATCTCCCAGGTTACACTCTGCTCCCAGTCATGTGGCTGTCCCCTTCTGTTGCAAATACTGTCCCCAAAGGTCCTCTGCCACCACCTTCCCCCCTGAGACGGGTCTTTCCCCCTTCCCTGACCCAGCACAGGGATATTCCTGCACGTTCCTACCATCCCTGCTGAGGTCCCACACACGCAAGGTCTTGTCCCGCGAGGCCGACACGAGGATGGGGCTTCCATTGGGAGCGAAGCTCAGGTCCCTGACAACATCCTGGTGTCCCAAGAGGCTGAAGAGGAGGTGCCCTGCAGAGAGGAGCCAGGCTCAGTGCCATCCATCCACAGGGAATGAGGCAGAGCCCCTCGTGCAGCCCCGTTTGGGACAGGGCAGGTATTGGGGAGGGAGGGAGATGGGATCTCCTTCCACAGGGGAACAAGGGACAGCCAGCCTGAAGCCACGACAGCGAGGGCTGCTCACCTGTCTGCACCTCCCACACCTTGATCTGCCCATCGTTGAGCCCGGTGGCCAGGACCAGGCAGGGAAGCCCCACAGCACAGGCAGGATCTGTGTCCCCATCCTCAGCTGCTGGCCAGGCACTGAAGGCCAGGCCCCACACGATCTGCCCACACTCCAGAGTCTTCTCCTTGGCTGCCCCACGGCTCCAGGTCTCTGCTTTGCCACCCCGGCTCTTGCGCTCTGAGCTTTTGCAGCTGCTGGAGGGAGACAGGGATGGGTGGAGTGCTCACCCCAAGAACCCCCAGCCCAACTCCATGCACCCATCTTCACCCCACACTGGAAAACCCCTGGGATCAATCCAAACTGGGGAATGAATGGATGGAGAGCAGCACTGGGAGGACTTTGGTGCTGGTGGGTGAAGGCTCAAACACCCTGGGCTGATCCCCAATGTGGGGCAACAGGAAAGGAGAGGGAATTCTGCCCCTCTGCCCCACTCAGGTGAGACACCACCTGCAGAGCTGCCCCAGCCCTGGGGTTCCCACCAGCAGAAGGACATGGAGCTGATGGATTGAGACCAGAGGAGGAGATGCTCCAAGGGCTGGAGCCAGGCTGGGAGAGCTGGGAATGTTCACCTGGAGAGGAGAAGGCTCCAAGGAGACCTCAGAGCCTCTTGCCCCTAAAGGGGCTCCAGGAGAGCTGGAGAGGAACTGGGGACAAGGGATGGAGGGACAGGACGCAGGGAATGGCTTCCCACTGCAGGGATGGGTGGGATATTGGGAAGGAATTGTTCCCTGGGAAGGTGGTCAGGCCCTGGCACAAGGTGCCCAGAGCAGCTGTGGCTGCCCCTGGATCCCTGGCAGTGCCCAAGGCCAGGCTGGAGCAGCCTGGGACAGTGGAAGGTGTCCCTGCCATGGCAGGGTGGGACTGGATGAGCTTTGGGGTCCCTTTTAACCCAAGCCATTCCACGACTCCGCACTCACAGCTCGGCCTCCCCCAGAGGCCACGGGATCAGCTTGACCACGCAGTGTCCCTGGGACCAGGCGAACCAGGCCCCGTCGGGGGAGAAGGCGACGCTCCAGGTCTCGCAGCTGGATTTCCAATCGTAGCGCTGGGGCCGGCCCGGCTTCAGCTCCGCCAGCAGCACCGGCTCCTCTGCGGCGGGACAGCCCCGTTACCCCCGGAGCCCCCAAAACCGCCGTCACCTCACACCCCCAGCCCCCGCGTCCCCGCCCGGCTCCCGCTCACCTCCGCTCGGCTTCATGGTGGCCCCGCCGCCCGCTCGGCCCCGCCGGGCCCGCCCGGCCCAGGGCGGCGGCGGCGGAAGCGGCGGCGCGGGGAGGGGACCTGGAGCCGCCTCCTCCGGCCCCGCCGCCACCGGCACCGCCCCGCGACCGGCATGGGCGGGAGAGCGCCGGGAACGGCCCCCTGAGGGAGAAACGGCGGGAGCCGGGCCTGCCCCAGCCGCCGGGCCCGGGGCAGCCACCCCCTCAGAGACCGGCACCGGGACACCTCCGGCAGGGACACCCTCAGGGACCCACACCGGGACCCCTCCGCAGCCGCCCCCTCAGAGTCCGGCACCGGGACACCTCCGGCAGGGACACCCTCAGGGACCCACACCGGGACCCCTCCGCAGCCGCCCCCTCAGAGTCCGGCACCGGGACACCTCCGGCAGGGACACCCTCAGGGACCCACACCGGGACCCCTCCGCAGCCGCCCCCTCAGAGTCCGGCACCGGGACACCTCCGGCAGGGACACCCTCAGGGACCCACACCGGGACCCCTCCGCAGCCGCCCCCTCAGAGTCCGGCACCGGGACACCTCCGGCAGGGACACCCTCAGAGACCGGCACCGGGACACCTCCGGCAGGGACACCCTCAGGGACACCTCCGGCAGGGACACCCTCAGGGACCCACACCGGGACACCTCCCTCCAGTGACACCCTCAGGGACACCTCCGGCAGTGACCCCCTTAGGGACCCACACTGGGACACCTCCGGCAGTGACCCCCTTAGGGACCCACACTGGGACACCTCCGGCAGGGACACCCTCAGGGACCCACACCGGGACACCTCCGGCAGTGACACCCGGCCCCAGCAGCACCCTCACGGGGACAGCCCCTGGCAGTGACAGCCCCCCAGGATCCACAGGGTGACACCCCCTGGCAGTGACACCTCCCCAGCACCCACACCGGGACACCTCCCGGCAGTGACACCCTCAGGGACCCAACACCCTCACAGGGACACTCCCCGGCAGTGACATCCCCCCGAACCCACACAGGGACACCCCCTGGCAGTGACACCCCCAGAATCCAGCACCCCCTGGATGACACCCCCCAATTCAGCAGCCCCCAAAAGATCAGCACCCCCATATCCATCCCCCTCCAGCAGCCCCCAAGGATCTCATTGCGCCCCCCTTTAGCAGCACCCCGATCACCCCGTGCCCCACATCATCCCCCCCGAATCAGCACCCCATCATCATCCATCCAGAACCAGCACCCCATCATCAACCCCCCCAGAATCAGCACCCCATCATCAGCCCCCCAAGAACCAGCGCCCCTCCTTTGAGCCCCTCCAGCACCCCCTGGCTGACACCCACCCTGGCAATGCCAGCAGGACACAGCTGGCCAGTCCACCCTTGCACCCCGAATTCCGCAGCCCCCCAAGCCCCCGCTGTGCCTCACCAGGGGCACAGATGCCCCCCAGTGCCCCCATCCTCTCTGGCTCGGGGTCCCTGGTGCAGCGAGGCCGGGGTGCAGGGAGCGGTGGGATTGGGGTGCTGCACCCACAGACACCCCAAGACCTGCTGGAGTCCCCCCGGTTTGGCTCAGGGTGTCCCCTCTGAGGGCTGGGGTCACCCGGAGGTCCCTTGGGGGTCCCATGCACCTCCTTCCTCCCCTCATCCCCAAGTCCAGTGTTCATCTACTCCCTCCCTACTCTGGCGCTTTGGGGTCCAGACCGAGCCCCCCACCCGGGGGTCACCCACCTCTTATGACATGACGAAGCCCCTCACCACATGTGCCCCCGCTCTGCCGTGGCCCCGTGCCTCAGTTTCCCCGCCTCTAGGACGGAGGGTGGCTTTGCTCTCTGGTCGCTGGCCCGCGATGGGACCCCGCGGTGGGCACGGTGCCACCTCCCCCGCGCTCGCCCTCCGCCCTGTGCCCGCCTGGCGCAGGTGGGAGCGAAGCGGCAGCAAAGGCAGCCGAGAAGAGGAAAGAGGAAGAAGCGGCGGCGGCGGAGGAGGAGGAGGAGGAGGAAGAGGGGGCCGGTGCCGGCAGCCCCGCCGGCGCTTTGCGGGGGCTCAGCGCACCCCCGGGCACCCATCGCAGCCCCCCAGGTGCCCACCCCGAAGTTTGAAGTTCGCCGGCATGGCCAAAAGCACCTCGCTGCGCTGCCGGGTGCTGGAGGGGAAGGACCTGCCCGCCAAGGACCTGTGAGTGGCTCGGGGGCTCAGGGCCCCCCTATTTCCCCCAGACCCACCCCGGGAGATGTGGCGGGGAGGGGGTGCTGGGTGCTCTGCCCTCTCTGGGTGTTCTCTCCGCACAGTTTCGGGGGTCTCTGCTTGCACCAGGTACCCCCAAAGCGGGGGTCTGGGGTGTGCAGGGACTGCCAGCACCACCCCTCCAGGGGTGTATGATCCCCCCAACCCCTTTAGCATCCCTTTCGTGCCCCCCAGCAGGGTGGGCACAGAGGATCCCCCCAAACATGGGGGTGGCACTGGGGGGGCACAGCTCCTGCACCCCCACCCCTTTTGGGGGTGTGGTGATGAGTGGGGGGTGCAGGGTCCCCGCCCGCTCCTGCCCCGGGGACACGGCTCAGCGCAGCTGGCAGTCCCGGGTACCTCCGGATGTGCCAGCTTGGCACCGCCGGCCGCTCCCAGGGCCGGGCAGCCGGGAACGGGGCCGTGTCCCTGCCTCAGATTCTGCCCCCGGGGGGTGTCCCGCTGCGGGGTCTGGGCACAGCGGGCGATCTGCGCAATGATGGGGTGCCCGGTGCCGCTCCCAGCGCCCCCAAACCCAGCTTGGGGCTGTCGTGGGGCTGCAGAGGGGGTCAGGTGAGCCGCTCCCACTTCCCGTCCCGTGGCAGGGACAGAGACTGGGGTCACGTCCCTCATTCGGGGTCTCAGTCCTTGTGGAAGCACTTCCTGCGGATTTGGGGCTCCAGCAGCACCCCAGGGCCGGCACCCCTCGGTGCTGCTCCAGCTGCCATAATCCAGCAGAAAGGGGCTTTGCCGGGAGCGGGTGGATGGTCCCCTGGTCCGTCCCTCATCCCTCAATCCTGTTCTCCCTGCCGAAAGGGTCAGACCGGTGTCACCCTGGCACCGTGGGTTGTCACGGAGACTCGGCTGGGCTGTGCTGCTGGACAGACAGCGGTACCCGCGGGTGGGTGGCACAGGGACACTGCGATGGCTCGGGGTGACCCACAGCAGGTCCTTTAGCCCAAGGAGAAGAGGGGATGCCCCCATCCCGGTGTCAGGGTGGTGTCAGCAGGGCTAAGACCTGGCAGCTCAGCTCACCCCCGGGGCTGGCGCCTCACTGTCAGGGTTTGAGACCCCCAGGATCGGGGGGGACTCCGAGTGGGGGCTGATCCTGGGCACCCCCATCCCCTGCCCAGGTCTGGCTCCAGCGATCCCTACTGCGTGGTCAAGGTGGACAACGAGGTGGTGGCCAGGTACGGGGACACTGTCCCACACTGGGAGGGGGCAGGCAGGAGTGGGGGATCCTCCCTGGGGGGACAGCCACCTCTGCCACCCCGGCAGGACGGCCACCGTGTGGAAGAGCCTGAACCCTTTTTGGGGTGAGGAAATCACGCTGCTTCTGCCCCGTGGATTCCACAGCCTCACCATCTACGTGCTGGATGAAGACACCATTGGGTAGGGGGACAGCACGGGCAGGGTGGGCACTGGGGACCCCCCGAGGGGTGGCAGGTCCCCAGCAGTGCCCTGCTGTGTCTGTTCCCTCACAGGCAGGACGATGTCATTGGCAAGGTCTCGCTCAGCCACCAGCAGATCTCAGCTGAGCCGCGGGGTGAGGGGGGCACAGTGGGGTGGGGGACAGCGGGACTCATGCTGGCACCGCGGGGTGCCCACACTGTCCCCCTCGGCAGGCATCGACAGCTGGCTCAGCCTGGCACCTGTGAACCCCGACCAGGAGGTGCAGGGCGAGATCCACCTGGAGCTGCGAGTCCCCGAGCGGGGCCACCCGCGGGTGCTGCGCTGCCACCTCATCGAGGCCAGGTTGGGGGGCTGGCACCACCACGGGGTCTTATTTTTGGCAGGAGGGAGGAGAGGAGGGGATGGGGACAGTGGTGGCACGGGGTTTGTCCTCCCCTTTCCACACTCGGAAGGATCCTCAGTACACCGGGGTGGGGACATCAGTGGTGCCAATCCACGTGTGACGATGCCATGGGGGCTCAGTGGGAAGTGTGCTGCCATCCCTGCTTGGGGACAGGGGCACAGGAGCACCAGGGTTTGTCCCCAGCAGAATGGTTCATTCTCACATCGTGTTTTTGCCCTTTGGTTTCAAAATTTGGGGAAACTGAGGCAGTGCCCAGGCTGCCCGCCTGGGTTTGGGGTGCAGACGTGTGTGCAAGTTGTGCACGCGTGTGAGCATGCACAGGAACACACGCGCGGTGACACACACACGGTGACACACACACACAGCTGACAGATGGAGCAGGCAGCAGAGGCAGCATCCCGCTGCCATGGCAACCAAAGCAGCTACCAAGGCAACAGGATGGCCATGGGGACAGGGTGGCCATGGGGACAGCCAGGAGGGACGGCAGCACCCCCACTAGGGACTGGAGGAGGAAGGGCTCCCCTGGAAATGGGAGCACCATCTCCCCAGCATCCCCTGGCGCCTGCTGGCTGCCCCATATGCCCAGGCGAGCTGGCACAAAGCGGGGACGTGGGGCTGCAGGACCGTGATGGTGGGGACAAACCCTGCTGACCCCATGTCTTCACAGGGACCTGGCCCCCCGGGACGCCTCGGGCACCTCGGACCCCTTTGGCCGGGTGTCGTGCTGCGGGCACACGTTGGAGACAGCCGTGAGTCACTGCTGGCTGCTGGGTGTGGCACCGGGTCCCCCACGGACCCGGGAGGCTCAGGGCACCTCGTCCCCTCGGCCACCAGTCCCGGTGCCCGCAGGTGGTGAAGAAAACCCGGTTCCCGCACTGGGATGAGGTGCTGGAATTCGAGCTGCCCGAGGGGGAGCTGGGAGAGGCTGTGCTGAGCGTGGAGCTTTGGGACTGGGACATCGTGGGCAAGAACGACTTCCTGGGGCGGGTGAGGACCTCGGGGCACACCGGAACGGGGCAGGGTCCTGGGGGCACCTCTGCACCCCCGTGTGGGGTCTGGGTGACCACCGGTTAGGACCCACCGGCATGGGGGCAGTGCCACATGCAGACCCTGCGTGTCCTGGGCTGTCCCCCGAGGGAGGTGCAGCACAGGGGACTGGCACATGTCCCCCCCACCCAGACCCTGCCCCTGTCCCCCAGGTCGAGTTCTTCTTGGACACCCTCTGCCCAGGCCCCACGAGGGGCTGGTTCCAGCTCCTGCCCTTCCCCAGCACCACCGAGGACCACGGGTGAGTGCAGGCAGAGGGGACAGGGGTTGTGACCAGGGCAGCACGAGGTGACCCCCATGGAGGGCACAGGACCCACGTGAGCCCCCCGTGTCATTGCAGGGGACAGCTGGGTGCCCTGAGGCTGGCAGTGAGGCTGCTGGAGGACACGGTCCTGCCTCCCCACCACTACCAGCCCCTCATCCAGCTCCTCACCGAGCCCATCCTCTGCCCAGCCCAGGTGGGTGCTGGGGCTGCGGGGAACTTTGGGGTGACCACCCCAGCCTGGAGGCCCCGCTGTGCCCACCCTGCCCTCCCCACAGTCCCCTGAGAGCACAGCCCTGGCTGTCCTGGAGGAGGTGACCTCAGGGGAGAGCCGGCAGGACGTGGCCACCAAGTTGGTGAAGCTCTTCTTGTCCCAAGGGCTGGCTGTGCCCCTCCTGGACTACCTCACCACCCGCGAGCTGGCCAGGACCAGTAAGTGCCCAGGGCCACTCCAGTAAGTGCCCAGGGCCATCCCCAAGATCTTCATGGGGATCTGAGCAACCCCAAGCCAGGGTTGCTCCAGATCCCCATGGAGAAAGAGTGAGGACACCAAGGGAGAGGCAGGAAAGGTGCCACATGTCCCTGGGGTTGGGCACACCGGGGACAGCTGGGACGTCACCCTGTGCCCACCTTGCCACAGCCTCTCTGCTCTTCCAGCTGATCCCAACACCCTCTTCCGCTCCAACTCACTGGCCTCCAAATCCATGGAGCAGTTCATGAAGGTGAGCATGGGAAGGGACGCCTCCATGATGTCCCAGCAGGGCATCTGGGGACAAGGACAGTGCCTTCCCACCCCTTGCAGGTGGTGGGGCTGCCCTACCTGCACGAGGTCCTGAAGCCAGTGGTGAACCGCATCTTTGAGGAAAAGAAATATGTGGAGCTGGACCCCGGCAAGATGGAGCTGAGCCGGGGCAGGTGGGCACAGGTGGATGTCTGGGAGTGGCACAGGGCACCTGGCATGTCACTGTGTCCCCTGCAGGGAGGGGGCACCTACTGCTGCTGAGCCCATGGGTCACTTCTGGCCAGCTCAGTGTCCCCATTCCCAGTGTCCCTGACCTGGAGGTGTCCCCACAGGAGGATCTCCTTCAAGGGCTCCCTGTCGGAGGCACAGGTGCGGGAGAGCAGCCTGGAGCTGCTGAAGGGCTACCTGGGGGACATCATCGAGGCCATCGTGGGCTCGGTGGACAAGTGTCCCCTCCCCATGAGGGTGGCCTTCAAGCAGCTCCGCAGGCGGGTGGAGGAGCGATTCCCCTCGGCACAGCACGAGGTGGGGCCCACGGCAGGGCTGGGGGTCTGCACGGCCCCAGGACCACCACCCCAAGCTCTGGGCTGTCCCTGTCCCCTGGGCTGTCCCTGTCCCCATCCAGGAGGTGCGGTACTTCTCCATCAGTGCGTTCCTCTTCCTTCGCTTCTTCGCTCCCGCTGTCCTCACCCCGAAGCTCTTCGGGCTCCGGGAGCAGCACGCGGAGCCCTGCACCGGCCGCACGCTCCTGCTGCTCGCCAAGGTGGGGGACAGCAAGGGCACCCAGGGAGGGGGGTTGGACACTGGGGAGGGGTGGGGACCGATGGGAAGGGATGGAGACACCAGAGAGGGATAAGGACCTTGGAGAGGGGTGGGGACACCAGGGACGAGTGGGGAACCTTGGGAGGGAATGGGGACACCAGGGAGGGATGGAGACACCAGAGAGGGATGGGGACACCAGGGATGGGTGGGGACCTTGGAGAGGGCTGAGGACCTTGGAGAGGGCTGAGGACATTGGGAAGGGAATGAGGACCCTTGCGGAGGGTGGGCGTTCTGGGGAGGGATGTGGATCCTTGGGGATGGACAGGGATCTTGAGGAGGGATGCAAGCACCAGGGAGGGATGGGAACCCTTGGAGAGGGATGGGGATCCTTGGGTATTAATGGGGATCCTTGGGTATTAATGGAGACCCTTGGGGTGGGTGTGGGATCTGCAGAGGGATGGGGACCACTGGGAGAGACAAGGATTGTGGGGAGAGCTGGGGAGGCCAGGGAGGGTTTGGGACTTCAGGGAGAAACCCCAGGAAGGACAGAGACTTCTGTGAGTGATGTGGACCCTGTGGAGAGCTGGGAATGGAGGCCAGAAAGGCAGGAGACCCTGGGGAGGGACAGAAACCCCTGGGAATGATGGGGACCCCAAGCAGGGCAGACCCATTCCTGCCCCTGTGCCACACACCCTGGGCTGGCTCCTTCCTGTGCCACTTGAGGCCAGTCCTGCTGTCCCCAGGCTGTGCCACCACAAACTGGGCACAACACAGGGGCAGAATTTGGGTCCCATCACCCCTCCAGCTACTCCGCTTTTCCCACTCCAACCCCTGAGCCCTGGGGGTCCAGGGGAGCAGCCAGGGTGCTCTAGGGGGTCACACCAGAAGGGACACAGCAGTGTGACCCCTTCCCTGCGTGGGACAGGCTCTGCAGAGCATCGGGAACCTGGGGCTGCAGCTGGGGCAGGGCAAGGAGCCGTGGATGGCCCCGCTGAACGCCATCCTCCTGCCCAGTGTCACCCGTGTCCGGGCCTTCCTGGATGCCCTGGTCACCGTGGGTGAGCGGGGACAGGGGGCAGGGAGGGGACATTGCTGGTGCCGGGTCAGTGGCATCACCCTGGTGCTGCCAGGAGCACCCTCGGGCTGTGGGAGGTGGTGGCACTTGGGGTGACACCGCTCCCTTCCTGCCATGACTGCAGTGGACGAGGTTCCAGTGCCACAGGGACATTCCCAGCCCTCGGCCACCATCAAGGAGGGTCCCCTGCACACCTGCCCAGAGGGGGGGGTGGCACTGCTGCCCCGCTTCTCCTTCAAGAAGAGGCACTTCAGGCTCAGCAGCCAGACCCTGGCCTATGCCAAGGCACCCCAGGGGCAGGTGGGTGATGCTCTGGACCCCCACCCTGTGTGGGGTGCCCAGGGCTGGGGGAAAGGACGTGGGCACAGATTTTGGGGTGTTTTGGGGTAACCAGGTGAACTGCTGCATCCCTGTGGAATGAGTGGGGGATATGGATGTAGGTGCACATATTTTGGGGTGTTTGGGGGTCCCCAGGTTCTCCATGGATATGAGTAATGGATATGGACATGGGCACATATTTTGGGGTGTTTTGGGGTATCCAGGTACATTGCTCCATCCCAGTGGAACAGGTGGAGGATATGGATGTAGAAGCACATATTTTGGGGTGTTTGGGGTTCCCCACGTATTCCATGGATATGGGCAATGGATATGGACATGGGTACAGATTTTGGGGTGTTTGGGGGTCCCCAGGTGCTCGGCTCCATCCCGGTGGAGCAGATCCGGGCAGTGGAGCAGGTGGACAAGGGCGCCTTCCAGCACCCCCACGTCCTGCAGGTGGTGGCACAGGATGGCACCGGGCAACTCCACACCACCTACCTCCAGTGCAAGGTGGGTGACCCCACCCTGCCCCAGCACCCCAAAATCCCTGGAACCCCCCACCACAGCACCCAGAGGGGCCCCAAATCCAGCTGTACCCAGGCTGTACTGGGAGCACTGGGAGTACTGAGGTCAAGGGTATACTGGGTATACTGGGATGTCCTACCCTGGCTGTACTGGGGTCTCTGGGGTACCCTGGCTCCTGCAGCCCCATCCTCCCCTCACTTCCTACCGGGCAGCTTTGCCACAAAACTGTCACTCCTGTCCCCCAGCCCTGGTGCCTATCCCTCCCTCCTCCCTCCTCCTCCCCTGCCCTGGCAGTGCCCTCGGGGGTGCCCCGTCCCTGCTGTCCCCGCAGAGCGCCCCGGAGCTGTGGCAGTGGCTGTGGGCGCTGCGCCAGGCCACCAGCGCCAACCGCGACATGCTGCCCACGTGCCACCCCGGCACCTTCCGCGCCGGCCGCTGGACCTGCTGCCTGCAGCCCACCCGTGCCGGTAGGACTGGGGGTGCCCGGGCTCGGGGTGCCCGGCAGGGGGGTGTCGGTGTCGCCGTGTCCCCACTGCTGTCGTTGGCAGTGCCCGGGTGCAGCCGTACCCACAGCGCGGTGCTGCTGGGGGAGTGCAGCGACCTTGGGGACCCCGCGGTGGCAGCGCAGAGCCTCTACGGGCACCTGCGGTGAGCCCGGGGACGGGGGGGTCCCGGGGGTCTTTTGGGTGCTGTGGGCAGGGCGGGAGGCTGCTGAGGGTCCCTGTCCCAAAGGCTGGTGGGGATTGGGGGTCCTGAGGGCGAATGTGGGGGGGCTGAGGGTCCTTTAGGGGGTGCGGGGCAGGGTGGCAGCGTGTGGAGGGTCCTTGTCCCCAAGGACAGTGGGAGTCGGGGGTCACAGGGTCCTTTGGGTGCTGACAGGCACGGTGGGACCCTGCTGAGAGTCCCTTCCTGCAGGGTGGTGGCGACCAGGGCTCCCGAGGGTGGCACAGGGGTCCCGGGGGACATTTGGGGTCAGTGGGCAGGGTGGGAGTGTCCTGAGGTCCCTGTCCCCCAGCACGGTGGGAGCTGGGTGCCCCGGGGTCCTTTGGGTGCCGGAGGGCAGGGGGGTGTCCTGAGGGTCCCTGTCCTGCAGGGCAGCGCTGGCCGGGGGTCCCGTGGGCAGCGCCGTGGCCGGGCCCCCCTGCCCGGGCCAGGCAGGTACGGGAGCCCCGCGGGGCACCGGGGCCATGGGGACCGGGGGTGGGGGCTGGCACACGCAGGCAGCGCCCGCAGACCCCTGCGGGCACCACAGGGCACTGCTGCGGCTCCCTCCACGAGGGGACAGCAGACACACGCGTGGATCGGGGCTGTGGGGGGGAGATGGTGCGGGTGGGTGCCAGGGGGCAGGCAGGGGGGTGGGGAGCGCGGGTGGGTGCCACAGGGGGCTGTGGGACACTGACCCCACCCTGGGGTGCAGGGCGACCCGCTGGGGACAGGCTGCAGGAGGTGCTGCGAGACCTGGACATCGCCCACGACGCCTTCACCCATCGCGACGAGACCCCAGGGCCACCCCCAAGTCCCCTCCCTGTCCCCAGACCCCCGGTACCCCCCAGCCTCCGCCTCTCAGCCCACCCCGGGAGGGGCAGGGACGCCAGCGGGGCCACAGAGGGGACGCGGGGACAGCAGCCCGGCACGGGGTGTATTCTGTAACACAGACATGTACATGGCACCGGCTGTGCGCGGCTCCCTGGGGCAGCGGCGGGTGACACGGGTGACACGGGTGACACGGGTGGCACAGACGCGCAAAGAGGCCACGGGTAGAAAAAGACCACGACGCTATCGCCACGAGAGCGGGGCGAGCCGGGACGGGACGGGGCGACAGACAGACACACACGGGGACACGCGGTGGGTGGCACCGGGTGGCCCGGGACGGGGGACGAGCCCGCCGGGGGGGCTGCGGTGAAGCGGCGCGGGCAGCGCGGCACGGGCGGGCCCGGGAGCCCCGAGCCCGCCTTCAGT
This sequence comes from Passer montanus, assembly GCF_014805655.1. Classification (NCBI taxonomy): domain Eukaryota; kingdom Metazoa; phylum Chordata; class Aves; order Passeriformes; family Passeridae; genus Passer; species Passer montanus. Next base: position 1,665,365 of record NW_024370705.1, on the reverse strand, counting down.
CCTTCAGGGTGGCCTCGGACACGCCCTGGGCCAGCAGCTCGGCCAGGACGTTGTCCAGGTAGTTGGGGTCGGGGTAGCCGTGCCCCGTCAGGTTGGAGCCGAACTCGGTCTTGTGGTGGATCTCGTTCCACACCACCGTGTCCGACTCGCCCGTGGTGTTGGAGGTGCCGATGGTGAAGATGAGCCGCCGGTCCCAGGCCACGATCAGCAGCTTCAGCACCTGCGGCGGGCACGGCCATGGCTCACCCAGCCTGGCACGGACTGGCACAGCCTGGCACGGACTGGCACAGCCACCCAGTGCCCCGGCACAGCACAGCCTCAGCCCCCCAGGGTGGGATTCAGCACGGTGCCCACAGGATGCCACCTTTCCTTGTGGTGCCCCCCACCCCATCCCAGTGCGGCTGCAGCTATCCTATCCTATCCTATCCTATCCTATCCTATCCTATCCTATCCTATCCTATCCTATCCTATCCTATCCTATCCTATCCTATCCTATCCTATCCTATCCTATCCTATCCTATCCTATCCTATCCTATCCTATCCTATCCTATCCTATCCTATCCTATCCTATCCTATCCTATCCTATCCTATCCTATCCTATCCCTCCCTATCCTATCCTATCCTATCCTATCCTATCCTATCCTAGCCTATCCTATCCTATCCTATCCTATCCTATCCTATCCTATCCTATCCTATCCTATCCCGTCCCATCCCCTTTTCTTCCTCACCCCATCCCATTCCTTCCCATCCCATTCATTCTCCTTCCACCCCATCCCTTCCCATTCTATTCTCCTCATTCTTTCTCTTCCCATCCCATCCCATCCCACCCCATCCCCTACCTTCCCTTCCCCACCCCATCCCACTCCCCATCCCATCCATCCTCCTTCCATCCCTCCCTTCCCATTCGTGCCATCCTCTCTCGTTCCATCCCTGCTCTCCTTTCCCTCCCCACCCCTCGGGCTCTCACCTTCCTGCCCTTCTCGTTGTCGGGCAGGTAGCAGTGCCGTGGGAAGCCTCGTGCCGTGAATTTCTTCCCGGGATTGGGATGCTCCGGGCCCTGGGTGGCCGTGGGGACAGGGGGTGAGCGGGGACACGGGGTGGGGGTGTCACCAGCCCGCCGGGGGGTCCCCCCTCACCTGGATGCCGGTGGGGATGTCGTAGACGATCCGGATGGTTTTGGAGTCGGTGTATCCCGGGAGGGAGTGGGGGATGAGGTGGAACTCCATCTTCCCGGGGGGCTGCGTGCCCGTCTTCTCCCCGTAAATGGCCTTACAGGTGGGGCACTGCAGGCTCCCGTCCTGGGGCACCCCGGGGCCTCAGGGGTGGCACCCATCTGGACCCACCCAGCACCCACCTGGACCCCCCAGCACTCCTTAACACCCACCCAGCACCCACCTGGACCCTCCCAGCACCCACCTGGACACCCCCAGCACTCCTCAACACCCACCCAGCACCCACCCAGCACAGACCTGGACCCCCCAGCACTCACCCTACCCCCACCTGAACCCCCCAGCACCCAGCCAACACCAACCTGGACCCCCCAGCACCCACTCGACACCCACCCAGCACCCACCTGGACTCCACCCAGCACCCAGCCAACACCTACCCATCACCCACCCAATGCCCACACCCACTCCAACACCCACCCAACCCCCCAAACCCAGCCAGCATCTACCTGGAACATTCCAGAACTCCCCAGCCCGCACCCAGAAGCCCTCACACCCACCCAGCGCCCACCTGGACCCCCCAGCACCCACCCAGCACCCAGCACGGCCCCGGCACGCCGGCAGCCCTGGGCTCTGACCTTGTTGCCGTTGTTGTACATGGCCAGCAGGCACAGCAGGTGGTACATGTGCCCGCACTTGCCCAGCTTGCCCACCAGCTCGGGCTTGATGCCCCTGGGGCTCAGCACGCCCTCGTAGCCGGAGGAGGTGACCAGCCGCTCCATGCAGATGGTGCAATCCTGCCGGGAGCGGCATCAGCGTCCCGGGGGGACGAGGGGGCACCCCCGGCGCTCTGCCCCAGCCCCCCGGAGCCCCCCGAACCCCCACTCACCTCATCCGGCGGGTTCTTCACCTTCTGGATGTAGCGGCGCACCACGTCCTCGGGGGTCTTACCTGAGGGCAATGCCATCAGAGCCCGCCCGCGGTGCCACAACCCGCCTGCCGCGGGACGGGGACAGCCCTGCCACCCCCTGCCAGCACGGCAGGGACAGCGTGGCACAAAGCAGCGACGGGCAAACCCCGGGGTCCCTCACTTCCCCCTCCGTGTCCCCCGTCCCTGACCCCGCGGGGACATCGGTGGCTCCTTACTCTTCTTGAGCTGCTTCTTTTTGGTTTTCCTGCAGATGCCGTTGACGCCGGGGACAGGTTTGATGTCGCTCTTGCTGACGGGCGGGGGGTGCAGGATGGGTTTGGGGGCGCGGGTCAGGCACACGGGCAGCCCGGCGGCGCACATGAGGATCCCCGTCATCCCTGCGCCGGGAGAGCGCCTGTCTGTCCGTCTGTCCGTCCTGCCCACCCCCCGGCAGCGTCCCCCGCTCCCTCCCCACGGTGTCACCCCGCGGTGACACCGGCGCTGGCCGGGGCCCGCTCACCTGCGAGGGCGGGATGGACGGGGCCGGTGCCGTTCAGGTTCTTGACCGGGAGCGCTGGGACCCTGCAGGACAAGGGACAGGAAGGGCTGAGCCGGGCCGGCAGGGCTGGCACTGTCCCCTCCCGCATGGCATGGCCCGGAGCAGTGTCCTGCCCACGGGACACAGGGCAGTGTCCCCTGGGGGGTGCTGGCACTGTCCCCAGGCAGTGTCCTCCCCACGGGACACAGGGCGAGGTGTCCCCTCACCAGCTTGGAGGGCTGCTGTCCCACCCCAGGGGACTGTCACCCAGTGCCACCTGTGCATCTCTGGGCTCCCAATGGCACTGGTGGCATCCCGTCCTCCTCGACCAGGGCGGAGACCTTGCCAGGGTATCCCGATGGTGACACCCGTGTCCCACACCCCCGCGGGGACGTGCCACCACTCGTGTGCCCCCCAGGGACCCCCACCCTCCTGGGGCTGCCAGCAGCAGGTGGCACTGGTGGCACCGTGCCCAGGGCAGCGTGTGGGGCAGGGACTGGTGTGTCGGGGACAGGGCTGGAAGGGGACGTGTCCATAGGGGTGGGATGGACAGAGGGAAGGAAGGAGGGATGGACAGAGTGATGTGGGACAGGGAGGGAGGGAGGGAGGGAGGGAGCACCCCCAGCAGTGGCATCACCCCTCCCTGACCCCAGGGATGAGTTCAGCAGGCTCAGCCCCACACGAGGCTGTTTTCCCTCATTCCCAAAGCTCCTCTACCCGCACCAAGGCCAGGGCAGCCATGGGGCCCAGCCCCTCCTCCCTGTCCGTAGGTGTGTGCCAGGACAGGGACAGCGATGGGGACAGCGACAAGGACTGCTCAGCCCAGCACACGGAAGGAAAGCAGGACGTCAGCAGGGGAAGGAAATGTGCCAGGAGCTGCTGGGGGCTCAGAGGAGCCACCTGTCCCCCAGCCTAGTGCTGACAGCCCTGAGGGGACACCAGGCCAACCCACCATGGGGTACAGCCGTGGAGATGTGGGTGCCAGGACAGGGACACCCACCAGGACACAATTCCAGGGGTTTGCTCGCCCACCTGGACCCCCCTGGTGAATCATTCCCACCACGGAAGGGACGCTGAGGCTGTGGCCTCTCCCCACAGCCGTGCCCTCCCAGGGATCTGCCCGGTGGCATCAGGCCAGGAGCTGGGTCACACAGCCCATGCTGGCCTTGGGGACACCATTCCCCTGGGAGCAGGCACTCCATGTGCTGCAGCTGCCATGGATAGCGTGGCACAGCCTGGCACGGCACGGCACGGGTCACCACATCCCCTCTGCAGGGATCCAAGCACCACCAGGACCACCCAGGGTGGTGCCCCCGGGGCCAGAGGTGGCACAGTGCCACCAGAGCTGGGGCTGCCCGCAAGGTGACAGCAGGGGACGAGCCACACCAGCACCCCTTTTGCCCCTCTGTGTGCCCACCCCCGCACCCCCCCGCCCCGGTGACACCCCGCTCTGCCCTCCCCACGCTCCCAGCTTACCCGGGGGGGACAGCGGCCCTGGCGCCCAGCCCAGCCCCGCGCTGCGTCCCGGGCCGGTTGAGGTTGTTGAGTCCGGGCAGCGCCGCGCTGGGCACGCCCTGCCCGGGGCCGAACCCCGCGGCCACCCGCAGCCCTTCACCCTTGGCCGTGCCCCCCGCCACCACCGGCGGCGCCGCGGTCCCCGCGGGCCACAGCGCTGCCCCGGCGAAGGTGCTGCTCTGGCGGACGGCGCCGGGGTAGAGTTTGCGGCGCTGGGACGCCAGGATGGCGTTGGAGGCGGCGCGGGTGCTGTTGACCAGCAGGCACTGGGGGCACGAGCAGGGCGTGCCCGTGCTGGCGCCCACCGGCCAGGACTGGGATTTGGGGATGGAGCCCATGGTGAGCGGGTAGGCCAGGTCCATGCGGCGCCGCAGCCGCCGCTTGCGCTGCGTTTGCCGGTTCATTTGGGACATGCTGCTGAAGTAGATGAGGTAGCAGAAGCCCAGGGAGGAGAGGTCCAGCCAGGGGTGCTGCTTCTCGTAGGCGTTCTGGATGGTGATGCAGATGTCCATGTCGTAGGGAGTCCAGGAGTTGTTGTCGTTCTCCCACTCCCACACGATTCCCTTCCCCGGCGCTGAGGAGGGGTCGTAGAAGTTCCTCCGGACGGGGCGCATGGTCCCTGGGGACACAGAGATGGGGGTGACACCAGTGGGGGGACCTTTAGACATCCCCCTGTCCAGCTTCCAGCCCAGCATCCCGCAGGGACTGGGGTGCAGAGGTGTCTTGGGGTGCAGCAGCCACTCTGCCCCTTCACTGAAGCCCCCTTTGCACCCCAAAAGTGTTTCCCTAGGGATGAATCCAACCCTCATCCCACCCTTGGTGCCAGTGGCTCAGACTGCCACCCCTCGGGATCATCCTCCTGGATGTCCTGGGAAGGCCGATGCTGCTCAGCCAATGTGGGAAATTGATTTGTAGAGAATTCTCCAAGGTGAGAATTCAAAATTTGTAGAGAATTCTCTCACCCTTCACACGAGACTGAAAATAGAACAAAAGTTTTCAAAAATGCCTCTCAGTTATTCTACCTCTGGGTCAGAAAAGGGCATAATCCAACAAATCCTTGTGCTTGCCCCAGCTTTTTTCCATCCCTCTGGTCCAAGCCCTTCCCCACCCTCCTGTCCCCGTGGCCATCCCGGAGCAGGGGAAGCATTTCCCGGTCAGCAGAGATTTCCTGACAGCTGCTGGCTCTGGCAGTGGCACAGCCAGGGATTGTCCCACGCAATCCCGGCCCCTCGCCGCTCTTTTGGGATGGAGCTGGATCCCGCAGCCCCCCGGAGCTCCCCAGGAGCAGGGAGGCATCGCAGCCCTCTCCTCGAGTGCCCCCCCGGCACGGGGCCCGTCTATCCCCTGGCCGGCACCGTTTGCCCGGCTCGATTAGCGGCGCTAATTAACGGTCATTAATCATCGGCCGCAGCAGGCAGCAGAGCCAGGCCCCAGCTGCCGCCTTGTGCTGAGGCAGCGCTGCCGGGACCGCGGGAGGGGAGCGGGGGGGCCCTGCTGCCCGCCCCCCAAATCCACCCCACTGCTGGCTCCGGGCACCCACAGCACACCCCACTGCTGGCTCCAAGCCCACTGCCCCCAGCCCCACTGCCCCCCATCCCTGTACCCCACTGCCCACTGCCCCACTGCCCTCCAGCCCCATCCCGTTGCTCGCTCATGTCCAAATCCCACATCCCACCCATAAACACATCCCAGACCCACTGGTCCTTGCAAGTGCATCCCACGTCCCCCTGCCCCCCACATCCCCATCCCAAATCCCACAAAATGCCCCTCACATCCCATTCCAAACCCCACATCCCATTCCAAACCCCACATCCCATCCCAAACCCCACATCCCCATCCCAAACCCCACATCCCATCCCAAACCCCACATCCCCATCCCAAACCCCAGAAAATGCCCCTCACATCTCCATCCCAAACCCCACAAAATGCCCCTCACATCCTGCATCCCCAGAGGATGAAGGACCAGCCCATTTCCCTTGGCACACACAGCTCCCAGTCCCCAAGGGCCACCAGCTGTCCCCATCCCCCAGTCCCTGTCCCCTCTGCCAGCCATGCCAGAGCCACAGGGCCAAGCCAGTGTCCCCAGGGCCACCGGGAGGGGCCGCACGTCCCCGCTCTCGGAACGGGGTCACCTCGTTTCGCTTGTCACTGGGTTTCTCTGTCCCCAGGCACTGCGTGGGCCAAGCCCCCTGAGCCCCCAGCCTCGTGCCAACCCTCCCCATGTCCCCATGTCACAGCGGGCACCAGGAGCGCCCTCAGCTCAGGGGACCCTCTTGTCCCCGAGCACCACGAGCCATGTGGCAGCCTCCAAACCCTGGGCCCCACCCCTGGGGAGAGCTGATGGACGGAGATGGACACGGGGATGGGGCACACAGGGACCACAGTGTGAGGACAGTGGCTCTGTCCCCTGCCATGACACCCCTGGGGCCATCAAGGTCCCTCTCTCCACATCCCTGTCCCCAGGTCCTGCTGGCACAGGGACTGCGGTACCCAGGGACATCCTGGCAAGAGTTGTTTTGTCACCCCAAATCCATTTGTGGCCCCACCACAGGCACAAGTCCCCAAGGGATACCCAGCGCTGTGGCCAGGGGATGCGATGCCAGCTGCTGTCAGAGGATGGGCCCTGGCCAAAGCTGGCAGGAGGTGGCATGGGGACAGCCAGGGTGTCCCGGTGGCTCCCGCAGCTCTGAGTCAGCACAGACCCTCCGGGTCGTGCCGGTGTCCTCGCTGACTCAGGGCTGCAGGTGCCAAGCTGCCCTTTGCCAAGTCCGTGACCGGCTGGGGATGGACTCAGAGCCAGGCTGGATGGCAGAGGCAGGTGGCACATCCCTGCTCCGGTCCCCATCTCAGTCCCCAGCCCACACTCGGGGTCACTTGGCAGCACTGGGGACTGGCAGTGATGGCCTCAGTGGCTGGGCAGAGGTGCCACAACCGTGGGGGTGCTGCTGTGGGTGTCCCCAGGCAAGGCCAGGGGTGTCACCTGAGGTGTGGCAGGTCCCCTGCCTGCTCTGCCTGGCCTGGAGCGGATCCTGCCCCGGGCAGGGATGCAGGGACGGGCAGGAATGCACCCACAGTGGCACATCCCCCACAGCACAGCCAGCACGTGCTGGTTTAATGGGTCACACTGTGACAGGGACACGTTAATGGGGTCTGGGCTCGGTCCCAGAGTGGGACCAGCTCTGATTTCCCACAGGATTCATGGCCTGGATCGCTGCTGCAGCACCAGCCAGCACAGCTGCAGCCACCCCAGTGCCCAGCACTGCCCCAGGGGCCAGCTGGGGCCTCCCCACCTCCCCGGGCATGGAGCAGCTCGGAGGGGAGGATGAGGGGACAGAGGGACACTGGGACACTGGGACACAGCACAGCACAGCAGGTGGGGACATGTTCCTCGGGGATGGGGCCCGTGGTAGATGGGAAAGGAAAGGGATGGAGGAGCCTGGAGGGGCCCGTGGGGGCACTGGAGCCCTGGAGAGAGGGAACAGATGGATGGACAGATGGAGGGAGGGATGGAGGGAGGGATAGATACAGGAATGAAAGTAAAGATACACAGGGAAGGAAGGAAGGAAGGAAGGAAGGAAGGAAGGAAGGAAGGAAGGAAGGAAGGAAGGAAGGAAGGAAGGAAGGAAGGAAATTATGGATGAATAAGTAGAGATACACTGAATAGGAGCGAGGGGAAGATGGATGATGGATGGATGGATGGATGGATGGATGGATGGATGGATGGGATGACAGACAAACAGACATACAGTAACAGATCCACGGATGAATGGAACAACAGACAGATAGACAGAGGGACAGGGAAGGGATGAAGGGATGGATGGGAGGATGGGGGGATGGAAGGAAGGAAGGAAAGATGGAAGGATAGATGGAAATAGGGTGGGATAGAAGGACAGAGGCAAGGAGGGAGGGATGTGCCAGTGGGTGGATGGATGGATGGATGATGGATGGATGGATGATGGCTGGAGAGGGGGGAGCGAAGGCAGTGTGGATGGATGGCTGCATGCACGGATGGACAGATGGAAGGACGGATGTTCCTGGCTCGATGCCAAGCCCTTACCCGTGTCCTGCCGGAACTGATGCATGGACTGGAGGTCGATGACGTAGGGCGCCAGCTGGACATCGACCTGTCCCAGCACCACGCTGCCGCGGGCGTCCTCCTTCAGCACGTTCTCGATGTGGTGGCACACGGCGGCCGAGTAGGGCCGCCAGCGCCCGTGCTCGTTCAGCCACTCCCACACCACCACGCGGGCCACGTTCTGCGGGGGGAACCCCAGGCCCCCCGAGACCAGCATGGCCCCCGAGCCCTGCCGCGCCATGCCCGGGGCGCGGGGCTCACCCGGGGCCGCTCCGAGCGCCGCTCCCGGCCCCCGCGGGCCG
>NW_024370705.1:1652285-1656622 GCF_014805655.1 Passer montanus | reverse complement strand
CCGGCGCTGCGGGGCTCTGCAGAGGCGGCTGCAGCCGGCCGGGCCCCCCAGGGCCCCGAGCCGCCCGGTGCCGCTCCCCCGAGGCCGCCGCGCGGGGCTGGGGCCATCCATCACCCGGCACGTCCTCCCCGGCTCTTCCTCCTCCCCGCGGTGCTGCCGGCAGGGCTCAGGCTCCAAAAAGGCACCAGGACCTCGCGGACTGCGTCGGCTGGGGGCTGGCGGTGTTTGTCACGGTGATGGGGACACGCAGCCACGGTGCTGTCCCCGAGACACCCACTCCTCCTCTTCCTCCTCGTGTCCTGCTGCTCAGCCCACGTCCTGGGTGGCTCACGGCTGTCCCCGCCGCCAGCGCGTCACTGGTGGCAAGAGAGGGGGGTGTCACCTGCAAAACAGGGCCACAGCGCGGGTCACCCCGGGCAGCGCCGGGCGGGTGGCAGCGGGGGGACCGTGCCCATGGCCCCGCGGGGCCGGAGGGCAGCGAGGCCGCGGTGCCCGCAGCCCTGGCAGCGTGGGCTGCCTGCCAACCCCGGCCGGCTGCCGGCCTCCAGCATGACAGAGGGGACAACGGGGACAGGGGGGGACGGGCCACCCTGCTGAGGGCCCTGGGGGGCTGCTGGGGGTCCCAGGAGCCCGGGAAGCCTCACGGCTCCCCGCGCTGGGGCTTTGGGTGCCAGCGAGCCCGCGGGCCCTGGATCCCGCTCCAGCCGCCGCTGATTTATGATCTGCACTGCAGGCATCGGGCCGGGGGTGAGCCCGGCCCCCCGCTCCCGGCCGGCCCCGAGCCCACCCGCGGCAGCCCCCAGCCCCACGGCGGCGCTGGGGGGCCCGCGCGAGGGGGGGGCTGGCTGCACAAACAGGCGGCAGACAGACAGAGGGACAGCCACGGCCGGGCACACACAGACACCCTGGCACGGAGAGACACGGGCACACGCGCTGGCACACGCGCAGCCGGTGACACGGACAGACAGCGGGACGGACGGACACGGGGAGCCACGGCAGCACAACAACCCCCCCGCGGGCACACGCACGGGCACCGCTCCGGCTGGGCTGAGCACACACGCACCGCGCACCCCACACGCGTGTGCGCCGTGACCTCGAGCACCCCCCGCCGAGGGGGGACCCCCACCCCAGCCCTGCGCCCCCCCGACCCCGCGGTGGGGACGATCCCCGGGGCCAACAGCCCCCCCAAACCGGGCCCGGCTGCTCTTCGTGGAGGGGGGGTTGAGACACCAGGCCTGGCCCCCTGCACGGTGTCGCCCCCCCGCCGCACGGCAGCCCCCGGTGCAGGGTGCCCCGCCGGTGGCCGATCCCCCGCCATGCACGGCAGCCCCCGGGCCGCCGGCGCACCGACCCCCGGCGCACGGCAGCCCCGAGCGCGGCGGGCTCTCCCCGCTCGGTGCCTGTTGTGTGCCCCCCCGGCGCACGTTCCCCCCGATGCACTGCAGCCCCCATCCCTGGGGCGCACGGTCCCCCCGAGGCACGGCAGCCCCGGTCCCCCCCGGTGCCTCGTCCCCCCAGCGGGCGCGGGGCCGGGCGGCGGCAGCGCTCAGCCAGCGCCAGGCAGCCACCGACACCGGCACCGGCGGCGCGCACGGCCGCGGGCACCGAGCCGGGAACGAGCGCCGGGAACGCGCGCCGGGGAGCGGGGGCACGCACGGGGGAGCGGGCATCGGCACCGGGATCGGGAATGCGCACGGGGGAGCGGGCATCGGCACCGGGATCGGGAATGCGCACGGGAAACCGGGCATCGGCACCGGAGGCGCGCATCGGGAGCGGGGTCACGGTCGGGGAAGCGGGGACACGCACTGGGAGCGGGTGTCTCACCGGGGACACGCGCGGGGGTTGGGGTGGCTGCACCGGGAAGCCGCCCTGGGATCGGGCACCCACACCGGGGACACCCGCTGGGCACTGTGGGGACACCCTTGGGACACGTAGGGCACCAGGCATCTGCACCGGGGACCCGAGTGTGTGCAGCCACAGTGGGGACACTGCAGGACAAGGGACACCCACCAGGACTGGGCACCCACCGCGGGGACACACACTGGGGACTGGGCACCTGCACTGGGGCCGGCCACCCCCCCTGGGGACACACCCTGGGTGTCCCCGTGGGCAGCTGTACCACCCTGCTTGAGGGGACACTTTGTCCCTCCTTAGGACAGGTGTTTCCCACAGCCTCGTGGGGAAACTGAGGCACAGGAGGTGGCAGGAGGCCCTGAGCCACAAAGGCACCCCAATATCTGTCACCTTCAGCCCAAGGGCTCGTGGCTCTGCCTGCCAAGGGACAGATCTGGGGACAGAGGGGGGGATGGGAGGTGTCACTGTGGCTGAGACCATGAAGGGACACACCTGGAGGCTGGGGAGCTGTCATGGCTGTGCCCATGGCAGGACAGATCTGGGGACAGGGGAGATGACACCGTGGTTGTACCCACGGAGAGACATCTCGGGACAGATCTGGGGACAGGAGAGTTGTCACTGTGGTTGTGCCCACTGGGGACAGTTTGGGTTAGGGTTGGGGGCCGGGCAGCGATGGCCGCGGTGGCCTCGCAGTGCCACCTGGTGCCTTCGGGCACGTGGGGGGTCCCGGGTCGGGCATGGGGACACCCACCCGTCCCCGTTGCTGTCCCCACGGTGGGGCACTCGCTCCCTGCCAGCCCGCACGGGCAGGGCCACCCGCTGCCACCGGGGCAATGAGCTGAGCTCGGGTCTCGTGCGGGGCTGGCACGGGACAGGGACACGGCATGGGGACATGGAGATGGGATGGGGACAGGGACACAGGACAGCGATCCAGAAATGGGACATGGCAGAAGGACCTGGAGCTGGGGCGGGGGCACGGCATGGGGACAGAGCTGGCTCGTGCCATGGGGACATGGCAGGGACATGGCAGGGACACGGGGACATAAATCCAGGGCAGGGCCGTGGCATGGGGACCTGCAGCCAGAGCAGGGACACGGAGCTGGGACTTGATAAGGGGACATGGAGCTGTGATGGGAGCACGGAGGTGGGACAGGGCCGTGGCACGGGGACCTGCAGCCGCCCCTAGGAGCCCTGGAGGGGCTCAAGCCATCAGAGAGGGGGTGAACCCCGGGCCGGGGGGTGTCATTTAGGGCCTTGGGGACAAGACCCTGCGCAGCTGAGGCTGGGCCCTGCATGCTGTGGGGACACACACGTGTCGCAGCCGGTGCAAAGCCCTGTCCCCACGCCGGGCCCCCCCGGCCCGGGCGCCGCCGCTGCCGTGTTTAGTCTGAGCAGGAGCGGGGGTGACCTTGGGCACCCGCGAGGGCGAACAGCACCGGGGCCCCGCCCCAAGGACACCGGGGACCGCAGGGCTGGGGGGACCCCAAGGGGCACCCATGGGTGGGGGTCCCTGGGGTAGCGCTGCAGCGCGGCGTGCTGCTGTGTGCCCACCGCGGGGGGCCGGGCAGGGAGGGGGATGCGCTGGGGAGACCCCCACCCACAGCCCGCGGAGGAGAGGGTGGGGGGTCCCGGGGTGCTGCCACTGCAGGGATGCGTCCCCAGACAGGCAGACAGGCAGACAGGCAGACAGACAGACAGACCGAACAGCACCGGGGCCCCGCCCCAAGGACACCGGGGACCGCAGGGCTGGGGGGACCCCAAGGGGCACCCATGGGTGGGGGTCCCTGGGGTAGCGCTGCAGCGCGGGGTGCTGCTGTGTGCCCACCGCGGGGGGCCGGGCAGGGAGGGGGATGCGCTGGGGAGCCCCCCACCCACAGCCCGCGGAGGAGAGGGTGGGGGGTCCCGGGGTGCTGCCACTGCAGGGATGCGTCCCCAGACAGGCAGACAGACAGACAGACAAACAGACAGTCTGTAGGGCCCCCCGGCGGGGACCACCCGCACACACGCACACACACACGCACACACGCGGTCTCCTTGCACGCCCCGACACGGGGACCACACACACGCACACACACACATGGCAGAGGCAGCTGGAAGAACAGCAGGAGACAGACAGACAGACGGACGGACAGACAAAGAGGCAGGCAGGCAGGCAGACAGGGGGGTGGGTGGTGGGTGGGCACACGCCGGGGCCGCGCACACACACGCAGGCACAAACACCCCTGGGTGTGCACACGCGTGTGTGAATCCGTGGGCACACACGCGTGGATTCCGCGTGTGTAGAAGTGTGCAAAGCGACGGAGAAACGCGAATTTCGTGTGTGAATCCACGCGCACGCACAGGCATGCACACGCAGGCTCCCGCACACGCGTGTGCCCCCAGCCGCTCCCACGGGCACCGGGGTCCCGCAGCCGGGCCCAGCCCCCATCGCGCCTCCTCCCCGCGCTGAGCCCTCCCCGGGCCCCCACCTCCCCCGGCCCCCC
>NW_024370705.1:1557768-1651487 GCF_014805655.1 Passer montanus | reverse complement strand
CGCACGTGCCCCGGCCCCCCGTTCCTGCCCCCCCCGGGGCCGGTTTGCCCCCCAAGTTCTCAAACTGCCCCCGCACCCCGTGCGCGCCCCGCCAGCCGGACCCCTGCGCCGGCGGGGCGGAAGGCGGGCAGCAGGCGGGGGGGCAGGCGGGGGGTCCCTCCTCCATCCCTCCTCCTCCTCCATCCCTCCTCCATCCCTCCTCCTTCCTCCTCCCCTCCCCCGCCGCCCGCTCGGTGCCGGTGCCGGTGCCGGTGGCCGGGCAGCGCCGAGCCCCGCGGAGCGGCATGGCCGGGGGCCGGGGGAGCCGCCGCCCGGCCCTGCCCGCAGCCCTGGGGCTCTGCCTGTCCCTCTGCCTGTCCCTCTGCCTGTCCCTCTGCCTGCTGCCGCCGCCCGCCGCCGCCTGGAGCCCGGCCCTGCTGCCGCCCGCCGCCCGCAGGTACCGGCACCGGGGACACGGGCATGCGGGCACCGGGCAGCACCGCCTGCTGCGGGCACCGCGGGCTGTGGGGAGCGGCTACCGGGGGCACCGGGGGCTGGAGTATTGGGGGCACCGGGGGCTGTGGGTACCGGGGGCACTGGGGGCTGTGGGTACCGGGTACCGGGCTGTGGGGACCGGCTACCGGGGGCACCAGGGACTGTGGGTGCCGGGGGCACCGGGGGCTGTGGGTACCAGTACCAGGCCGTGGGTACCGGGTACCGGGGGCACCAGGGGCTGTGGGTACCGGGGGGCACCAGGCACCGGCAGCTGCGGGCATTGTGCACCGAGTACTCGGCACCAGGGGTGTCAGGGACCCGGGAGCTCCGGGCACAGGGACGTAGGGAGGTGGGCACCTGGGACACTCCAGGCATCTGGGGCTACCGGGGGTCCAAGGTATCAGCCATGGGGGCATTGGGTGCAGGGGGCATCAGGCACGGGGCTCTGTGGGTACTGGGGGGCTCTGTACCAGCCAGAGGGGCACCACGGATGGCGGGCACCAGCAGCTGGGCACTGCAGGCTGTGTGGGCCGTGGTGCTGGGGCTGCTGGGGCAGGGGAGGCTGGGGGCACTGGGAAATACTGTGGCTAGCTGGACTTGCTGGGGCTGGGAGCTGCTGGGCCAGCAGGACTGGCTGGGGGGCTACTGGGGCCGGCAGGACTGGCTGGGGGTTACTGGGCAGGACTTACTGGGGGTATCAGAGCTGCCAGGCTCAGCAGGGTGCTGGGAGGTGCTGGGAGGTGCTGGGGCTACTGGGGCTGCCTGGGCATTTTGGGATCCTGGGGCTGCCTGGGCATACTGGGGCTGAGGCTGCTGGGATTACTGGGATGGATTTTGGGGCTGCTGGGCATACTGGCACTACTGGGGCTGCCTGGGCATACAGGGACATGCTGAGGCTACTGGGTTTGCCTGGGCATATTGGGATGCTGGGGCTGCCTTGGCATGCTGGGCCTTGGCATGCTGGGCATGGTGGGGCTCCCTGGGCTACTGGGGGTGCTGGGGCTGTCTTGGCATGCTGGGGCTACTGGGAGTGCTGGGTTGGTGAAGAGGAAAAGCCCCCAGCCCCAGGTCCTGCCCGTCCCTTGGAGGTGGCCCACTCCGGGGGTCTGTGGCTGCCCTGGGGGGCTGTGGTCCCCGTCCCGCCGCAGCGCCGGGGGGGTGCCGGCATGGGGGGGTTGTTTACAGGAAACCCTTGGCTCTGGCCGTGTCTCCGGCACCGGATTGCCGGGACCTCCCGGTTCCGCTCGGCTCGGTGAGGCGACGGGCAGAAGCCGCCTCATTTCCCCTTCCCCTCCCGGCCAAGCCCAGGAAGCCCCCGGCGCCTTGGCACAGCCGTGCCGTGTCCCCCCGGGACCCCCAGGCCAGCACCCAGCACCCGCGAGCCCCCTCCCCATCCCACCCATCCCTCCGTGCCGCCTCGCTGGGACCCCACGTGCCCGAGCCGGGGGCACAAAGCCAAGCGGCGGATCTGGGGAATGGGAGTGGGATTCGGAGCCAGACCTGCTGTGGGCTTTGCCCCGGGTGGGTACAAACCCTGGCAGCAGAGCCCGGACCCCGCGGTGCCAGAGCGGTGCCGGGTGGGCCGGGGTCACGCCGGGCCGCGCGGGTGCTCACATGCCAAAGCCTGCCAGCTCCTGCCCGCTCCTGGGAGGGCATTCCCCTTGGGAAACGAGCCGGGACCCATCCCCATCCCATCCCATCCCAACAGGCATTGCCACAGCTGGAGCTGGCACCGCCCGGCAGCTGGGTACCCCTCCAGGGGGGACAGTGCCACCCGGGACCCCTTGGCATGGCGGGGTGGCAGCGGGAGCGTGGCGACAGCCCCGGCGGGCTCTGTGCTTGCACAGCCCTGGCACGGTGCCCGCCTGGGACGCTGCCCAGCCGGAAAGCCCTGTGCCACCCCGCTGTCCCCCCCGCCTCCGGCACCTCCCAGACAATTGTCCCCCCGCGGCGCCCGCTTGTCCCTGCTGCCACCGCCTCCTCCTTGCAGCACTGCAGCGGTCCCGAAAAGCTCATTTTTTGACCCAAATTGTGCAGCCTTTGAATTTAGAGCTGCCGGGGGTACGGCGAGTCCTTCCCGCCGCGGGGACGGGGACATTCAGTGTCATGGCACCAGTGTGTCCCCTTCTGGGGGGGAAACTGAGGCTGGGGTGCCCGGGGAGGGGTGGGCAGAGCCCGGCATGTGGGGCAGAAGAAAGGAGCCTTTGTGTGGGGTGGGCTGGGGGCACGGGGGGTGTCGGGCCCACTGCAGGGAATGGCGCCAGCGCTGCCGGGAATGCAGCAGGAATGTGCAGCCCCACGTGTCACAGCAGGGCTCCCCATGGGCACCCCAAAAACCGGGGATGGGCATTTCCCGGGGTGGCAGCACCCTTTTGGTGTCCCTGGTGACATCGGTGGTTTCCCTTCCAGCAACTGGTGCTCCTACACGGTGACACGGACGGTGTCGTGCCACGTCCAGAACGGCACCTTCCTCCAGAGGGTCTTCCAGGGCTGCCGCTGGCCCCTGGCCTGCAGCGGGGGCAGGTGAGCGGGGCCGCCGGGGTGCCCTGGCAGCAGGGACAGCCGAGATGTCCCCAGGGCAGGCGTGAGCGCTCCCCTCTGTGCCGCAGCTACCGCGCCGTGGTGCGGCCGCTCTACAGGGTGACCTACAGGACACTGACGGCGCTGGAGTGGCGCTGCTGCCCCGGACACGCCGGCGCCAGCTGCGAGCAAGGTGGGAGATGGCCTGGATGGGGGCATGGCAGGGCGGGGAGGTGGCACCCAGGGGCTGTGGGACACGGCCTTGGTGTCACCGGTGAGGGTGGGTGAGGAGAAGAACGTCTGGGTAGGTGGGATGGATGGGAAGGATTCTCCCATGGGTGGGCTAGTGTGTGGATGTCCCTGTGTATGGATGGCTGGCTGTGCCCACGGAGGGACAGATGAGGGGACAGGCGGCTGGACAGAACTTCCCGGGCGGGTGAGGGAGTGTCCCTGTGTGGAGAGAGATCCCTGGGTGGGGCGGGGGATGGACATCAGGGGGACAGGAGTGAGGGGGGCAGCGGGATGTGCCTGGTGTGGGGAACAGAAGCAGCCGATGGACGGGGTGTGGGCGGATGGACAGATGGACATTCCTTGGCATGGCAGTGCCCACGAGGGGCTGCAGCCCCCCAGCCACGAGTGGCCGGGTGTGGGTGGGCAGTGGATGAATGGGTGCGAGGCTGTGCCGTGCTTGGGCGCTGCCAGCTCTGACAGGGGGGTCTTTGTCCCCATTGTCACCACATCCTCCTCCTCCTCCTCCTGCTGCTGCTGCTCCCCCAGGACCCCCCTGCGGGTCCCAGCGCATCCCTGGCTCTGTGGATCCGGGGCTGCGAGGGCAGCGGGTGGCACCCAGGGGTGGGGACACCGTGGGGTGGCACCGAGGCTCTGCAGGGCAGCGGGTGGCACAGGGGGTCCGGGGGCAGCAGGGTGGGCGCAGCGCTGGGAGAGGCGGGGGGTTCTTCCTCCTCCTCTTCCTCCTCCTCTTTCTCCTCCTCCTCCTCCCTGCGTGCTTGGCCGCCTGCCCCACATCTGGCCCCACTTAGGGCTGTCCCCTGCAGCACGGCGGTGGCCGTGCCGGGGTGGGGTGACAGCATGGGGGGGCTCGGGGGGCCCCCTCTGCTCCACACACCCCTTTCCTGCCGCGCTGGGTGGCCCCAAGCCGTTGTCCCCAGGATCCCTCGGCGGGGACAGGGGCCTGGGACCCCACTGTGGGGGGCGGCTGTGGGCAGTGTCCCCAGGATTGTGCCCCCCCTCCAAAGCCACCCCCGGAATGGGGGTGGGGGTGTTTGGGGGGATGGGGTTCAGGGCTGAGGGGGGAACTGAGGGGGACTGGGGCTGGTTTGGGGCTGAGATTGGGGGGGAGTGGTCATGGGGAGATTTGGGGGGTCGGGTTAAGGGTTAAGGACCTTAACCTCGTGGGTGGGTTTGAGGGTTGTGGGTTGGGGCCATCTGGTGTGTGGCCATGGAGGGTTTTGGGGGGCTGGTTCAAGGCCATGGGTGGGTTTGGGGGATCCTGACTCAGGGTTGTGGGTGGGCCTCGGGCTCTGAGGCTCACCCCGAGCAGGGGTGGGGCCCTGCACCCCCAGCAGTACAACAGGAAGGTCTCCCACAGGAGGCGATGCCCCCCGGGGGGGTCCCCCCGTGCTGACCCCCCTTTCCTCGGCAGAGGCTCTCACCTCCCTCACCCTGCGGGACCCCGGGCGCCCCAGCGCCGCCCCCCGCCGGCCCCCCCTGCACCCCACGGCCTTCTCAGGTGGGTCCCCCCCCCCAAACCCGCTGGGGCGGGCACAGAGGCCCGGCTGCCCCCCACCCCACCGCCTGTGCCCCCGATTTGCCCCGCAGGGTGCCTGAACTGCAGCCGTGTCGGGGAGCTGACAGCCCGGCTCGCCTCCCTCGAGGCGCAGGCAAGTCCCGCTTTGGGCTCCGGCCACCCCCCCGCTCCCCCCGAGGGGCACAAGGGCCCTGGGGGTGTCACTTGTGTCCCCTGCTGTCACCCAGCGCGCCGTGTCTTTGGCAGGTGGCCCGGCTGGCGGTGGCCGAGCCCCCCGTGCCCGCAGCGCCCAAAGGCAGCAGCCCGGGCAGGGGACCCCCGGCCGGGCAGCTCTGGGGGTCCCCGGCCGCCCGCGGGAGCCCCGGGGATGACGGTAAGGCAGGGTGACAGTGACAGTGCCAGTGACAGTGGCAGTGCCAGTGGCAGCACCCGCAGGGCGGGGAACGCGCCTGGGTGTTGTCAACATTTGGGGGGGCAGGACCCCTCACTTTGGGGGAAAAGCAAAGCTGTCCCACCGCAGCTGTCCCCAGCGGTGACACCGAGCCACCCGCGGGGACAGGCCAGCTCTGCGGGACCGGGAGTGGGTGGGGGGCACCCCGAGGGGCTGTCCCCGGGGTCCCCCCCTCAGGGTGCTGCTGTGCCGCAGGGAGACCCGGCTGGAGGGGACCCCCCGGCCCCAAGGGCGACGCGGGAGGACGGGGACCCTCGGGAATCCCCGGGGTGAAGGGTCCAGCGGGGCCACCAGGTACGGGGGGACAGTGCGGGGGGACCCCGGCCGAGCCCCCCCTTTCCTGGTGGGCAGATTTGGGGGGTCCATTTGGGGGCTCGGAAGGGCTCCAGCGCTGCACAGCCCCCATGTTCACCCTCCTCTTCCTCCCTGCAGGTCCCCCCGGCCCCCCAGGACCGCCCGGCCGGGATGGAGCCAGGGGGCTCCCTGGGGAGAAGGGGTCCCCCGGGCCCCCCGGCCCCCCGGGCCCCCCTGCCCCTGTGGGGCCGGCGATTCCCCGGCTGGCCGAGCCCAGTAAGGGGGGCTGGGCTGGGGTCCCCTCCCCGTGACCCCAAAACGGGACTGGGCTGGGGGCAGGGCACAGCTGGGGGGTTTGAGCATCACCTGGGCTGGGGGTGGTGTGGGGACATCCTGGGTGTCACTGGGGTCCTGGGGATGACATGTAGGGCACTGGGCAGAGCTGGGGACCCCTGACACCCCCAGGATTCCAGGCATGAGGTGGGGGCACCGCCTGCCATCATTGGGGTCCCGGGAATGAGGTGTGGGGTGCTGGGAAGAGCTGGGGACCTCCTGCCATCATTGGGGTGACAGGGACGAGACGCACAGGGCAGGGGAATGTGGCCCCCCCGTGTCCCCAGGTGATGCTGGGGTCACGGGGGCCCTGCCCCAAACGCCCCCTCCATTCTCCCCCCAGGGGACCCCGTCCTCTCCAACACCTTCACCGAAGCCACCGGGAGCGTCACGGGTCCCGTGGGACCCCCCGGACCCGCGGGGCCGATGGGTGAGGGTGTCCCTGTCCCTTGTCACCCCCGTGCTCTCGGTGCCCCCGTGCGGGGCTCAGCTGTGTCCCTGTCCTTGCAGGTCCCCCCGGCCCCCCGGGTCCCACTGGTCCCCCCGGGCCCCCAGGACCCGATGTAAGTGCGGGGTGGGGGGCAGGGGAGGGCTGAGCCCCCGTGGCCCCCCAGGGCTGATGTCCCCGCCGTGTCCCCGCACAGGGCAGAGCAGGAGCGCCCGGAGCCCCCGGGGAGAAGGGGGACAGGGTGAGTGCCCCCAGCCCCACACCGTGACACCGGCTGGGGGTGACAGCCGGGGGGGCTGGCCCTGCCCCCCAGGGGCTCTGACAGCCTCTGTGTCCCCGTAGGGTCCCCAGGGCCACCCGGGCAGCTGCTGGTGTCCCCTGTGGTGGCCGTGGCAGGGCATGGTTTGGGGGCCACCTCTGCTCCAGACACCCCGTCCCTGCTGGGTGGTCCCAAGCCCCTGTCCCCAGAGTCCCTGGGGACCCGGCCATGGGGTGTGGCTGTGGGCAGTGTCCCCAGGATTGTGTCCCCCCACCCAAAGCCACCCCCAGAATGGGGCTGGGGGCCATGGGGGTGTTTAGGGGATGGGGTTCAGGGCTGGGGGGAGATGTGGGGGGCTGGGTTTGGGGCTGAGATGTGTGGGCATGGGGAGACTTGGGGGTTCAAGACCATGGTGGGGTTTGGGGGTTGTGGGTTGCGGGGTCTGGTGTGTGGTAATGGGGGGGTTTGGGGTCTGGTGTGGGGTCATGGGGGGGTTGGAGGGTCTGGTGTGGGGTCATGGGGGCGTTGGAGGGTCTGGTGTGGGGTCATGGGGGGGTTTGGGGGGGTTGGTGTGCGGTAATGGGGGGGTTTGGGGGGTCTGCTGTGTGTCTCAGCCATGGCTCTGCCAGCATGTCCCCTGGCGGGGCTGTGGCCGTGTCCCTGTGCTGATGGGCTCTGTCCCCCCGCAGGGTCCCCAGGGCCACCCGGGCAGCCGCGGGCAGGACGGGGCACAGGTACGTGGGTGGGGGGGCTCCCCCCGGCCGCAGCCCCCCGTGCCCCCCCTGCCAGCCCCTCTCCTCTCTGTTTCAGGGCGAGCCGGGCCCCCGGGGCGAGCCGGGCGAGAGGGGCACTTGGGTGAGTGGCACCGGGGACAGCAGGGACGGGAGGGACACAGGGCACTGCCAGCGGGGGCTGGGCTGGGGGGGTGGGCACGGGAGAACCCCGACACCCTCCCTGTGTCCTCTGCACCTCTGGGACCCCAGTGATGTCCTCAGCGTCCCCACTTGTTCCCACAGCTTGTCCCTGGGTCCCCAGTGATGTCCTGGGTGTCCCCAGCTCTGCTCAGTGCCATGCCTCATCCCCAGCACCCCAAAGGTGGCTCTGGGGGTCCCTGGCCAGTGTCACGCAGTGCCAATGTCACCCAAACTGGGTGGTGGGGCTCAGGGTGGGCTCAGACCCCCCGGGGGTTCCCCCTCTCCTTCCCCTGGAGTCGTGGTGAGTCGGGGGGTGCCGTGTCCCCCCCGGGGGTGGCCTGGGGCCATCTGGGGTGCAGCCCCCCTGACCCTGTCCCTCTCTTCCCAGGGGGAGGGTTTGCACCAGCTCCGCGAGGCGCTCAAGATTTTAGCCGAGAGGGTTTTAATCTTGGAAACAATGATTGGGCTCTACGGTGAGTAGGGGGACGGGACCCCCGGGGTGACCCCCACCCCTGCCAGGAGGTCACCAGACCGCCATGACATCACGGTGGCCCTTGTCATCACCCACATGGTGGCATGGTGGCCAGCCCTGGGGACCACTCAAAGGAAGGGCCACCAGGGTCCCCCCAGCCTCACCCCAGCTGGGCACCCCAGAGCCCCCCAGGCACTGCCCCCCCCGGGCAGGGACACCTGTGGCAGTCTCAGTGTTGGGGACACGCTGGTGGCCCTCTGAGAAGGTTGGGGATGTGTCCCCCCACATTTTGGGAGCTCACTGAGCTGGGGGTGGCAGAGGGAGCACCCCCAGGTCAGGGACATCAGTGTCCCCATCAGGGACATCAAGCCAGCACAAGGGGCCCTCCCTGTCCCCGTGGACCCGCAGGGATGGGGGAGCCCCCGGCACCCCTATGACACCGGGAGGACCCTCCTAGGAGACCTGGCACC
Source organism: Passer montanus (assembly GCF_014805655.1). NCBI lineage: Eukaryota > Metazoa > Chordata > Aves > Passeriformes > Passeridae > Passer > Passer montanus. Next base: position 1,643,084 of record NW_024370705.1, on the reverse strand, counting down.
CCCTCCTCGTGCCCCAGCACCCCCATGCTGCTGGGGCTGCACCCCTGCCGTGCCCCTGCCATGCTGTGCCACCCCTGCCGTGTCCCCGTGCCTGTCCCGTGCCTGTCCCGTGCCTGTCCCGTGCCCGCCGCGGGGCCAGCGCGCTCTGCTCTGCTCTGCTCTGCTCTCTCCCTCTCCCCCAGGCCAGTAGCTTCCAAACCCTCCTGCGGCAGCAGGCCCGGCTGGAGGTCCTGGCTGGAAGGGTCACCTTGCTGGAAGCCATCATCTGGCCAGGTAACCACCCCCGGCCCGCCCCGCGCCAGCCCCGAGCGCCGGGCACCCCGGGAGGGCCGAGGAGCACGGGGGGCTGGAGCCACCAGGACAGGGCAGCGGAGAGCTCCGGGCACGGGAGAGCCCGGACACCTGCTTGGATTGAGAGGGGCAGCCATGGAGATCCTCCTGGATTGAGAGAGGCAACTGAGGAAATACTCTTGGATTGAGAGGGGCAGCCATGGAGATCCTCCTGCATTGAGAGGTGACCATGGAGATCTCTTGGACTGAGAGGGGCAACCGAGGAAATGCCCTTGGATTGAGAGGGGCAACCATGGAAATACTCTTGGACTGAGAGGGGCGACCGAGGAAATGCCCTTGGATTGAGAGGGACGACCATGGATATCCTCTGGGACTGGAGAGGCAAACATGGAGATCCATTTGGATTGAGAGGGGCAACCATGGAAATACTCTTGGATTGAGAGAGGCAACCATAGATCCTCCTGGGGATTGAGAGGTGACCATGGAAATACTCTTGGATTGAGGGAGGCAAACATAGAAACACTCTTGGATTGAGAGGAGCAGCCATGGAGATTTCTTGGATTCAGCCATGCAACCGTGAAGATCCACCTGGACTGAGAGGCAAACATGGAAATACTCTTGGATTGAGAGGGGCAACCATGCAGATCCTCCTGGATTGGGAGAGGTGACCGTGGAAATACTCTGGGACAGGTGACCATGGAGTTCCTCTTGGACTGAGAGAGCCAAGCATGGAAATACTCTTGGACTGAGAGGTGACCATGGAGATCCTTGTGGGCCAAGGGAACTCTGGAGCCCGCCAAGGTTCAAGGAAGACCCTGGAGAGACCCTCTCACTCCAAAGGAGCCCATGGAGACCCCTCTTGGATCAAGAGGAACCCCGGAGCTCTTTAGGATTCCAGGGAGACCCTGGAGAGACCCTCTCACTCCAAAGGAGCCCATGGAGACCCCTCTTGGATCAAGAGGAACCCCGGAGCTCTTTAGGATTCCAGGGAGACCCTGGAGAGACCCTCTCACTCCAAAGGAGCCCATGGAGACCCCTCTTGGATCAAGAGGAACCCCGGAGCTCTTTAGGATTCCAGGGAGACCCTGGAGAGACCCTCTCACTCCAAAAGAGACCATGGATACCCCTCTGGGACCAAGGGGACCTATGGAGGTCCCCCAAGGCCAAGGGAAGCTCCAGAGCCCCTCTGGAACCACGGCAGACCCCGGAGCCCCTCTTGGGCCAAGGGAAACCCTGGAGCTCCCCAGGGCTCCAGGAAATCCTTGGAGACCATGGAGACCCCTGGAGCCAAGGGAGGCTCACGGAGCCCCCCGGGCTCACAGCAGACCACGGGACCCTCCCGGGCTGAAGCAGCTCCCAGCGCTCCCGCTGTCCCCAGGGATCCCTGGTGCCACCCCCTGTGCCAGGGTGCCCCCCACCCTCACCCCTCCTCCCCCTCCCCATTCCAGCTCTGCTTTTCCTCAGGGCTCCAAGCGGGGGTGCCAGGCAGGGGTGCCAGCTGGGGGGTCCTCGGGCGGGTGTCCCCAGGGGTGGCTGGGGACACCCAGAGCCACAGAGGGGCAATGACCCCCGTTTCTGGGGGGCACAACACCCACAGCACAGCCCCCAGCGCTGATTCGGGGGGTTTTTGGAGCGGGGGGTGACATCCCACCCCCGACACTCCCCTTTTGTCCTCTCTTCCCGCAGAGGCAGAGCCCGGCTCGGGCAGCGGTGCCCCCGGCACGGCGACCCCCGGGGTGCCCCGCGGCAGGCGGGGCAGCGGCCGCCCCCCGTCCCGCACGGTCACCGCCCGCCGCGCCCCCCCCGAGCCGTGACGGGGACGGGGACATCACCGCGGCCACCCCGCCGTGCCACCCTGGGGAGCAGGCCCGGGTCAGCCCCGTGCCCCCTCTTGGTGCTACTGGTGGCACGGCACCGCCCCCGCAGGACGCTTCGCCCCCGCCGCTGCTCGGGCCCCGGGAGCGCCGGGGCTGTCCCCAGGGCCACTCCTGTCCCCCTGCCACGGGGCAGCGCCGGGGGGACGGGCTCTGTCCCACCCCAGCCGGGGGGGGATTGGGGGGCCGGAGGTGGGGACCCCCGGGCGGGGACCCCGCTGCGCCGCGCGCTTCGCTGCTTTGGGACCCCAGGGCATTAAATGTCCCCAAACCCGCGTGCTGTGGGGTCACTTGGGGCGCCAGGGACATCCCAGGGGACACCGGCACCGAGGGCACGGGATAAGGGATGAGGAGGACAGAGTGGGATGGGATGGGATGGGATGGGATGGGATGGGATGGGATGGGATGAACCCCGCTGCGCCGCGCGCTTCGCTGCTTTGGGACCCCAGGGCATTAAATGTCCCCAAACCCGCGTGCTGTGGGGTCACTTGGGGCGCCAGGGACATCCCAGGGGACACCGGCACCGAGGGCACGGGATAAGGGATGAGGAGGACAGAGTGGGATGGGATGGGATGGGATGGGATGGATGGGATGGGATGGGATGGGATGGGATGGGATGGGATGGGATGGGATGGGATGGGATGGGATGGGATGGGATGGGATGGGATGGGATGGGGATGGGATGTGATCCATGGGATGGGATGTGTTGGGATGGGATCAATGGAATGGGATGGGTAGGGATGGGATCCATGGGATGGACTGGGATCTATGGGATGGGATCCATGGGATGGGATCCATGGGATGGACTGGAATCTGTGGGATGGGATCCATGGGATGGGATCCATGGGATGGACTGGAATCTGTGGGATGGGATCCATGGGATGGGATGGGTCGGGATGCAGTGGGATCCATGGGATGGGATGGGTCGGGATGAGATCCATGGGATGGGTCGGGATGCAGTGGGATGACATTCAGGGACACCAAGGGACACATGGGCGCGCCATGGGACACCCACCCGCCTGTGACAGCAATCCATGCACTGTCACCCCTGGACAGCCACCAGTGTCACGCCACCCATGAACACCCTGCTGTGCCACCACAGCCCGGGACACCCTCAGGTCCGCGCAGGACACGCGGTACCCGCACCCCTCCCGTGTCCTCATGGGATGTGGTGATGTCACGCAGTGATGTCACACAGTGATGTCACACAGTGACGTCACTCCATCACGCTCACAACGTGGGCAGGGTGCAATGCCGGGCACAGTGCGAGACCCCAACCACCGGTGCCGCTTCTTGGCACGTGACCTGTGATACCTGGTGACGTCACATGTAGCCCATGGCGTCACCCGCTGGCAGGTGACACCCGGTGACCTCACGTGCCAGGAGGCGCCGTCAGGCGGCCGCGTGAACACGCAGGGCTGGCCGCGTGCCGCCGGGCACGGTGCGTGACGTCACGGCGGCCCCGCGCCGCCCGTTGCGCCGCAATGACATCAGTACGCCGCCCGTGACGTCACGCCCCCGCCGCGCTCCCGCTCCGCCTCGCGGCCCGAGCGCCTCTTGCGCGACGGTCCCTAACGGCCGCGGGCCGTACCATCCCGCCGCCCGGCGGGGGGGGAAGCGCCCGGCGAGGCGGCAGACCCGCGCTGCGGAGCGCCTCGCCGCGGCCGCGGGTGTTTCCCCTCAGTGCCCCGGGAGCAGCCGCGGCCTGGCGGAGCTGCGGCCCCGCGGGATTGCCCGGCCGGGCGGGCTGGGAGCGAGTTTGGGGTCCTGGGGGGTTTGGGTGGGAGGGAGCCGAAAGCCGGGCCCGGGGCAGGGACAGCTCCCGCCGCCCCAGCGTGCTCCGAGCCCGGCCAGCCCGGCCCTGGGCACTGCCCGGCCTGGAGCATCCTCTGCGATCTCCCTTCCAGCGCTCCCAGCCTGGAATTCCTTCCCAATATCCCATCCATCCCTGCCCTCTGGCAGTGGGAGCCATTCCCTGTGTCCTGTCCCTCCATCCCTTGTCCCCAGTCCCTCTCCAGCTCTCCTGGAGCCCCTTTAGGCATCTGAGGAGGCTCTGAGCTCTCCCTGGAGCCTTCTCCTCTCCCAGCTTTTCTCCATAGGGAACTGAGGTGTTCTATCATCTTCATGGCTTCAAATTTTTCTGAATGAAACGTTTTTCCACGAGGGCTCCAGCTGGATGCAAATAGTTGGAAACTGAGACTCCCCAGCTCAGTACACCTTTAAAGTACTTGAAGCCCAGCAGCCCAAGATGTGACTCCTTGAAAGAAGGAGGATTTTCCTTTTTTCCAGCAAGGAAAATCTCCCAGGCCATGGAGTGTGAGGGAATATCACCAGCAGCACCTTGGGGAGCTTGAAAAAGAAAAGTCAGTAAAGGAACATCTGCCAATGGAATTGTCGGGACAGGAGTTAAAACCACAGCTGTGTTTTCCCTTAATTCATGGAATTGTTCCTCCTGGGAGCTGCTATTTTCAGCCTCTGGTGTGCTCCTGAGCCTTGTGAAATAAAGGGATGAAGATTAATTTCCCCCTGGAAATAAAAGCCAGGAGATGGGTTTAGCTAAATGAACCATAATATTATTTTTTATTAATGTTCTATGTTCCTCTAAATCCCAGCAAATTAAGAGAGAGGCATCACCACAGGCAAACTGCAAATTCCACACCTGGAATTCAGTCCTACAGAGGGGGAAATGTTGGGTTTAGGTGGGACTGGGGAGGGCTGTGAGGAGAGGGGTTAATTGATACCCCTGTGTGGAGCTGGAGGCCAAAATGGGCTGAAAACGGAGAATTAAATGAGGTTTTGGTGGCTGGAGGGTGAGCAGGGAAAAGAGTGGAGTGGTAGGAAAGGGAAGCTGGATGAGAGGGACCAGGCATTAATTAGCACTCAGGATTTAACAGAACCATGTGTAAAGTGAAAGAAAAAAAAAAGAAAACCAAACGCAGAACCCTGAACTGAACAAGGAAAATGTTCCAATATCCCACGTGCCAACCTGAGAGGGAAGTGGGAATGCTGCCCGAGGAGTTTAACAACTTGTGCCTTGTGTCCTGGGAGCAGGGAAAGCTTTGGGGAGCTCCAAGTGTCTTCTTTCTCTGTGTGAGGTGTTGTGGGCAAGGTCAGAGGGATGAACAACTGCCAGGAATTCCTGCTGGGATCACAGCGGGGCCGTTCCTGCCTGCAGCAGGGATCCAGGGGCTCTGCTCCTGCACAGGGAGCAGGAGAAGCTGGGAGCACAGCTGGAGCTGGGCAGGGATGGCTGAGGAGCAGGGTGGAAGCTGTGCTTCCCAAGGGATCCTGGGGCCCCACGGCCTTGGGAACAGTGGGACAATGGCACCACAGCCAGGCAGAATTTGCTTCCTCAAATTCTCCAGTGCAGGAGTTGAACTTGATCCACGTGGGTCTCTCCCACCTCGGGGTATTCCATGATTCTGGGAGAAACTTGGATTTCTGTGGTGGCAGCAGTGGGAACTCTTCCCCACTGGGGTGCCTGGGAGCAGCTCCACTGGCCCAGCTCCTGGCTGTGCCCTCCACCTGCAGCTTCTGGGCTCCTTCCTGATGCCAGGCCTGTGCTCTGGCAGGGCTGGCATCTCTGGCCAGGCCTGCTGGGAATGCTGAATCCATCCCTGCTGCAGACCCTGGCGTGGCAGCTGGAGCTGCTGCTGCCCGTGGGGGACTGGGAGCTGCAGTCGCTTCAAATTCAGCCTCCTAATTGCCATGTGGATTCATTTTCCATCCCTGCCAGCAAATCAGTTCAGCACAGGCTTTGCTGCTGGGGTTTTCAGGGTTTGGTTCTCCTCCCAGCCAGGGGCTGCCATGGATTGAGGGTCTGGAAGGGAATCACTCCCACCTCCCCAGCTCCAGCCCTTCCAGGGGACAAGTGGCTTTCCAGCCATCCATTTGTGTCCTTGGAAGAGTGAAGGTGGTGAAACCTTCCAGCCCAGCCCTTTCAAAGCAGGGTGCTGGGTTTGTAAGGCTCCAATCCCTGCTTTTCCTTTGTTCCAGCCCCAATCCCCCCCTGCCAGCCCCCTGGGATCCATCCAAGGTGGCGGTTAAATGGAACCGGGGTCATTTGAGATCAAAGTGGCTGCTGCAAACAGCAGGAACAATGAGGGGAAGGGAGGTTTTGTTCCCCTCAAAAAGGAGGGCTGAAAATGTGCATTTACCTTCCACCCTTGGGAAGCTGGAATTCCAGTGGTTTATAGTGAGCTGCAGGAGGAAATTCCAGCTGCTGTGCTCTTGGGCTCTTTAATTTCATTAAGCCTTTATCAACGTTTTTATTCTTTTTCTTCTCCTTTTCTTTTAGATTACAGTACCTATAGCCAAGCTGCAGCTCAGCAGGGGTAAGTAGCTTATCCTCCCTGTTTTAAAAAGATGTAATGAAAGTAAATCATAATTATGGCTTGGGCTTAACTCAGGTATGTTTGGGAATCCTGAGGGTTTTCCTGGAGCTTCGTATTTCCATAGAATCTCAGCAAGAAACCATCGGGCTGCATGAAATTGGTCTGGTGATGCAGATTTGGGGCAAGATTATAAATGTCTTTACATTCACTCCACAGCTACAGCGCCTATGCACCTCAGCCAGCCCAAGGATATGCACAGACCACCCAGGTAAAGCACGGGGAGGGGCTGGAATTCCTGCTCTGTCACCTGTTTGCCAGCAAAACTGGAAACTCCGAGCGGCAGCGTCAGAATCTGTGGTTAAAAGTTGTCTTGGAGCTTCTTCCCCAGCCCAAAGTGCTTTTTAAAAGTGGAAATAACCTCAACAGTCGCCCTTTTTTTGTTAATTTATTCAGTCCTGATCCCAGAAAAGCCAAATTCTTGGTGTGTGTTTGACACCACCACGTTGGTGGGTGTTGTAATCAGAGGTGTAGGAGAGAAAAAAACTGGGGAAAAAAGGGGGGGAATTGCCTGTTGGGAAATGGCAGAATTGGACAAAGGAGGAGGAGGGAATCTGCTTTTTCCCAGTTTTTATTGGTGTGACTGTTCATACTCTCAGTTGGCTGGACTGCAAAATAATGATGGTCTTTAAGAGATTAACTTAATGCTTATTTTTAACCTTTAGAATCCAAGTTACTACAACCACATTTGTCTGCAAACTCCAAGTATGTTTCCAAAGGTAAATTCTTGTCCTCAAAAAGTGCTGTAGGCTTAATTTTCCTTCCCAAGAGGAGGAAGACAGGCTCAGTGTGGGCTGAAAGGAAGGTGATGGTGGCTTATTTTAAATAAAAGTCTTTGGAGACAACAACTGGAAGAGCTGCTCCCAGTTGTAGGTGAGGTGAAGGTGGGAGCAGGATAAGGGTAGGAACAGGAGGCCTCAGCAACTAAAACCAGCTAATTAAACACCTAACCAGCTAATTAAACACCTAACCAGCTAATTAAACCCCTAACCAGCTAATGTCAGCTGTAGGCTCGTGTCCATGGGAAGTTTGCAGCGTTCCCTGCCTCTTGGTGGAGGGAACTCCCAGGGACAGGGATATGCTCAAGGCTTTCCTGCTCCTGGTTGAGACCTGTGCCCTGAGTTCAGGAAGGCTGAATGTCCCAAAAGGTCCAGAGAAATCTGAATTCTTTCAGAATCTGGAGGTCAGAGCTGTCTCCATGTCACTCCTCGAGCTGTATGCAGAGTTTTATCCTAAGCCAGGAGCTGTTGGAAGCTTGCTGGTGCCTGCAGCATGAGCTGGTAGGGCATGGCTTGGGCAGCTGGTGGCACTGCTGGGCACAGCTGCTCCTCTCCTCTCCTCAGTGATTTTCAAGCTGGATTTGGAAACAAAATCAGGGAATGGGTGAGGTGAGAGCTGATCCCTCACTGAGCACATAGGCACCGGAATGGGAGCAGCACCACCGGGATCCTTTGGGTGTTCAATGGATCCCATCCTTCCATGCCTGCACCAACTTCCATCTTTCAAATTAATGGCTGATGGGCATGAAATATACTCCAAATAATTGAATTGAAACCTTCCTCAGGTTTCTTTTAGCCAGCACCAAAGCAGTTTGACACTGAAGTGACTTTTCCTTCGTGCAGTTCTGCCCTCAGAGCGCTCCCATTCCCGTGTTCCAGGTTAAGCCTGGGATGGTGCCTGTGGGTGCTGGTGGTAGCTGTGAGCAGCTGGGAGCTTTCCTGTTTGCTTTCCACAGAGCAGAGGTGTGTGGTGCCAATGTCAAGAGCCTGTCCCTTCAGTCTTGGCAGGGAAAAACCACTCCATAACCTCCTTGCAGAGCTGACCCGGAATTCCCCGCGGCACTTAAACTTTCACAGCAGCCTTGGCTTTGAGAGTGCTCAGCAGCTGCAGTTCCTGGGGGTCACTTGTGCTCATGGATTGAATCTGTGTCCTTTTGGAGCAGACCTACGGGCAGCAGAGCTACGGGACCTACGGGCAGCCCACCGACGTCAGCTACACACAGCCGCAGACCACGGCCACGTACGGGCAGACGGCCTACGCCACCTCCTACGGGCAGCCCCCCACAGGTGAGCCTGCTGGGCTGCTCAGCCTGCACCTCTGCTTGCCCTGGGACAGCCCTTGGTGTCACCCAGGCCATGGGCAGGGACACCTTCCACAGGGTGCTGCAAACCCGGGGCAGACTGGGACACTTCAGGGGGTGCGGCAGCCACAGCTGTGGGTGACCCATGGGAACAATTCCTGCCCAATGTCCCACCCAGCCCTGCCCCCTGGCCATTCCCTCCCAGGGAACAATTCCTGCCCAATGTCCCACCCAGCCCTGCCCTCTGGCCATTCCCTCCCAGTGAACAATTCCCAGTCTCCCATCCATCCCTGGCCTCTGGCAGTGGGAGCCATTCCCTGTGTCCTGTCCCTCCATCCCTTGTCCCCAGTCCCTCTCCAGCTCTCCTGGAGCCCCTTCAGGCCCTGCAAGGGGCTCTGAGCTCTCCCTGGAGCCTTCTCCTCTCCAGGTGAGCACCCCCAGCTCTCCCAGCCTGGCTCCAGCCCTCCACAGCCTCCTCTGGACTGGCTCCAGCAGCTCCAGGTCCTTCATGGAATGGCTTTGGCTGAGAGAGACCTTAAAGCTCATCCAGGGCCACCCCTGCCATGGGCAGGGACACCTTCCACTGTCCCAGGCTGCTCCAAGCCCTGTCCAGCCTGGCCTTGGGCACTGCCAGGGATCCAGGGGCAGCCATGCATGAACAGGAATAAATGCACTGCTGAGTTTTCAGGGCGGGATTTGGGTGCTGTGGGACCCAGCAGGACGTGCTGTGCTCAGAGCAAAGAGAGCAGTGTCCCTGGCTGCTCCTCAGCCCTTCCCTTCCCTGCCAGTCCTGTCACTGGCAGTGACATGGGCCTGTTCTGATCCTGGACCTTCTCCTTCTCATCTTGTGCTTCCCACAGTGCAAGGGGCCAGTCCAGGCTGGACTGTCCTGCTCACTCTTGCATGGAAAATTCTGTCTCATCCTGTCAGAGCTTGAGGTCCCCTTTGGGGACCCCTTGAGGTGTCACTTGGCTTTAGTGCCAAAACCCTTGGGTGTCAGAGCTCACACAGGCAGTGACAGCAGGGCTTGGCAGGGCTGCAGTGCTCTTTGCCATCTCCAGACTCCCAAATGCCATCTTCATGGATAAAATCCTGACCACCAAGACATTGGAGGTGACTCCAGCCCCATTTCCTAGAGGATAAACAGCATCCTGCCCTCCACCTCTGTATGCCCCGTGGTGGTTTTGGGTTTCCAGAGAGATACTTGTTCCTTAATGCTCCATAAACTCTCCCAACGTGTTCTTGGAGCTGGAATTTCCTCCAGACGAGTGTCTTAATGTTTAAAACTATTGAGACAATGTTTAATTCATGTATATTCATGTTTATTTAATGTATGTTTGGGCTGAATATTCAGGAGTTTTAGGAAGCAGATTTTCCTCCCAGTGATTCCTTGGGTGCGTGTCCTGCACATTCCTGGGAGAGACATTATAAACATTTTGTAGTTGGAATTAAACACTTCCCAAAGCAAGGGAATTCCAGGACAGACAGACACTGGGATATCTGGCTACAGAGGCCATTGAGGAATTCTTCACAGGGAGGAGCTGGAAAGAAAATATTAACCAAAATGAAAATATTTACCATCTTCACATGGATCAGGAAAATTCCTGCTTGTGTGATCCATGTCCATTAGCCAGTGTCACTGGGGGTTATCTACAGGGCTTTTTCCTTTCATGTGAGACTACCTAGAGAAAAGTTGGCAGCAAAAAATTATTTGTGAGCTTCCAAAATTCCTTTCTTAGAAATATTTATGTCCCTGTGTCTCCTGTGGCCTCCAGTCCCTCAGGGGTCACAGGAAACTGCTCTGTTTATGTTTTTCCTTCTCCCTTAAGAGGATATTTGCTGGAATAATAATAATAATATCAAGCTTTTTTTTTATTTCTGCACAGCTGCACTTTTTTTTTTAGTAGATGAAAAAAAGATTCATTTTCTTTTCATCCATGAAAAAACCACCAACTTAGAAAGTGGTCAAGCAAGAGATCCTGTCAGCCCACAGAGCTGGGCTGTGGCAGCTCCGGGCACAGAGCCAGGCTGGATTTATCCTTCCTCCACCTGCCTCTCCTTGAGGAGCCAGAGCTGTGGAAAGGAGACTGCAGCCTCTCTCTGCCTCCCTCCCTGCCTTTCATGCTCAATAAACCCCTGGGCCAGACATTGTCATGCCCTGGGACACGTGCAGTTCTTCCAGTTGGATCCAATCCTGTTTTCCTGTGAATCTCCTTTTTGTACTGCAGTTCCTTAAAGCAATTTTTTTTTCCTGAACAGCCTGGGATTTAGGTGAAGTGTTGTTGAGGTCAAGGAAATCCAAGGTGTGTGTGGATGCAGCCTCTCAGGATGGGTGGGAATGGCAGGGATGGATTTTTCCTTGCCCAGGCTCCAGCAATGAGTTACCACCTCCTTCCCTCCCTGGGGCTGCAGGAAAAGGTGTCTGGGAGCCACTCAGTCACTCTGTTCCAGAGAAAAAAGGATTTGGGAGCAGCTCCCTCAGGTTAGGGGCACCCTAAGACCTGTGACTCCTTAATCAGTGCAGGGTGTTAGCAGGAATTCCAGGAGTAAATAAATAAAGAGCATTTTGGTGTCCAGGTGTGCATCTCTTGCAAATGGGAATTGCTCTCTAAAGCCAGCCAGCCCCTGCTTCCCTTTACCTGGGAAATTTGGGGTATGGATGTTGGAATTTCTAAAAGATTTGGAATTAATGAACACACAGCTGCCATAACAACCCAAAATATCCCAGAACAGCCTGGAGAGAGTCAGCTCTGCCCCCCTTCTCCAGCCCCTCACTGCTGGGATAGACACAAGCCAAGCAGGAGGCTTCTCTTCCTGAAGAAATCTCTCTGAATCCAGCCTTTTCCAGCTGATATTCTCTGTGGGTCAAATCCTGCAAGCTTCTCCACCCCTGGAGAATTCCTAGCCTTCAGTAAGGGTTTTTTTTTGAGGGGAATTCAGGCACTTCAAGCAGGTTATTATTCCTTCTGTCACCTTTTCCTTTTCTGCTTTGTCAACTTTCACCTTCCTAGCTGGGAGGGGAGGAGAGAGAAATGGTGTAATAGAAACACCACCCTCAAAAGAACAGCTCTTGAGGGTTCCCACAGTGTCTAAACTGGGCTTGGTTTGTGATTGAGACCAGTGGGATGGGAAATTGCTGCCTTTCCTTTGGGACAAACCCTTCCTGCTGAGCACACTGTTCCACGAGGGAAATGCTCCATCTAGAGCTGAAGCTTTAAAATTCAACTTTTTTTTCTTCTTTTTTTCTTTTTTTTTCCCCTCCCTTTTATCCTGCTGCCTGTGCAGAGCCAGCAAAGCTTTCTGCTCCCAGTAAGAGCACTGGGAGGAGCACCCTACCCTTTTATCCTGCTGCCTGTGCAGAGCCAGCAAAGCTTTCTGCTCCCAGTAAGAGCACTGGGAGAGGGGGCCCAGCTGTGGGAGGAGCACCCTGGGGCTCCAAATCCATGGGGAACAGCCCAGGGCAGGGCTCTGGCTGCAGCTCAGGGGCTGCAGGCTGTACTTAGCCTTTTTTAGTGTGTGGTCAGGCTTTGGCCAGTGAAAATAAGGGTTTATTTAACTCCTGGGATTGGTGCTTCCTGTGGAATTGCTGTCTAGCCTCACATTTAAGTGTTTGAGCTGCTCAAATTTGTCCAAGGCTTTAAAAATCCTCCCGTTGGGCATCATCCCCTTCACCCTTCTCAGCAACACTTTTCAGAGAACAACAGACAGGAATAATAACCATTAAAAGTGATTTTTTTTCTGGTGATTCCTACAAGTTATTTCCCAGTGGGAGTCCAGTTTACATTCCCAGCTTGGCATGGGAATGGGTTGGGGCCAGGGCAGGAAGAGGGAGCAGTGGGCAGAGGGTCCAGGCTGGCCTTGTGGCTTCCCCAGACTCCTGAGGGTCACCACAAAGCTGAACTTGGGGAGTGTTTTTAATTAATTTGCTGTGCAAACTGCCTGCCCTGCTGCTGTTCCTCTTTCCTGCTGCCCTGGGGTGGTGGCAGCAGTGGCAGTGCCATGGTGCTGTGTGAGGGCACACCGAGTTCTGCTGCTGCAAGTGCTGTTTGCTTTGCAAATGAGGCAGCTGGAATTAAATGCTGCAGCCCAATTTGCCTAAAGGAAATGTGTCACAAGCCTCCCGTGTTTATTAAAAATCAAAAGTGATGGAGAAGCTGTTGCCTGCACTGATCCCAGCCATGAGAGCCTTTGGCTGCTCTTTTTTTTTTAATGTTTAACAACATTTTTATTGCTGTTTTTCCATCTAAATCTCATACTCTTAATGTGAAAACTTGCTAGGAAGGTTCTTAGGAGCACAAACCCAGTGTGTTAATGCCTGTTCACCTTTGTCACAAGGCAAATGCCACTATATTATACAGGAGCTGTTTGGGGATCTTGGATATTGTAAAACTGTTGAAAAGGAACTCTGTGAGCTCTCAGCTTTTTCCCTAAACAGAACTGAAATTCTCAGAAAAGGGAAGGTACATAAAACATCAGAAGCTGCCTGGTGTGTCTCTTTTGACCTTTTTCTCATGTGAAAGCAAATGGAAAGTGCTTTTCTTTTGTTTCCAGCTTTACTGATTTAAAATAAGCCTTCAGAAATGCCTCTGAAAGACTTCCAGGCCAGGTTTTGTGCCTTTTATTTCTCAGAAAAGCTAAAAGGATGGGACTGTACTTGCTAAATCAGTTGGATTTATTTTATTTTGGAGCTCAAGGGGGTTTGTTACCCTCCTTTTGTTGAAGAGATGCTCCCTGTCTCAGCTTGCCCTGCCTGAGCTCTGGTTGCAGTAAACAATCCTGAGTGCTGGTCCAGGGGTGCCTTCCAGAAAGCTCCTGGGAGTGGGATTTTGGGATGCTGAGGAGCTGGAGGCTGAGGCTTCCCAGGGTAGGGGGTGAGGAAGGCAAAGGGGCAGGGTGATGATTTTTGGGTTGTCTGGGGTGGCTTTGTGGTGGTAAAGCTGTGTCTGTGATGAGTCCTAGCAGCATCACAAGGGCCAGAGTCTGAGATATTTGGGAAAAATCCTTGAGATATTTGGGAACGCTGGAGAGGGACTTGGACAAGGTTCTGGAGGGGCAGGATAAGGGGGGATGGCTTAGGGCTAGATGGGGTGCTGGGGAGCTGAGGAGGTGGCACAGAGCAGCCGTGGCTGCCCCGGCAGTGCCCGGGGCCAGGCTGGACAGGGCTTGGGGCACCCTGGGGCAGTGGGAGGTGTCCCTGCCATGGCAGGGGCACGGAGAGCCAGCCTCGAGCTCCCCTGCAGCCAGCCCACGCTGCACGGGGCTGCAGCGGGGCTGAGGCGTGCTGTGTTGCAGGTTACAGCGCCCCGGCCGCGCCCCCTGCCTACAGCCAGCCCGTGCAGGGCTACGGCAGCGCCGCCTACGACAGCAGCACGGCCACCGTCACCAGCAGCCAGAGCTCGTACGCCGCGCCCGCCGCCTACGGCACCCAGCCCGCCTACCCGGCCTACGGGCAGCAGCCGGCGCCGGCCGCGCCCGCCAGGTACCGCCCTCACCAGCCTCCTCACCATCCTCCTCCTCCTCGGTGCCATCCTCCTCTTCCTCATCCTTCTCCTCCTCACCGTCCTCCTCCTCATCAGCAGCACCAGCCTCATCCTCATCCTCCTCCTCCTCACCATACTCATCCTCCTCCTCACCCTCACCATCCTCCTTCTCATCCTTCTCCTCACCATCCTTATCCTCCTCCTCCTCATCGGTGTCATCCTTCTCTTCCTCACCATCCTCCTCCTCATCATCAACACCAGCCTCATCCTCCCCCTCCTCATCCTTCCCCTCCTCATCCTTCTCCTCCTCACCATCCTCCTCCTCATCAGCACCAGCCTCATCTTCCTCATGCTCCTCCTCCTCACCGTCCTCATCCTTCTCCTCATTGACACCATCCTGATCTTCCTCATCCTTCTCCTCACCATCCTTCTCCTCCTCCTCATCAGCACCATCCTTATTCTCCTCTTCATCAGCACCATCCTCCTCCTCCTCATCGGCATCATCCTCCTCTTCCTTCTCTTCTTCTTTCTCCTTCTCCTTCTTTTCCTTCTTCTCCTTTTCCTTGCTCTTCCTCCTTCTCCTTCGTCTTTTCTTCTTCCTCCTTTTCCTTCTCTTCTTCCTCCTTCTCATCCTTTTTCTGCACCCCTTTCTCATCTTGCTCCCCCTCCTCCATGTCACCATCCTCCTCTTCCTTCTTCTTCCTTCTCCTTCTTTTCCTCCTTCTTCTCTGTCTCTTCTTCCTTCTCCATCCCTTCTTCCTCCTTCTTCTCTTCCTTCTCCTCCACCTCTCCTTATCTTTCTCTTCCTCCTTTTTTCTTCTTCCTCCTTCTCATCCTTTTTCTCCACCCCTCCCTCATCTTGTCTCCCTCCTCCTCATCACCATCCTCCTCCTCTTCCTTCTTCTTCCTTCTTCTTTTCCTTCTTCTTCTCTCTCTTCTTCCTTCTCCTTCTCCATCCCTTTTTCCTCCTTCTTCTCATCCTTCTCCTCCACCCCCTCCTTATCCTTCTCTTCCTCCTTTTTTCTTCCTCCTCCTTCTCTTCTTCCTCCTTCTTCTCCTCTTGTTACTCCTCCTTCTCCTTCTCTTGTTCTTCACCCCTTTTTCTCCTCATCCTTCTCCTCTACCACCTCCCTATCCTTTGCTTCCTCCCACTCCTCCTTTTTTTCTTTTTCCTCCTCCTTCTCTTCTTTTTCCCTCTCATCCTCTTCTTACTCCTACTCGTCCTTCCCTTCCTTCTCCATCTCCCATGACTCCTCTTCCTCCTCCTCCTTCTCTCCTTCCTCCTCCTTCTTTGCTTCTTCCTCTGTCTCCTCCTCCTCCTCTTGTTCTTCCTTCTTCATCTCTAGTTACTCCTTCTTTTTCCTCCTCTTCATTCCCCTTCTCTTCATTCTTCCCTTCTTTTTTTTCTTCCTTCTCCTCATTCCCCTTCTCTTCCTCCTTCTCCTCATTCTCCTCCTCCTCATTCCCCTTCTCTTCCTCCTTCTCCTCATTCTCCTCCTCCTCATTCCCCTTCTCCTCCTCCTCCCCCTCCTGCCCATGTCCCCGGGCTGCCCCAGCTGCGGGGCAGTGGCAGCCCCCCCTCCCGGGCAGGGAGCAGTGTGTGAGGCCGTGCTGTGCTCCAGCCCCGGGCCAGCGCCGTTCCTGCAGGACCAGGAGCCACGTCAGGCTCGGCGCTCTGGGCTGCAGCAGAGGGCTGCGTCCTGCCTGCTCCCAGTCCCGGGGTCAGGCAGGATGCTGGGTGGATGCACAGGCTGCAAAACATTTCCTCTTTAAATCTCAGCCCTCTGGGCACTGCCTGTCAGCTATTGAGTGGAATTGTTTGCTCAGAGGATATGAAGAGTTTAGAATACATAATGGAAGCTTGTTTGGAAGTGAGTAAAAGCTGATTTATTCCCTTACCTGGTGTCTGTAGCAAGCACTGTGGGAAGGAAGGGCAGAGCCTGGCACAGCTCTGACAGGTTACACTTCAAAGGGATGTAAATTTGCTGGATGAATCCTGACACTGTATAATTTTTCCCAGCTTCTACAGCAAAAGCAGCTTCACTCTTTTTACTCCATTCTGAGAAGCAAATAGAAATTAAGGACTCATAGAATCCTTGGAGTTAGAAAAGCCCCCTGAGATCATGGAGGCCACCACCAACCCTCTCCCCAAGTGCCACATTCACACAGCTTGTAAACTTTGGGGCAAACAGAGGGGGATGTGTGAATCACATGCAAAGGGTTCTCAAATTTCAGGCCTTCAGAGTTAATTCTAAATACACAATTGTGAGTGGTTTGGGCTGGAGGGGACCTTTAAAGGTCATCCAGCCCAAGCCCTGCATCCTTCCTCCTCTCTGGGATCATTGGGGATAACGTGTATGAAGCAATATCTGCCTGAGCTGGATTCTGAACCAAACAATGAGGCATTTCACTGCCTGCCCTGCTGCCTGCTTCTGCTCCTGCTTCCTCAGGGCTCTGCAGGAGCAGCCTTGCTGGCATTCCACATCCTCCACTCAGCCCCCAAGTGTGAACCCTGTGGCTTTGGGATGAGCAGGAGCTGTGGTGTTCTCTGTTCAGGACCCTGCCTGGGCCTTTCCTGGAGTGTAAAATTGTGTTTAATACCTTTTTATTGGCTGCTGCCAGGGTGGCTGTCACCAATCAAGGCCAGCTTTAGTGCTACCCCGAAAAAGAGCTCACAAGCCTCAGTCCTGCAGGATCTGAGCCCTTTGCTGCTGCCAGCTGTGGGGCTGGGCACCAATGCTGTTCCATATTTCTCCCCAGACCCCAGGATGGCAGCAAACCAGCAGAGACCAGCCAGCCTCAGTCCAGCACGACAGGCTACAGCCAGCCCAGCCTGGGCTACGGGCAGAGCAACTACAGCTACCCCCAGGTGCCTGCCAGCTACCCCATGCAGCCTGTCACTGCTCCACCCTCCTACCCTCCAACCAGGTAATGCTTGGCAGTGCTCGGGTTAGGGCCTTTCCGGGGGGATTTTATGGAAAAGGAGCTTTGGTGGCCTGGGAGGAGGAGCTGTGCTTCCTGTAGTTGTTGGGGTGGGGATGGGGAGGCTGTGGCTGGGTGTGGAAGTGTCTCTGCATGTGCATGTCTGAGAAGGAGAATGATGACAAATGGGTTTAAGACATTTTCTCCTTTTTTGAAATTTTAAGACTTGAGAATTTTAAGAGTTTTCCTAGAGTGAGCTTTTGCTGCCTCCTTCCATGTACAGCTTAGCCCAGGAGCTCCCTTCTCCCTTGAGGTGTGTTTAATGTGACTTCTAAAACGTACACTTTGAAATTCTCAAAGCCCCAGCTGCATGAGAGGAGCTTCTTTTATCCAGGGCTCCATTACCACTGAGTTTTGCCCTGGCACTTGTTCCTTTTCCTAGAGGTGAATAAACTGGGATTGGCCACGTGGTTTTTGCTTTCACAGCCCTCAAGACTGGCCTCCATAGGATGACTTCAGCTTTTAAAGTGATTTCCAGCACTAAATAGAGCCTCTAATTGCATTGCCTTCCAGCATGAGCCACTCCATGCACGCTGCCAGGGAATTGCCTCACCATCCCACCTTTCCCATGCTTTTCTCTTCCAGCTATTCCTCCACACAGCCAAGCAGTTACGATCAGAGCACTTACTCCCAGCAGAGCAGCTACGGGCAGCAGAGCTCCTATGGCCAGCAGACCAGTTATGGCCAGCAGAGCAGCTATGGCCAGCAGCCACCTCCCACCAGTTACCCACCTCCCACGGGATCCTACAGCCAGGCCCCCAGCCAGTACAGCCAGCAGAGCAGCAGCTACGGCCAGCAGAGTGAGTGGCAGCCTGGGAAGGAGCCCTGGCCTTGGTTTGGATCCAAAACTCAGAGATGGGTTGAAGGGAGAGGGGGCTGGAGCAGGGGTTTGGCCTTTCTTCGTGAAAAATGGCATCTCTGGAGGCTGTGGTGGGTTGGGATGGGGAAAGGGAAGGTTCCACACTTCAGGGGAAAGGGAGCACAGAGGCACAAAGTATTTGTGGGGAGGAGTTGAGGGGGCTCAGCCTGGAGAAAAGGAGGCTCAGGAGGCTTGGGGGGACCTGGCTCTGCTCAGAGCAGGAGGGGGCAGGTCAGGCTCTGCTCCCAGGGAACCCGGACAGGATGAGAGGGAGCAGCCTCAGGCTGGGCCAGGGGAGGGGCGGGGTGGATGTTGGGAACAGTTCTTCATGTTGCTCAGGCCCTGGGCAGTGGTGCAGTCCCCATCCCTGGAGGGGTTTAACAGTGGATGTGGCACTTGGGGACACGGCACAGCGGTGGCCTTGGCTGGGGGAACAGCTGAAATCAGCGCCCTCAGAGGGATATTCCCAAGCTGAACAACTGCAGTGTGGCTGGAGCTGAGGGCGGGAGAAGGGGCTGCCTCTCCCTGACCTGTTTGCACCCTTCCCCAGGCTCGTTCCGCCAGGACCATCCCAGCAGCATGAACATGTACGGGCAGGAATCCGGAGGCTTCTCCGGCCCCGGGGAGAGCCGGAGTCTGAGCGGCCCCGATAGCCGGGGCAGGGGACGAGGGGGATATGAGCGAGGAGGCATGAGCAGAGGTGGGCGGGGAGGAGGACGCGGTGGAATGGGGTAAGAGCAAAGCTTTTCTCCTTTTCTCTAATTCTGGTTTACCCATAGGTATTTGAAACGCAAAAGAAGGGACTGAAAGGTTGACGTTCCCAGCTGTGTTTCCATGGAGGACGTGTCTGTGTAGCAGCATGGCTTGTCATCCATGGAAACATTATCCTAAGGGAAATAGGAGCAGGATGGTTGGTTTGTCCTGCAGCTGGTTGGGCCCCCAGGGAGGGGGAAATTGGGGGTAATGCTGGCCCTGGCACTTTCAGCTCCCTTCGTGGTCGCCCAGAGGTGGAATCCTCTGTGGGGTTTAACAGTAAACTCTGGGTGGAACACACACAAACCTCCCACCAGCTCCAGGGGATGCTCCCTGTGCCTCAGGAGTGGGGATTTTGGCAGGGCAGGAGCCTTGTCAGCCTCCTCCCACGGAGCCTGCGAGCTCGGAGTGCCAGTGGAGAAGGAGCCCGAGGACAGAGAGAGAAGTGCTCTGGCTCCCAGGTCTGCTCCCCCTCGGAGCATTCAGGTGCTCTGAATCAGTTTGGCCATTTCACCTGATGGCACAACCTGGTTTGGTGCCACCTGTGCCTTCAGGTGTGTCCCCATCCGTGGAGGTCGCTCCGATAGAGGCGAGGGAGGAGAACTAATCCCAAAGGCTTCTCTGAGAGAGAATTCACAGCTTTGTGTGTGTTCCATCACCTCACCCCGTTGCTCCGAGCTATGCAGAGTGTCCCCAGGTGTGGCACAGGACACGCTGTGCCCACCCCGGTGCTGGCAGGGGGGCTATAATGGCAGCTGCCCTCCAGAGGCCACTTCTTTTGTGGCACAGCCCGGTGACAGCCCCGGTTTGGCAGTGGGTGGCCCCATTCTGCATAGCTCTGCTGCAGCCCATTGACGTGGCATGAAATCTTTATCAGAGAAATCCAAGAAAGAATGGAAAGGGCTGGTTTGTGTGGGAACACATCCAGCTTGGAATTGGCACGGGTGGAACAGAGTTCCAGGGATCTGCATAAAGATTTCAGCCGTGCTGTATTGATCTCTTAACGATGAAAGTAGATGTAGACACCTGAAATGTCTATCATCACATCTTCAAATTTCTAGCCCCTTCCGAGCTTCTCATTGCCAAAGATTTGTCACCTGTCTCTGATCTCACACCTTAATCCCAGCTCAAATTTGCCTCCCGAGCGATTTCCCACCTGGCCAGACCCTTACAAAGGGTCCCCCCCTGCCCCAGCCTTATGGACGTAGAGTTTGTGATGTCCATAGCACAGGTGGCTTCAGGGGACACCCAGGGCAGGTAGGGGAACTCGGCCCACCTTAGCATGCTGTGGTGATGGATTTCAGTGTCTCCAGCAGGTAAGGAGCTCGATGTTATTAACATGCTCTTTTTCATTGCCTCGATGATTTGATATTTTTATGAAAATGGAAAACTTTTTAACATGCTTTGTCGCATTTATATGCTACAGGTTACAAAGTGAGAGCCTTGTAAACACCTCAATACTTAAAAAGTACCCGTACTCAGTACTCAGCCGGCAGCATAATGAAAAGTGGGACTAGACACGGTGTCCATATGGAGAGGAAAAATATACATAGAATATTTTTAACCCAATGTATTGATTGTATAAACGGAATCCTTCTGTAACTTTGGTAACTGCATACTTGTTGTTTGGTAATAAAACCAGAGGAGGGTATACTACTACTTTAGAATTGTGTAACGTTAAAGAAAAAAAAAAAAGTGTAAAAATCTTATGTTTAAAAAGAGAGACATTACGTAAATGGTGTGTACTTTAACGAGAGGAGGCAAAGCTGCATGCAACAGCTCGAAATTCTGTATTGATTTTTTTTTCCCAGTATTAGAGGTGCAATACTTGCTAGAAAAATTCACGGTGCTCTCCCTCCTCTGCTCAGCTCCTTCCAAACAGCTTGCTGGCTCACCCAAAAAAAGAGCAAGAAACAGCCCAAATCCTTTCTCAAGGTGGCATTTTCCTACTTCACCACCACGCTCCAAAGCAGTTTTAGCTGTGAGTGCTGCAGCCAAAGCTTTTGGTGAAAGCTGCGGCCCTGTTTGCATTGGCACCTGCCCAAAAGTGAGTGTGTCCACAAAGCTGCACCCCAGGCCTTGGAGCCCCCGCTGTACTCTGTAAGTTCTCCCTCCAGAGAGTTGTTAAATTCAGTAGTGACCTGAATGTATGGCTTTATTTTGAGGGTTTTAGGGGCGATGTCAGCTGAACTGTGTTGTAGGTCTCGCGTGTGGTTTGTCTCCTTTTACGCTGTTAAATGTCAGGGACCCGCGGGCCCGCGCTGCCACAGGCTGAGGGTGCACCTTGGTGGACACACCGAGGGGAGGGAGTTGACCACTGAAACACCCCCAAATTGCTCTTCATCAACAACACCAACAAAAACCACCACTTTGATTACAAACAAATTTCTCAGCCAAGTATTGCACTGATGATACCCGAGTAATAACGCCAGGGCACCGACGGCAAAGCGGTGCCTCAAACCACACCAAGGTTGCTTTATATGTAAAGAAAATTTGAGCGAGCTGCCCTGAAGAAAGGCCTAGTGCCGAGATGAGAGAGAGACAGAGAGATGTTTGGAGATGTTTAGCCAGTGCCCTTCTCCCCTGTGAGCCGCAGAGGCTCAGAGCGGTGCTGGCTTTGTAAAGGGAAAGGCCTTCATTTCTTCGTTTATCCCCCCAGCAGCGCTGGAGAGCGAGGTGGCTTCAATAAGCCTGGTGGTAAGTTTTTGAGCATTACAATGGATAGTGTTAAAAAAAAAAAAAAAAATTGCAGTCAGTTTTTTTTTTTAGCACGAAGTGTAATTTTTTATTCGTTTAAGTGGTTTAAAAATGACAATATGCAACCAGACTGTAATGGGTACTGCCGGCGATGCCCAGGGGTATGCGGACACAGTGGAAGAGTTGAGCAACCACTCCTGTAATTTTGGGGAAAAGAAATGGTTTGGATGTAATAAATCTTTTTTCTTTTTTTTTTTATATATATAGATATATTAAGTAACTTTTATTAATGAACTTAAAAACTGATTGGCTTGGTAAAACCTTTTAAAAAATCAGCGTTAATAGTGGTTAACAGTTTGAAACCTGCTAAAAAAAATCAGTGTAATAGTGGTTAACGGTTTGAAAGCTGCTAAAAAAACAGTGTAATAGTGGTTATTGGTTGGAAAAAATGCTTAAAACCAGTGTAATAGTGGTTTTTGGTTGGAAGAAGTGCTAAAAGAGCCACCTGATGGCCCAGTAAGGTGCAGTGCTGCTCTTGTGCGGCGCAGGTCGTAGCTAGTGTTGTGTGTGTCGGTTCTCCAGCCCGCAGGGCCCCCACTAACACCCTTCCCTGTGCTTCTCTCCCGCCTGGCAGGACACATGGAGGAAGGACCCGACCTGGATTTAGGTAATTCCCACCAAACTCTGTCCCGAGGCTGTGAAACAGACGTTTGTGTCCTCGCTCCGAGGGCTGCGGCCACCGCGGTGTCACCCACCGCCACTTCCAGCCTTTCTGGCTGTTCCCATCATTGCTTCCTTCCCAAACAGCTGGAAAACCAGCACACGTGGTTGGGAGATGCTCCCCCTTCTCTGCAGGAATTCGGGGGGTTGGGGGCTGCTCTGGAGCTCTTCCAGGGAGCCTGCAGCCCCCCCAGAGCCTCGTCCGTGGCTTGTCCCTTCCTGTCACACAGGCGTGTCTGGAAGTTCTGCGTCAGCCTTCCAGCATCGGAAAAGGGGGGTGGATGTCCTTGTGTGGGAGCCCAGGGGCCACCAAGGTCTTCCTCATCTTTCCTCTGGGATGTGTCCTGAAATAACCTGGGGGTTCTTCCCACGTGGGTGGGTGTGGGCTCTGTGTGGCCGTGGCACTCAGGAGGTGAGGGAGGGGACAGTCCCCTCCCTTGGGCCTGGCTTTCCTGGTACTCCCAGAGGGCAAAGCTGCAGCCCTGGAGGGGATGAGGGGATGGAAAGAACTCGGCCCTGGGGTATCCCTGCCCTTCCTCTGACCCCGGGAATTGTCTCCTAGGCCCCCCTATGGACCCGGAGGAGGACTCGGACAGCACTGCAGTCTATGTGCAGGGACTCAATGACAATGTGACCCTGGAGGATCTGGCAGATTTCTTCAAACAGTGCGGTGTTGTCAAGGTGAGGGGACACCAGTGACCCCCCACTGGCAGGGGGAAAAGGGTCACCCACCTCCTCCTCTTCCTCCTCCTGCTCCCTGCCCATTGCTCACATCCTTCTGGCCCCTCATGTCCAGGCTCTGGGAGAGGCCTGGCAGTGCTGTTTAGGGCCTGTCCCTTCATTTTCGGGGTGTCTGGGCAGTTGCTGCCATCCATGGTGGGCCTAGGGTCCCTTTCTTCTGTCCTGGAGTCCCTGGAGTGAGCTGCTGGAAGGCAGAACAGAGTAAATCCCCGCTGGGCTGTGGGGGGACAGGGCTGGGGTGACACTCCACTGTCCCTTAGATGAACAAGAGGACGGGGCAGCCCATGATAAACCTCTACATCGACAAGGAAACGGGCAAGCCCAAGGGCGATGCCACCGTGTCCTACGATGACCCGTCCACTGCCAAAACAGCCGTGGAATGGTTCGATGGTGAGTGCTGGGGGGCGTTTTGGGGTGGAATTCCAAAAGCTCCCAAGTGTGGGAAGCACCCGGGTGCCGCTGTGTGAATGAGGATTCACCGATGCTCCTGCCGTTGTGTCCCTCCCAGGGAAGGATTTCCAGGGGAGCAAGCTGAAGGTGACCCTGGCACGGAAGAAGGGCCCGATGAACAGCCTGAGGGGCGGGATGCCCCCCCGGGAGCAGCGGGGAATGCCCCCACCCCTCCGTGGAGGTACCTGCAGCCCCCCCGCGCTGCTGCCCGTCCTTCCCGAGGCCCCCAGCACTAACAGGGCTCCTTCCCGCAGGTCCAGGGGGTCCCGGTGGCCCAGGGGGCCCCAGCGGGCCCAGCGGCCCCATGGGCAGGATGGGGGGCAGAGGTGGAGACAGGGGTGGCTTCTCCTCGAGAGGACCGCGGGGCTCGCGGGGAAACCCGTCCGGAGGGAGCGTCCAGCACCGCGCCGGGGACTGGCAGTGCCCCAACCCGTGAGTACCCCACGCCTGTGCCACGGGGCATCCCAGCAGCTGGCCAGGGCTGCGGGGCCTTTCCCAAAATCTCCTGCTGGGCCTTCCCAGGAAGCAGCTTCCAGCTGGCACAGAGGGAGGGACGGGGTCACTCCTGGGGGCTGGGGGTGAAGCACAGCTCCTGTGGGCAGCCAGACCCGCTGCGGGAGCCATGCCCCACGTCCTGCCCTTGTGTCCCTCTCCACGTGCTCTCCTGCTCGTGCTTCCCAATGTCACCCCAGCTGGAATGCTGTCCCACTCTGGGCTAACTGGAATTTGTCCCCAGGGGCTGCGGAAACCAGAACTTTGCCTGGAGAACAGAGTGCAACCAGTGCAAGGCGCCCAAACCGGAGGGGTTCCTCCCGCCCCCCTTCCCTCCTCCAGGTACGTTTGGGGGGTTCACAGCCCCGCTTCTCAGCAGGACACCCCAGGCCCGGCCTCGGGCTCCTTGGGGAATGGCTGGGCCAGCTCCGGGAGCTGCCAGGCCTTCATCCCTCCGTGAGCCATGACATGGACACTGGGATTGCTCCTGTGCCTCCTGGATTTGGGGCGCTGTCAGCAGCACCCCGACTCCCCAGGGCCTTAATGAACCCCGAATCCCCTCGGGGCTCCCAGCCCTTCTCCTGCTGCTCCTGCCGGAGCTGGGCGTGCTGTGCCGGTGTGGTGGGGAGCGCGGGAGCGGGATGTGCTCCCTTGGGCTCACTCCCGGCTCTCTCCTCCTCCCGCAGGCGGTGACCGCGGCCGGGGCGGCCCCGGGGGGATGCGGGGCGGGCGCGGCGGGGGCCTCATGGAGCGAGGCGGGCCCGGAGGGATGTTCCGGGGCGGCCGCGGCGGAGACCGAGGCGGATTCCGAGGTGGCCGGGGCATGGACCGAGGCGGCTACGGCGGAGGCGGCCGGAGAGGAGGAGGAGGAGGCGGCCCCGGGGGACCCCCCGGACCCCTCATGGAGCAGATGGGAGGAGGAGGCAGAGGACGGCGCGGAGGGCCGGGAAAGATGGACAAGTATGGATGGAGGGGCAGGGAGTGAGGGGAGGGGACACTGGGGAGGGAGAGACACTGTCCTCCCCGACCTGGGGAGGGCTCCTGGACCCCACGACTGACCCCTATCCCGCCCCACAGGGGCGAACACCGCCAGGATCGCCGAGACCGGCCCTACTAACGCCGCCCCCTCAGAGCCGCATTTACTACCAGATTTATTTTTTAAACCAGAAAAAAAAAATGTTTTAAATTTATAATTCCATATTTATAATGTTGGCCACAACATTATGAGTCCTCCTTGTCTGTACTTTAGTATTTTTCACCGTTTGTGGAGAAACATTAAAACCAAGTTCAACGGTAGCGTGATGAATTCTTTCTTCCCCCCCTCCCCCAAAATAAAACCGGTTGTTTAACGCGCCCCCGCCCCTCCTCGCCTGTAACGCTGTGAACGGTTGTGACGGTTGTTTTTTTAAATAAAATTCCCGCTGTTTGTAACCGCACCATTGCTGGCCTTTCTTGAGAGCGCCCCTGGGAGCCGGGGGGGCGCGGCCCCCGGCCCGGCCGGGGTAGGAGGGATGGAGGGGAGGGACGGAGCCGCCCGGTGCATCCCGCCGTGCCTCAGTTTCCCCTCCGGGTGTGAGTTCCGGGCTAGGGAGGCTGGGGGGAGGAGGAGCAGATCAATGGGAGCGGGGAGCCACACCCGGGCGGGGGTGGGGGAATGTCACCGACTGTCGCTATGTGTCACCTGTGTCACCCCGTGCCCCTCCCGTGCCCCCTGTCCGCGCCCCGCCCCGCGTCTGTCCGTGCCGCTCCCCCGGCCGTGCCGTGTCCCCGCTGCGGGCCATGCCCCTGTCCCCCGCCGTGTCCGTGTCCCCCCCCGCCCGTCCCCGCCCGCCGCCGCCGCCCCCGTCCCGGCCCTTTCTCGCGGAGCGGGCCCGGCCCGGCCGTAGCGGAGCGCGGAGCGGCGGCGGTGAGTGCGGCCGGGGGGGTGGGCGGCTGGCCCCGGGCCCTGTGTCCCCCCCGTGTCCCCGCAGGTGCGGATCCCCTCCCGCCGGCCCCGGCGGATCGCCCCGGCTTGGGGACCCCCCCGCCCCAGACAGAGACACCCCCAGGGATGCACGGCCGCCCCCCGGGGACAGGGGGACCCCCGATGCGGACACCCCCGAGCACGGACACCCCCCCCGAGGGCAGGGACCCCCCCGGCAGGGACAGCCCCCCCGAGGGAAAGGGACCCTCCATCCCTGAGGAATGGACACCCCGCGACAGGGACACCCCCCCACCGAGGGAAAGGGACACCCCCCGACAGGATCCCCCACTCTCGGGGGATGGGGACACCCCCCGGCAGAGTCCCCCCATCCCCCAGGGTAGCAGTGCCCCCCCCCCCAGGTGAGGGGACCCTCCCCAACAGGGGCACCCCTCCGAGGGCAGGGGACACCCCCTCAGCAGCAGGGACACCCCCGGAGCAGGACCCCTCTCGCAGGGTGTGGGGCTGGGCTGGGGGTGGCACTGGAGGTCCCGGGGGTCCCGGGAGGGGGTGACCCCTCTGCCGGGCCATCACTGGCTCTTGCACCCCCACCCCAGGTCAGGGACAACTGGGGGGCCCCCCCCAGGTGCAGCCCCCACCCCATATCCCCCCGCCCCCTGCAGCCCCTCAGGGCTGAACCCCACCAGGGTAAGGGGGGGCTCCCTGCCCCTGGCACTGCCATCCCTCGGGGTGTCACCTGCTCCCAGGGTGGGGACAGCGGGGTGAGGACACCCACCATGACTGGGCAGCTTTTAGGGTGGGGCTGGGGAGGGACATCCCCTCTGTGTCACAGCCCCACCGAGGGGTGGGCATGGGTGACAAGGGACTCGTTAACCTGGGGGGGGTCACAGGATGAGGGGACACGGAGTGGGGGACGTGCAGGATGGGGACACACGTGGGGGAGGGACATGAGGGGAGGGGACATGGGCTGTGGGGAGGACACGCAGGGTGGGGAGTGGGGGTGCTGCAGGTCCTGGCAGGGATCAGGCGGGTCCTGGAAGGGTGGTGGTGGCAGTGGTGATGCTCCTGCCCATGGGTAACGTGTGGGGGAAACTGAGGCACGGAGGGCTCACCGAGGTTGGTGGGTGCTTTAGGGGGGCTTTGGGGGATTTTCTGCCCGTGACAGCCCCCCCGTCCCCCCGCAGGCAGCTTGCCATGGCCGACCCCAGCCACATCCAGTCGGCTGCCTCCAAGAGCATCCGCCCCTTCCGCTCCAGCGAGGAGTACCTGGAGGCCATGAAGGAGGACCTGGCCGAGTGGTTCAACACCCTCTACGACCTGGACATCCAGGTGGACACCTTCCTGGAGAGCCTGGAGACGGGGTGTCACCTCTGCCGCCACGCCAACAACGTCAACCGCATCGCCCTGGACTTCCAGGAGCGGCACCCCGAGGCGGCCGCGCGCATGCGGGTGCCCCAGAACGAGGTGGTCTTCCAGGCCAAGAACGTGGTGCCCGGCTCCTTCATCGCCCGGGATAACGTCTCCAACTTCATCCAGTGGTGCCGGCAGGAC
The DNA here is from genome assembly GCF_014805655.1 of Passer montanus. NCBI lineage: Eukaryota > Metazoa > Chordata > Aves > Passeriformes > Passeridae > Passer > Passer montanus. Next base: position 1,615,802 of record NW_024370705.1, on the reverse strand, counting down.
CTGGGCATCCAGGACGTGCTCATGTTCGAGACCAACGACTTGGTGCTGAAGAAGAACGAGAAGAACTTTGTCCTCTGCCTGCTGGAGGTGGCCAGGAGGGGCTCCAAGTTCGGCATGCTGGCCCCCATGCTGATCCAAATGGAGGAGGAGATCGAGGAGGAGATGAGGGACCAAATGGCCGACGGCGCGCTGGGCCCGCGCCGGGAGAGCCGGGACCCCCAGGCGGGCGCCTTCCCCGGCCGGGCCCGGCCCATCACCCTGTGCGACCTCAAGAACCTGGACGAGCTGGTGAGACACGCGCTCCCCTGGGAGCCCTGTGCCTGGGTGAGGGCCTCGCCGGCCACCCAGCGCGGGGACAGCGCCGGGGCCTCGCTGGCCCCCGGCGGGGCTGCGGCAGCCCCTGCCCAGCGGGGAGCTCTGTGTCCATGGGAGATCCTCTCTGCCCACCCAACTGCGTGCCCTCTGGACCTGGGAGGTCCTGTCTGTCCACCCCACGGTCACTCTGTGGTCACTGGAGGTCCCACCTGTCTCTGTCCACCCGTGGGGGGTCCCACCCATCGCTGTGGTCCCCAGGAGCCCTCTCTGTGGCCCCTGGGAGGTCCTGTCTGTGTCCCCTGTCCATGATCCATGGGAGCTCCCACCTGCCCACCCAGTGGGGCATGCTGTGGTCCCTGGCAGGTCCCACCTGTCCCTGTGACCCCGGGAAGTCCTCCCTGCCCATCCAGCAGGGCACTCGGTGGCCCAGGGGAGGTCTGGTGTCACCGTGACCCCTGGCAGGTCCCTCTGCCCACCCCTGTGCTCCATAGGATGTGCTCCACCCACCCATCCCGGCTCTCCATGGCTACGGGAGCTCCTCCCCACCCACCCAGGCTCTCGTGGAGCCTCCTGACTCCAGCGGGGTTGTTTCCCTGGCTGTGACCAGAATCACAACAGGGACACTGGTGTCACCTGTGCCCTGCCACCTGCCCCCCGTGAGGGGGTGACCCACAGAGGTCCCCACCCCAGGACTGCTCTTCCCTCCCCGGGGCTGCTGTCCCGGGGCACGGACATGGGCACATCCCACTGCTCCCAGCCGCAGTTTGGGGTGTCAGGAGAGGGGTGCGGGCCCCCCCGGGCCGGGAGCTCAGAGGGATTACAGCCGGGTACGGGAGCCGTCCCGCGGGCGAGGCGGCGGATTAATCCGGGCCGGGGGGGACACGGGGGACCGGGGGGCTCTGCCCTCCCCTGACTCCCTAAGCCTTTTTTTAATTGAAACCCCAATTCCTCATTAAGTCCCTCATTAAAGAGCATCCTGACCCCCCCCTCCGCCCAGGGCCGCTTCGGGGGGGCCCCCCCGGCTGTTGCCCCCCCAAGCCCCCCTGGCCGGGCGCTGCCAGCCCTGGCTGCATTTTTCCGGGCTGCGTAATTCCTCGCCATCGGCTTTTATGGGCAGCGCCAGCGCCGGGGAGGAGCCTGGCGGAGCGGGGTCCGGCCCACCCCGTCCCCAGGTGCCCCCCGGGTGGCAGCAGGGTCACGACCCCCCCTCACTGCAAACCCCCCCAGTCCTTGACTCAGTTTCCCCGGCTGGGGCTCTCCGTGTCACCCGGATGAGAACCGGAGCGGCCACATCCTTCCTTCCTCTCAGCGCTGTGATGGGCACAGCTGCAGGCAGACCCCCCCCGAAATCACGGAATTGTTAAAGAAACCCCAAATTTCGGGGCGAGGCGTTCCCCCGGAGCCCCGGGGCGGGCAGGACGCGGCCGCGTCCCCGCGTCCCCCGAGGCTCCCGGTTTAATCCCTGACGTCAGCCCGGGAGCTGGGGCCGCAGCTGGCGGCCAGCGGGAGCGCGGCCCTGCCCGGGCACAGCCCTGGGGGTGCCCTGCCCGGCCCCCAAATCCGCCCTGCCCGGGCCCCAGATCCGCCCTGCCCGGGCCCCCAAATCCGCCCGCTCCGCTTTGCCCTGTGCCCGACCTTCCAGTGCAGAGGGAGGCAAACCCCCCGGGATTTACCCCATTTCTGTGGTGGATGTAGGTCCTGCCCCATGGTGGGCATCTGGGGGCGAATCCCCCGTGTCCAGCATTAGTGGGGTGGGGGGATGGTTTGTGCCCACAGCCGGGGGTCCCGGAGCGGGTGGACCCCAAATGAAGGGAGCTGTGGCCGCTCTCAGCCTGCCGGGGGTGCCCGGCCATGGGGGGAGACCCCGGCCCCCCCAGCTGCTCCCCAGGGAGGAGGGGAGCTGCCAGCTTGGGGGGCACACAGAGCCCCTCCGTGTGTGCCCATCTGAGGGGCTGCCCCTATAATGGGGATCCACACTGACCCTACAGGGGGTTTGTGCCCCATCGGTCCTATAATGGAGGGTCCATGACCCACCAGCCCTATAACTTGGGGTCTGTGCCACATCGACCCTATATAGGGGGGGTCTGTACCTACTGATCCTATAACTTGGGGGTCTGTGCTCCATCGACCCTATAGAGGGGGGTCTGTACCTACTGATCCTATAACAGGGGGTCTGTGCCACATCGACCCTATAGAGGGGTTTCTATGCCCACCAGCCCTATAGTGGGGGGTCTATGCCCTGCTTGCCCCATTAAGGGGGTGTGTGCCTCAGCAGCTCTGTATCGGGGGTCTGTGCCCCACCGGCCCTGTAGGGGGGTTCTGGACCCCGCCGACCCTACAGCAGGGCGTGCATGCCCCGCTGACGGCTGCCCTGTGTGCCGGCAGGTGCGGGAGATCCTGGGCTGCTGCTCCTGCCCCTCGCAGTTCCCCATGGTCAAGGTCTCGGAGGGGAAGTACAAAGTGGGCGACTCCAACACGCTCATCTTCGTCCGAGTAAGAGCCACCCCCTCGCCCCATTGTCCCCTCACCCCATTGTCCCCCCTCGCCCCATTGTCCCCCCATTGCACCGGGCCCCTCCACCCCCTCCTTCCCAGACAAGCTGGATGGGGTCCAGCGCTGGCTCTCCTGTCCCCGCCGGGTCCTGGGGTGGCTCTGGTGGCCTTTGGGACCCGTTGGGGTGACAGCGCTGCCCGCAGGTGCTGCGGAGCCACGTCATGGTGCGCGTGGGCGGCGGCTGGGACACACTGGAACATTACCTGGACAAGCACGACCCGTGTCGCTGCGCTGCCCTCTGTGAGTGCCACCCGCCGCCCGTGCCCCCCCGGCACGCTCCTGGCTTGCCGTGGGCTCCATTCCCTGGCTCTCCGTGGGATCCATCCCTGGATCCTCCCCGGGGCTCCATTCTCTGCTTCTCCATGGGGCCCCTTTCCCTGGTTCTTTATGGGGTTTTGTTCCCTGGTTTTCTGTGGGGTTCCATTCCCTGATTCTCCGTGGGTTCTGTTCCCAGATTCTCCCCAGGCTCTGTCTCTGTTTCTCTGTGGGGTTTTGTTCCCTGATTTACTGTGAGATTCCATCCCCTGGTTCTCCCTGGGGCTCCATTCTCTGTGGGGTTTTGTTCCCTAATCCTCTGTGGGGTTCCATTCCCTGGCTCTCCTTGGGACTCTGTTCCTGGTTGTCCATGGGGCTCCACTCCCTGGTTCTCCACAGGGCTCTGTTCTGTGGGGTTCCATCCCCTGGTTCCCCATGGGGCTCCATCCCCTGCCTCTCTGTAGTGTTCCAGTCCCCAATTTTCCATGGGTTCCCTTCCCTGGTTCTCCATGGGTTCCATTCCCTGATTTTCTGTGGGGTTCTGTTCCCTGGTTCCCCACGGATTCCCTTCCTTGATCCTCCCTGAGTTTCTCTGGGGTTCCCTTTCCTGGGGCTGGGTTCCTCAGGGCACTGATCCTGATGTAAGGGGGAAAAGGGGAGTGACGAAAGTGGGGATTTTCCCAAATTCCCGAGCTGTCGCCACCTCCGGGAATAGCCTGGCTGGAAAATCGGGATGCGGGGAGGGGAGGGGGTGCTGAGCTGTCCCCGCTGACCCCCCCGTCCCTTCCAGCCCACCGCCTGCCGCAGCCCCGCACGCCGGGCATGTCCCCCCAAAAAGCAGCCCCCGGCGCCTGCTCGTCCCGCGCCTCCAGCCCCAGCGTCCCCCGGCGCCCCCGGCCCGCGGGGCCCCCCCCGGCCGCGGCAGAGCGAGCCCAGCCCCGGGGGGACCCCCCGAAGCCCCCCAGGCAGGAGGGTTTGCCCCCACGAGGGGCGGCCGCCCCCTGCTCCGGCAGCCCCTCCCGGAGCCCCGCGGAGCCAAGGGGAGCAGGGACCCACAGGTACGGCCCCCCCCGGGCTGGGGGGACCCCAAAAGTGCCCCCAGACCCACGGCAAGGGCTCAGCCCCACGGAGGGGATGGGGGGAGTTAATGGGGAAACATTGTGGGGGGCAGTGAGGGGACACTGGGGGGGCGCTGGGAGGTACTGGGGTAACTGGGTGGGGGAGATGAGGAGAAAATGGAATCATTGGGGGCAGTGGGAGGTACGAGAGGGTGAATTGGGGGTGCACTGGGGGGAAGTGCAGGAACAGAGCTCGGGGGGTGCAATGGGGAAATCATGGGGGAAAATGGGGGGCAGTGAGCGGTACTGAGGGGGCAGTGAGGGGCAGGGGGATGAATTTGGGGTGAAATGGGGGTGCAGTAGGAAAGAATGGAGGGATTGGGGTGCAGTTAGGGAAGGCAGGGGAGGGGAAATGGAGGATGACAATGGGGGGTCATGGGGGGCCATGGGGACAGACAGTGGGGCACTGGGAGGGGATGGGCAGTGGGATGGGGGCAGTGGGAGGGGGTAAATGGGGAAAGCATTGGGGGATTAATGTGCAGTGGGGGGAATATGGGGTGCAGTGTGTGGGGCTGAGGGGGGAGAAGGGGGAGAATGAGGCTGGAGTGTGAGGATTCAATGGGGGTTTAGTGGAGGGGGAATATGGGGGACAGTGGGGAGGGAAATGGGGTTCTAGGGGTGCAGTGGGGAGGAATGGGCAGTGAAGGGGGGGAATGGGGGTTAATGGGGCAGCAAGGGGAAGGGAAATGGGGTTTAATAGAGGAAATCTGTGGTTCAGTGAGGATGGAAATGGGGTTTAAGGGGGGGGGAATGTGCGATGCAATGGGGGTGCAGTGAGGAGGAATGGGGGTAAAGAAAGAATGGGTGCAGAGGGGAGGGAAATGGGGTGCAGTGGAAGGAGTGTGGGGTGCCATGGGGGAGGATGGGCAGGGTTCGGTGGGGAGGGGTGCAAGGTATCACTGGGGGGGTATCACTGGGGGGGTTCCAGGAGGAGGGGTGCGGGGGGGTATCAGTGGGGGGGTTCATGGCAGCTGTGCAATCGGGGGGTGCCCGGGGGGACACACCGGGTTTCTCATCCCCGCTGCCGCCCGCAGGCCGCGCGCCCCGGCTCGCTCCCGGCGCTGCTCGGGTGACAGCGACTCCTCGGCCGCCTCCCCCGGCGGGCGGCGCGACCCCCGGCCCGGCCCCGGGGACCCCGAGGAGCTGGCGCGGAGGCTGCGGGCCCCGCGCTGGCTGGAGCCCGGGCAGGAGCAGCGGCTGTTCCAGCGGCTGGAGGAGGAATTCCTGGCCAACACGCGGCTGCTGGAGCAGCTGGGGGACGCGGAGATCCCCCCGCCCGCGCCCCCCGCCGCCGCCGACTCGGCGTACTGCTCCTCCTCATCCTCGTCCTCCTCCCTGAACGTGTTCGCCAAGCAGGGGCTGCCCGCCGAGGACGGGCGGCGGGGCGGGAGCAGCGACGGGAACAACAACGGGAACAACAACGGGAACAACAACGGCGGGTGCCCCCCGCTGCCGTCCAACCCCACCCTGGCAGATGCCCGGCGCCGCTCCACCTTCTCCAGCTCCTCCGACGAGAGCTGCTGCTTCCCGGCCTCCTGGGACAACCGGGAGACGCCGGGCAACCCCGGCTCCGACACCGACTGGGCCGCCGGCGAGGACGAGCTGATGGAGACGGAGGAGAGCCCCGGGCCGGGGGTGCCCGCGGCCCCGCCGCGGCCCTGGGCCAAGCCCCGGCTGGACACGCAGCCCCACAGGGCGCCCTCCCGCATCCCCACGCCCCGGGGCTACGGGGCAGGCGCCCAGCGGGCCCCGAACGGCGGCCCCAGGGCCTGGGGGGCTCTGCAGAGCATCCCCTCGTCCCTCCTGGAGCCCGCCTGGGCCCCGCGGGAGCGCGAGGGGCTGGAGGACAGAGCGTGGCCCTGAGGGGTCCATGGCCGTGGCAGCTCCTGGCAGCCCCTGGGGACATCCCCGAGCTGCTGGGAGGGCAGAGGTGGCACCCGGCCAGGCGAGGGCCACAGAGGTGGCCAGGACCTCTTCACTTGGTGACTGTCGGCACTGGGGTGGGCCCGGCCAGGAGCCCCCGGCCCCAGAGGGTGCCAGGGGTGTCCCCATGCCACGGGGAGCAGCTCCGCAGAGGGGGCAGCCGTGTGGTCAGGGCAGTGGTGGCCAGAGCAGAGCTGGGAACGGGGCTGGAGAGCACCCACTTCTCTTGGTCTCTTCATCTCCTCACTTGTTTTCCTTATCTTGACCATCTCTTCTTGTCTTCTCCTCCTCGTCTTGCTATTCTTGTCATCCTCCTCCTCCTCACATCTTCTCTTCTTTTGCACTGCCTCCTCCTTCTCTTCTCCTCCTCTTGGCCCTCACATCATTTTCCTTCATCATCTTCTTGATTTGGCCCTCACATCATTTTCCTTCATCATCTTCTCTTCTTGACGATCCCCTCTTTTCTTCTTGGCCTCATCATCACCTCCTTGGCCACTTTCTCCTCTCCAGCCCTGAGCTGGCTTGGGGACATGCAGTTTGTCACCACCAGCCCTGTCTCAGGGCAGGAGGGGTCACTCTTCCCTCTGCAGCCCCCAGCTGCCCACAGCACTGCCCACAGCTCGTGTTGATGTCCCCAGGGTGGGGCAGGGCTGTGCCCCCAGCCCAGGCCACCGAGGCCCCCACCCCTGCATGTCCTCTCCAGCCAGTAAAGACCAACGAGCTGAGCCCACCATGTCTGGTCATCTGTGCAGGGGGACTCAGACCCCCAGGCCCGAGGGAGGGAGGCTCGGGGGGGCCCAGCAGGGGTGGGAGCAGTGAAGAGCTGGGCTGGGGCTGAGTCCCAATGTCCTGTAGCCCCTTACAGCCACTGGGACCCCTCCAGAGGTGTCCCTGGAGCCCCAAGTGCCCCATGGCAGGGAGCTGCACTCAGGGCTGCTGGCCCAGGGGGACACAGCAGGCTGTGGGTCACCAGGAGGGTCCAGAGCTGCTGGTGGTGACCACCCTGCTGTGACTTTGGGGGTTCCAAAGCAGAGTGCCCACTGTGGTCCCTGGACACGTGCCCTGGCCGTGGGGCTGGAGTCCAGCCCCAGAGTGGTGCTGGTGGCCCGTGGGGTGTCCCAGAGCAGGACTCACCCACACGGACCAGCAGCAGCTCCTGGGGACCCCACGCTTGTCCCCAACCCCAGGAGGGGCTCAGGGCACCCAGACTGGATACCATGGAAGGTGCAGGGCCACCTTGGCCTTGGTGGATCCCTGAGAGGCTCCGGGAGCAGAGCCACGAGCTCTCCAGGCCCATCCTGTCCCCAAGGGGTGACTGGCCCCATGTCCCTGGTCCCAGCCCTGCCCAGTTGCTGTGTCAGGCTTTGCTGTGCCAGAGGCCACTGGCCCAACGAGGGCTTATCTGGCCCTGCAGTGCTGGCAGGAAGCTCCCAGGGTCCTGCTTCCCTCGGGGTCACCAGGCCATGGCCAGCCCAGCAGTGTCCCCAAGGGCCGGTGTCACCTTTGTTCAACATTCCCTTCAAACCAGTGAACATTACAATATATTTATCTTTCATATATTAGAGATTTCCTGCTTCGAGGTGTGGGGACCCATGGCTTGATTTGGGGGGGAAGGGAGCAGTGGGAGCCCCAGGGGAGCCAGGGGGAGCAGAGGGAGCTGTGGGGCAGGGCAGGGGGAGGGGGGACTCAGAGCCCTCCCGTGGCAGGGGCTGGAAAAGCCCTTTGTAACCTGCACCTTAAATACAACCTCAAATGTGGGATCCTCAGGCCCTTCTAGGAGCTTTGGGAAGGGCTCCCATGGAGAGGAGATCCTCTGGGAAGGGCTCACCCACAGGTGAGGTTCTGCTGAACCAGGGCACAGAATCAGGGAGAGCCAAAGCTGCTTCCCACCTGCTCCAGCCCCAAATCCCAGGGCTCCAGGGGGATCTGCAGCCAGAGCCACCTAATGCCACAGCACTCTGGGCCCTCCAGCAGCTATTCCCAGGGTTTGGAATGCTGAACCCACCCTCAGCCAGCACCCCGTGAGAGCCAGGAGCAGGAGCTGGGGTTTTTGGGAGCCTGAGGGTGAAACTGGGATGTGGAGGGGGCAGCACCAGTGAGGAGCAATGGCAGCACTCACACACTGCAGGGATGCTGCAGGGATGCAGGGCCTGGGGACAGCCCCCTGCCCCCTCTGCTCCCCCGGGACAGGGAGAAGCCCAGGGGCTGGGTCCTGGGCAGGAGGGAGGGTGACATGCACACGGATCCAGCCCTGCTCCCTCGGGCGGGACAGGGAGGGGAGGAGGAGGAGGAGGTGGAGGAGGGGGAGGAAGGGCTGCAGCAGCACCTCAGTTCTTCAGGATGGTCTCATAGGCTTGGTAGATGTACTGGGACACCTCTGGTGCTCGGCATTTCAGGGATAACTGTGGGGAGAGAGGGAGGAGCGGGGTCATGGCACCCACCCCACGCTGCAGAGGCACCAGCCCCAAAGCACAGCCCTGCATGCTGCAGCACCCTCCCACAGGACAGTCCAGCTCCTGATTTCAGCTGGAAAAAGGTTATCAAACCCCTGCAAGCCCTCCCAGGGCAGAGCCATCCACATGCAGCACAGGCAGGGAACAGGCAGGGGCAACACTCCAGCTTTTGGGATTGGGTTCAGTGCCTGGCACTCCAGGGTCAAGGGTTCCCCAAAAACTTCCTCCTCTTCCTCCTCCCTGAAGAGAAGTGAGCCTCTTCAGGTGTTTGCTTAAGTATTACATCATTCCAGAATCAATTAGCTCCTCAAGCAGAGGAAGCTCATGGAGAATCCTCTGGGATAAGGATTTTTAGCTATCCTCATCCCCAGTGAAACCAGGAGGGCAATGGGGATGTCCCAACCCTCGGAAACGTCCCCCTCCTTGTGCCAGCCCGGCTGGGAAGGAGAGGCAGGAGGCACCAGGAGACTGGCAGGGCAGGGCAACACATCGGGGGAGGGAGCAACATCCAGGCAGCAGCCAGGGAGAGCCCACAGCCAGGGAAAAACCAATCTCTAACCTCCAAATCCTGCAAGAGTGGGCAGGCCGGCGAGGGCGGGCGGCGGGGACGGAGACACAGAGAGAGGAGTCAGGGTGACACAGCTGGCCCCACCCCAGGGGCTGCCAGGGAGGCGGGGAGGGGACGGGGAGAGCAGGACATCGGGGTGGAGAGATCCCTGCCCAGGGAATGCTCCGAGGACAGGGCTCATGGAGCTGGGTGGCTTGGGAGCCCTCTGTGTCCCCACAGGAGCAGTGCCACCCTCCCCACGGGAGAGGGACAGCGGGGCTGGCACCAGCGCCACCAGCAGCTGGGGAGGTGCCACAGCAGGGGTGAGCCCCCGGGCACGGGGTGGGATGTACCGTGAAGCTGGGGTTGCTGGGCTGGATCCGGAGCTCTGCCAGCACCCAGATGCCGTTGGTGAGCTTCAGCGACTGGTAGAGCATGTCCTGCCCCTCCACGTTCCTCTTGGCAATGGTGAAGATGTTGCTGCCTTGGAGTTTGCTGCTCACAGCGTCTGGGATGGGAGAGAGAGGCTGAGGGGCTGGGCTGAGCCCCTGCCCCCCTTGGACCTCCTCCTGCCCCTCCTTGTCATGGAAGAGGCTTAGACTGGGTATTAGGGAACTAGGGGAAGTTTCTTCATGGAAAGGGTGGCACAGCTGCCCAGGGCAGTGCTGGAGTCCCCACCCCTGCAGGGACTGAACAGCCACGTGGATGTGGCACTTAGGGACAGGGTTAAGTGTGACCCGAGCCAGGTCCTTGCGAGGGGGTGGGACCCACCTGCGTTGAGGGAACAGTCTTTGATCTGGAACTGGGTCTCGTTCTCGTTGGGAATGTCCTTCCAGGTGGCCAGGAATGTCTGCCTCTCTGCAGGGAGGGAGGACAGCAGCGCTGAGGGAGCTGCCAGACTGGCCACCCCCAAAGGTGACACAACACAGGTGACACGGCAGCCAAGGTATGTCACCCTGCCACCCGCTCCAGCAGGCTCAGGGCAGCCACCTGCTTTGGGGGCTCACCCAATGTGATCAAGAAGGTTCCAGGGGCTGGGATGGCACCTGAGGACAGGTGACAGAGCACACCTTGCTGGAGCCATGGTCACCCCACTCACCCATCTTGCCATCCTCCACGAACAGGATGTGCAGGGGGTACAGGGTGCTGAAGTAGAAGACATCAATGTTGTTCTTCACTGCCACCTGGGGTGGAAGGACATGGGGATTTCAACACCTCTGACCCACAGCAGGTTCCCAAAATGTCCCATCCTATTCCAAAATGTCCCATCCCATCCCCATCTCCATCCCCATCCCATCCCCATCCCTCTGGATCCAGGTGTCACTGCAGCAAGCAGCTGGCTCCTGCTGTCACATCTCCCTCTGGGTTTCTCCAAGGGACCCTGCCCTGTCCCCAGCTGCCCAGGAGGGGACAGCCCCGTGTTGCCCACCTGGAGGTTGTTGAGGGGCTCCATCTTCATGACGGAGCCCACAGTGTTGAGGGGCAGGGAGATCTCCACGGACTGGTTGGGAGCCAGAGGTGCATGCACCTGCAGAGGGGCTGCTGGGGCCAGGCCGAAGCTGGGGGACACCAGGGAGGGCAGGGGTCAGGCTGGGGACAGCAGGGGATGGCACAAGGTGCTGTCCATCCCAGCCTGGCACTCCCTGCCTTCCTCCACGGGCATCCCAGGAATCTCCTCGCTGTCCCTGAGCTGTCGAGGATGGGGCTGGCTGTGCCCTGCCCACCCTGGGGCAACCCCAAACGTCCCCCCTTCCTCCTCCACCCACGTGCAGCATTCCTGCAGCATTTCCTCAGTGCCTTTGAGGCAAAAGGAAGCACTGGTTCCCCAGGACAGCCAGGAGAACAACGGTCAGACCCTGAGGAACAGCCTCTTCAGCCAACTTCTTAGAGGCTTTGGTTTGATGCTCATCACCACCACAGCCATCAGAGAGAGAAGGGTCATCACCAGAGGCTGCTCCCAGCCCTTGCAGCTCCTTTTCCACACAAAACTGCTCCAGGCAGCGTCTCCACGGGTCCCAGGTGGCCCAGCCCAGGTGGGACTCACCTGTTGCGGTTGAACTGGATGGCAAAGTCAGACATGACCTGCAGGGCTTTGTTGGTCAGCACCAGGTCCATGGAGATGGAGCCCACCTGGCGGCTGAAGGTGCCAGAGATCTCCAGCCCCTTGGCTTTCATGGCAGGGAGCCAGACCTGAGCCAGGGAGACAAGAAACCCTTGGGGTGTCACCCAGAGCAGAGCCTTGGTGCTCCCCCACCTCCTCCAGGAGGGCTCTGCTGTGGGGGGTGAGCAGGGGGGTCTGTGCCCCCCTTAACCCCGAGCTTGGCTGCCCCACTCACCGTTTTGGGGGCCACATAGGATCCTGAGAGGGTCCCCACCCCGCCGGTGAGGTCGAAGAGGTCACCCAGACCACTGCCAAGGGGTGCCCCCATGTTTGTGGGCGCCGTGGTGCTGGGAGCTGGTGTGAAGCTGCCACTGCTGCCACCCATCTGTGGGGACAAGGCAGGGGTTACAGGGGGCACCAGGGAGAGGGGGACAGGAGGAGGAAGAAGAGGAAGAGGAGGAGGATGCAGAGGATGAGAGGGTTTGGGTGTGAGGGCACACTCACAGCAGGGCTGCCTCCCACATCACTGCGCAGCTGCAAGAGAAGAAAGGGGCATCAGCAGGGGCAGGGCTGAGGGCACGGGGTCCCCAAAATGTCCCCTCTGGACACTCCCTGGAAGCAGCAGTGTGGGGCAGCAAGGGCCTGGCGTTGGGATGCTCCAGTGGTCGCAGACCAGGAGCTGAGAGGGGCCATGGCTGTCCCCAGAGGGAGGTGAGGTGTCCCTGGGGCTGGGGGCAGCAGGGGCAGCCAGGGCTGGGCAGGGCTGGGCAGAGGGTGATCCATACCCCTTCCGACTCGTCCCCCATCTCCAAGCAGAAGCAGGCAAGGTGGAGAGAAGAGCAGCCACATGCAGAGAGAAGCCAGGAGAGAAGAGACAAAAAGAGAGAGAGAAGGGGAGGAGGGGACAGAGGTTAGTCCTGACACATCTGTCTGTCTGTCCATGGCTGTCCTGGGGGCAGTGGACAGAGCCAGACCTCATTCCCAGCCTATCACCAATCCCTGGGAGCCACAAGGTGCCAGGGCAGCACTTGCAGGGTTACAAAACAGGAAAGGCAGCAACGCTGCCCACCCCGGGATAAATCGGCTGGAGCTCATGAGTCATGGAGGAAACTCCAAACTCTGCTCCTTCAGGGAGCCTGGCCCACCTCCAGCACCCACAGGGCAGGTGTTCCCACACAGGGAGAGGTTTCCATCCTGCCTCACCCCGAGGCCAAACCACTGCCTGGCCTGCATTCCCTGGAGGACACACTGTCACCTCCAGATCCCCTGGCACAGGGGACACCCCACAGGCTGGGAGTGGCCACATCCTGGCCCAGCCCTGCAGCAGTTTGGGGCTCAGAGAGGGGCCCCCAAGAGCAGCTGCTCCTGCAGCACAGCATATGGAGAGGGGAACATCCACTCCAACAGAGAGAAAAGGCACAGGGAAGTGGGGACCCCTCCACTGGATAATGGCAGGGTAAATGAGGGTTCAGTGCCCTCTGTCCTGAGCCACTGCAGGAAAGGACCAGCCCAGATGTCCCCAGGCTGACAAGTCTGTCCTGTCCCAGACCAGAACCAGCATCAAGCCCAGCAACAGTGGCACAGCCTGGAACCAGGGAAGGAGCACAGGAGCTGGGACGTACCAGCCTGTCCAGGCCACCCCCGAGGAGGTCCACGGCGCCCATCTGCACGGCGGAGGGGGCCATGGGGGGCCCGCTCACTGGGGGGCCCAGGTCCAGGTTGAGCAGGTCCCCCAGCAGGTCTCCCTGGGTGGGGATCACAGAGGGCTGATCTGCTGCTGGCCCCCCCGACGGGGCTGTGTCCGGGCTCTCAGGACTCTCACCCCTGAAGGGAATGATGGGAGAGGGTGAGGGGTTCCCATTGCAGACAGGAGCTGGCCCAGCTGAACCCTCCATCCCATCCTGGCTCCCAACACTTCAATGGCAAGCAAGACCCCCCCTTGTGCCATCTTGGCTCCCAACACCTTCCCACAGAGATCACTGGGAATCCCTTGGCAATCTCTACAATCCCAGTGGGGATCACCTCCACCGGCATCACTCCTTCAGCTTTTTAAGGCCAGGGCTGAACCCACACAGCCCTGCTCCTACAGAACCTCCCTTGGGGATGGGGGCTCAGCTCTGAGCAGTGCCCCCACATCCAACCCCTCCATCCACAGCCCTGGCAATCCCAGCACGAGGAGGGGGCACGGCGACACTCACGAGTCCGTGCGCGGGGGCAAGCTCTTGTGCAGCACGCCCCTGCTGCCCTCCACGAAGGCGCTGGGCGGTTTGTGGTACACCGAGGCCAGCGTCCCGATGTAGCAGATGAGCTCGTCCAGCAGCGTGGGCTCGATCAGATCCGTCTCCTCCGAGATCAGCGGCTTCTCGGCCAGCACCACCTCCTTGGCGGCCACGGGGTCCGTGGACAGCAGGCGCCAGTAGATGTAGCCACGATCCCGCAGGTCGGGGTTGTCCGAGTCCTTTGGGAAGCCATTGGGAAGCTGCAGCTGCTACCACAGAGCTGCTCGGAGCAACTGCAGCTACCATGGAGCTGCTCAGAGCAACTGCAGCTACCACAGAGATACTCAGAGCAACTGCAGCTACCACAGAGCTGCTCGGAGCAACTGCAGCTACCATGGAGCTGCTTGGAGTAACTGCAGCTACTACAGAGATACTCAGAGCAACTGCAGCTACCACAGAGCTGCTCAGAACAACTGCAGCTACTACAGAGATACTCAGAGCTACTGCAGCTACCACAGAGCTGCTCAGAGCTGCTTTCCCCACCTAAGCCTTGCTGGGAGGGATCACAGGGACCAAAGAGGCCACAAGGAGCCTCCTGAGCCATGGGAGTGTCCACACTGTCCAGGCTTTCAACTGTCGGCGTTTCCAGAGGGACTTGGGACAAGGGATGGAGGGACAGCACACAGGGAATGGCTTCCCTGTGCTTCTGAGTTGTGTCAATAAGTCTTTGAGGAATTTTTGTGGAACAGTGTTGTGGAAAGTGATTGATTGGTTGAGAAGCAGAGTTATGGGTGTTGTTGAAGTGGTAAGGAGGAGTTATGGATTTGGGAAAATTGGTGTTGAGTTGGGGTGGCTTGTTGGTGTTTGAGAGGGTGTGGGTAGGGGTGGGAGATCCTGCCCATCTAACTCCTGCCAGAGGGCAGGGATGGATGGGGTATTGGGAATTAGGAATTGTTCCCTGGCAGGGCGGGCAGGCCCTGGCACAGGTGCCCAGAGCAGCTGTGGCTGCCCCTGGATCCCTGGAAGTGTCCAAAGCCAGGTTGGATGGGGCTTGGAGGAACCTGGGACAGTGGAAGGTGTCCCTGCAGGCTGGAACAAGGGGATCCTTCAGGTTCTTCCCAACCCAAACCATTCTGAACTAAGCTCCAATTACCTGCCTGCTGTCACATGACCCAGCCATTCCCACTTCCCTGGGGATGGGAAGCCCTGGGAAGCTCTCCCAGGTGTGACCCACCTGTGTGGCCAAGCTCAGCACCTGCTGCACCAGCTCCTGTGTCTCTGTGGGCTTCTTCAGGAACAGCTTCACGATGGCTGTCAGCAGCTGCAGCTGCACCTGTGGGGGACAGACAGACAGACAGACAGGTCACACTGTGTTCCTGCAGGAACACATGGATTTGCCCCAGGACCTAACCCCAACCTGCCTTTCAAGGGACCAAAGGCCACATCAGTGGCAGTGACACATGTCAGGGCACCTCACCTGGGCCCTTTCCAGCCCGTTTCCACACCCCCAGACACAGGCTGACCCCAACATCATGGGCAGGATCTTGGGAGCAGCTTACACGGTCCCACAGGGCACAGCATCCCTTGACTTCCACATGGATAAGCAGCAGGAATTCCCCTCCCGGCCTCTCAGGGAGCCTGGATCTCTGGCTTTGCTACTCAGCACTTGCAGACTTTGCCCTGCTCACTGTCACTTGGTTACAGGGTGTTTTGCAGAGTTTTCCAGAGTTGGAAACCCTCCAAAATTCCACAGGCAACCCACTGGCCTCAGTTGCTCTGGGCAACAGGGCAGGCACTGCTCCCCCTGCTCATTTTCCAGCTTCACAGGGATCCTGTGCTGGCACAGTGGGATAACCAGGTCACTGCCTGGTGCCTCCCAACCACGGAACAGGGAAGGCACTTGGGACAACGCCATGATGGCATTTCACAGAACCATGGAACAGCTTAGGCTGGAAGGGACCTCAAATCCCATCTCATTCCCCCTCTTGCCATGGGCAGGAATACCTTCCACTCTGCCAGGTTACTCCAAACCTGGACCACATCCTGCACCCAACCTGCCCAAGCACCTGCAGAGCAAGCTGTCCCCTGCTCCACTCGGGAGCTCTGTGCCAGTGCCCCCCGAGGCAGCAGGCCCCTGGCACACCTGGGTGCTCTCATCATGGAAGCCCTCCAGGAAGCTCTCCAGCAGCTCGTCGGCGTTGTCGATGCGCTCGGCGTATTCCCCCACGATCCAGATCATGGCAGCCCTGGCCTCGGGCTCGTCCAGGGAATCCAGGTTCTCGCAGAGCGTGGCGATCACGCTCTCGTACCTTCCCCAGGGGAGAGCAGGAGACACGGATCCTCATCCACCCAAACTCCAAACCACGTCCCACTGCCCACAGCAGAGCTGTGCCTGAGGGCACCCCCTGCCTGGGGCTGTCCCCTCGCCCCATGGGCAGTGCCCACACTGATCCCAGAGCACATTCCCTGCTCCTGAATGAACCCGGAGCCACCAGCTACTCCTGCAGAGCTCTGCTCGTTCCCAATTCAGTTCATTAGTATTTATTACCACTATTAGTCCCCGACTTCCTGATTACAGAGTTGCCTATTCATCCTGGCTCAGCTGGAACATTCCCTCCCCTCTCCTCTCCTCCTGCTGCCCTTGTTCCAGCACCAGGAGCTGGATTGAGAGCCAGGGACAGTTTCTGCTGACACAAGGGACCTGCACATCCCTGGCAGCTCCTCTCCATTTCAGTGCCTGGATGTGGGACTGCCACCATCCTGAGGCTGGGGACAAGAAAACTCAAAGCCACCTGGGTTTTTTTGTCCCCAAAGTGCTGGAGGGAGGATCCAGGGGCTTCATCCCACCAAAAGCTTATGGCCCCCCAGGTCAGAGGGGAGGGAAGAGCTCAGTAGGACCAGGAGCACCCCGGAGAACCCAGAGGCCAGGGAGCCCCACGCACTTGTTGGGGTACTTGCGGAAGATGTCCTTGATGACCACGATGGCCTCCTGCACCACGTAGTTGACCTTGGTCTGGATGAGGTCCAGCAGGGTGCTGACACAGCGCTCAGCTGATTGCTGCCAGAGGGACTGGGTCACACAGGGACAGCCCCCCTCACACCCCAAACCCACCACTCCTCTTATCCCCCCCACACCCAACCCACAGCAGAACAGGGGACACAGTGTGGTCTGCCCTTCACATCCTGGTGTGCCTCCTCCTCATCCTCTCTGCACATCCCCACAGGCTCCTCTCTCCCCATGGGAAGCATTCCAGCCATGCAGAGCCACCTTTCTAGGGAGGTTTTTAACAATCCCCTTCGGAAAATTATCCCCACAGGGAAGCAAAGCCTCTGAGTAGCCCCTCAGGAAGGGATGGATTCCCTCCCAGCCCCTCGGGAAGGGATTGGCTCCTAGCCAGCCTCTTGCAAAATGACTGGGACCTTCCCAGCCCCTCAGGGAGGGATCAGCTCCCTCCCAGCCCCCAGGAAGGGATCAGCTCCCTCCCAGTCCCACTCTGGCCCCCAACAAGCCTCTGGCATCACCCACTGCATTCCTGGCTCTGTTCTAGGCAGGGATCCTAAAGCAGCTCCAGCTGCAAAGGATAAGGGGATGGAAGACCCTCCTGGCACCCCCCTGATCCCTGTGGAACAACCATGGCTCATCCCCACACCTGGGAAGGCTCCAGCTTGCAAATTCCTGGGATGAGATGACCACCTTGTGCTGGAAAGTGCACCCTGCCCACCCACAGGTGCCACAAGGCCCCGCAGTGCCCCAGCCCTCACCTCCACCTTGATGGCACAGCGGCCGATGGCTCTCACCGCCTTCCTGACAAAATCCACATCCACCTCCGTGGCGTATTCCTTCAGCTCTGCCAGCACCTGAGGGGTGGCACAGCACAGTGACAGCCTGGCAGCAAGGCACAGCCACCAGGAGAGAGGGACACAGCACAGCGCCAGCCCGGCAGCAAGGCACAGCCACCAGGAGAGAGGGACACAGCACAGCGCCAGCCCGGCAGCAAGGCACAGCCACCAGGAGAGAGGGACACAGCACAGCGCCAGCCCGGCAGCAAGGCACAGCCACCAGGAGAGAGGGACACAGCACAGCGCCAGCCCGGCAGCAAGGCACAGCCACCAGGAGAGAGGGACACAGCACAGCGCCAGCCCGGCAGCAAGGCACAGCCACCAGGAGAGAGGGACACAGCACAGCGCCAGCCCGGCAGCAAGGCACAGCCACCAGGAGAGAGGGACACAGCACAGCGCCAGCCCGGCAGCAAGGCACAGCCACCAGGAGAGAGGGACACAGCACAGCGCCAGCCCGGCAGCAAGGCACAGCCACCAGGAGAGAGGGACACAGCACAGCGCCAGCCCGGCAGCAAGGCACAGCCACCAGGAGAGAGGGACACAGCACAGCGCCAGCCCGGCAGCAAGGCACAGCCACCAGGAGAGAGGGACACAGCACAGCGCCAGCCCGGCAGCAAGGCACAGCCACCAGGAGAGAGGGACACAGCACAGCGCCAGCCCGGCAGCAAGGCACAGCCACCAGGAGAGAGGGACACAGCACAGCGCCAGCCCGGCAGCAAGGCACAGCCACCAGGAGAGAGGGACACAGCACAGCGCCAGCCCGGCAGCAAGGCACAGCCACCAGGAGAGAGGGACACAGCACAGCGCCAGCCCGGCAGCAAGGCACAGCCACCAGGAGAGAGGGACACAGCACAGCGCCAGCCCGGCAGCAAGGCACAGCCACCAGGAGAGAGGGACACAGCACAGCGCCAGCCCGGCAGCAAGGCACAGCCACCAGGAGAGAGGGACACAGCACAGCGCCAGCCCGGCAGCAAGGCACAGCCACCAGGAGAAGGGACAGTGACGCAGCACGAGCACAGGGGTGGGACAGGCACTCCAGGCCACGTCCCGCAGAGCTGGGGCTGGCACTGGGGTAGCCCTGGTGGCCCAGCCCCGCTCCTGACCTGGGCTATGTTGGCCTGGGAGGCCAGGCGGATCATGATGTCCAGCTTCTCCAGTTTGACATAGATGGGGTCGTTATACTTGACAAAGAACACCTTCATCTCGTGCTTCAGGATCTCGGGCCTGGGGCAGCAAGAGGCAGCGTTAGGGGGACAGGCACTCACTTCCACCCTAATCCCAAGGTTTTGGGGGCCTATTAAATGCCAAGGAATCCAAGTCACTGTGGTTATCCCCCAGGATTTTGTCCCTTGGCCCCCCTTTGCTGGCACGTAGGGGACACAGCACAACCTTGTCACAAACACGGGCCAGACGTGAGGCAACGGGGGACGTGTGTCCTGCCAAGGCTCAAAGGGACGTTTTAGTGGGCAGGGACACAAATCCAGACCCCAGGGCTAGGCTGGACCTTTCTCACCAGCTCACCCTCTCTCTAAGCTGGGAAAGAGCTAGGCCAGGTCCAACTCCAAGCTGCCTTCCACATTCCCACTCCCAGGGACACTAATTGCTTTCCACTTCTCCCAGAAATTGCTGCTATTTTTAAGAGACGACCACGGCGCTGACTGGGAGGAGAACAAATCATCTGACTGGGCTGGGGCTCTCCAGCTGCCACTCCTGCTCCAGGCACACGTGTGGGGCCTCAGCCACCTCCAGGATTTTAGATCAGCAAAGGGACAAAAGGATTTTAGATCAGCAAAGGGACAAAAGGACTCTGAGCACTCTGTTCAAAGAGGACACCTGTGGAGAAAGCAGCTGGCAGCACAAAAATCCCTCCCTAGACACAGAGGGACTACTCCAAAGTCTCACAGCTTTTGGCTTTGCCATCCTTTACTGCCCTAAATAAAGAATAAATTAAACTAAAGGATACATTGAACTGGAGATCCCAGCTTAGCTCCCTGCTCATTCCCTCACCTGAGTGAGTCAAGGCCAGATTGGAGCAACCTGGTCTAGTGCAAAACGTCCCATGGCAGGGGATGGGATGAGATGAGCTTTAAGATCCCTCCCAACCAAACCATTCCATGACTCTCCTTGGATTTTAAACAACAGAGAAGATAACTCCCCACAGGATGTGTTGTGCCACTGCTGCAGTCAGAGGGATTGAAGCAGCAGTGGCTAAGAGGGGACACCTGCACACCCACCTCTTCTGCACGATGAGGTTGATGTTGCGGAGGGCCACGTACTGCAGCTCGGGCTCTGCAGACAGCAGAGTGACCAGTGGTGGGGCCAGCTTCTTCAGGAGAGTGCCATAATAATCCAGGTCCTTGGACAGCATCTCCATGAACTTCATCAGCACCTTGACAGCTGACAGCACCACAGCAGAGTTGGCGTGGGACAGGCGCGGTGTCACCCGCTCGCAGATGCTGCCGGGGCGAGGAGGGAAAGGAAATGATCCCAGCCCTTCCTCCTGCTGAAACACTCCTGCCAGCATGGAGGAAGGACTTGCAGGAAAGCTGAGCGGCACTTGGGACCTTCCCAAAGAGGTTGAACTGGCTCCTGAATGCCCCAGTGAAGGTTATTCCCCAGAACCCTCTGGCACTGACCCCGTTTTGGAACTCCCCGGTGCCCATTGTCCCCTGCAGCCACATTTTAAGCAGCTCAAGGAGCACAATCCCAGTGCCAGGGCTCACTACGGGACCAGAGCAGGCTCCAGATGGCCATGCCCAAGGCACAGGTCCAGCAGATGCCCGCTGTCCCACCTCCTGCAGCAGGGTCAGGAGGATGAAGACTCTCCTCAGAGGAGAAGGGGCAGTGCCAAGCCCTGCCTGTCCCCTCACCTCTGTGCTTCCCGGTCATCCTTGGGCATGTAGTTTGCCAGGCAGTCCAGGATGAAGATCTGGCCCCACTCAGTGCACTCGTTGAGGGCTGTGAGCAGCTTGTTGATGGACTGGGGGTTGAGGTCCAGGAGGTTGCTGCTGGGATGAGACTCCGCGATTTCCGACAGCGCTGCCACCGCGTTGGCCACCACCTGCCAGGGGGGACAGGACACGGATTGGTGACACCAAATGTGGCATGAGGGGGTGAGCTGCCTCCTCACTATGAACCCCTCACATCCCACCAACATCTGGGCTCCAGCTTCTCCCTCCCCAGAGCAGATCTGAGGGGGAGGGATGAGCTGCTCCCACCGCCCACGCCGCATCTCCAATGCTCCCACGTGTTCCACAGAGTCAGCCCTGGCTTCGTGCCCAGCCCCCTTCCCCAGGCAGCTCTGAGGAGCCCCAGAGCTTCCCACACAGCTCCTGGGCTCAACACTATGCCCAGGGTAAGACTGGAAAAGCAGCAAAAGCTGTGGGAAGAGAAACCCTGGGGAAAGGTGGTTTTAAAGTTCCCCATGCCCAGGGAAAGGGAGAGAAGCCAAAGCCCAGCTGCCAGGAAAACCAGAGGCAAAAACCACAGGCTCTGGGGTATCAGAACCAAGCAGCAGCTTCCCCCTGCCATGAGCCACCTGGAGCAGCCTTCCCACTGAGAACAGAGGAATAACACAGCCACAGGATGGGAGAAACCCTCTGTCCAGGACACAGGGCTATGGGGCAGGGAACACAGCCTGCAGTCCTGAGAAGCAAAAACTCCCCAAAAGTGGAGGGCACAAGGAAGAATGGGTTTGTAAACACAAAAAAAGGAAAGGAAAGGAAAGGAAAGGAAAGGAAAGGAAAGGAAAGGAAAGGAAAGGAAAGGGTGATGGGAGAGCAGTGACTGTTATGTGGACGAAGAGGAGGCGGAGAAGGCAAAAAGCAATCACCATGGGGTTGGAGTCTGAGATGAGATCCTTGAGGGTGTCCAGGAAGCCCTGATCCTCCACCATCTGGGCGTTGATGTCGTGCAGCTTGGCCACGCAGACAGCTGCAGTTTTCCTGACGTAGGGGTCCTCGTCCTTGAGGCACTTGCGCAGGGGCTCGCACAGGTACTCGGTGATCTTGTCCACGCGGATGCAGCCCATGGTGCGCACGGCCAGGGCGCGGATCAGCGGGTTGGGGTCCTCGCAGTCCTGCAGCAACAGGAGCCTGGGTGCTAGCGGAACCAAGGGGCCCCACGGAGGCAGGAATGATCTGACTCCATCTGCTCAGAAGGCTAATTTACTACTTTATTATATTAAAGAATACTACGTTATACTGCACAATACAGAAAGGATACTTACTGAATGCTGAAAAGATAATAATAAAACTTGTGACTCTCTCCAGAGTCCCAACACAGCTTGGCCCTGATTGGCCAAAGAGTGAAAACAACTCACACCAGAATCCAGTGAAACAATCACCTGTGGGTAAACAATCTCCAAACACATTCCACACGAGCACAACACAGGAGAAGCAAATGAGATAAAAAATGTTTTCCTTTTCTGTGAGACCTCTCTCGCTGTCTTTCACCTTCCCAGGAGGAAAACTCTGGGCAAAGGAATTTTTTCAGAGAATGTGAATGCCACAGGATATCCTGGGCTCCTCAGCTATCTGTGGGGGGTTCAGGTCTTCCAGGAGGTTCAAATCCCAAGGTTTTCATGTTCTGCTTTTGAGAATAAATCACCCAAGGGAAATTTCTCTCTTGTCCTGCACCCACTGAGTTCCAACACCACCAATCCTCACTCCCACCACTCCTCAATCCATCCAGGAATCTCATGTCCTCATCACTTACACCAGGCACCTGAACCAACCTGATGCTGGAAATGGATATTGGGGTTATTACGTGGGGTTTTTCCTCCCTGAAAAGCCTGAACTCCCTCTAAAGGCCTTTTCACTGAGTGATTTGGCAATATCCTGGTTCCTAACACACTCTTCAGTTCCCAGCTCCAACAGGAAGATCACGAGGGATTTCTCAGCCCATAAATTCACATGACAGCTCTCATCATGGGAGCTGCCCACACCCTTCACAGAGCGAGTGGCACAGGACAGGTGCCAAAAATGGAGTTTCTGCATTACTGGACAAATTCAATCAGTTTTCTAGAGCTTGCAGAGCCCCTCCTCCAGAAGGGAGAGGCTTTGGAAAGCTGCCCACGCTCCCTGATTTGCAGCCTGGCACGGTGAGCTGGCACGTGGTGTCCCCTGTGCCCTCACCTTCACAAAGGAGTCTGGCCTTGGGCACTGCCAGGGATCCAGGGGCAGCCACAGCTGCTCTGGGCACCCTGTGCCAGGGCCTGCCCCCCCTCCCAGGGAACAATTCCTTTCCAATATCCCATCTAAATCTCTTTTAGTTTAAAGCCATTCTCCTTTGCCCTGTCACTATTTGTCCATGTGAAAAGCTGCTCTCCCTCTTTTTTTAAGCCTCTTGAAGCATTGGAAGCTCCTGCCATTTCCATGTGATTTCCACAATGGTCTCAAGATGGACACTCCCAGCTGCTGCTGCTCTGGGAGCCAGGGATGCCCCAGTTCTCCCAACCCTGAGTGTGCTTTCCCTCCATTTGCTCTCAAATGCACCACGAAAATCAAATTGCTGATGCTGCCTGTGCTGGGACGGGTCCGTGCAGGAAAAGGCACGGAAGGAGCCACGTGCAGCTCAGCCAGATGGAAAAAGGGAAGCAGGAACAGAGCAGCTGCCCGACCTTTTGGACTGAGAGGCTGTAAAGGGTTTATCAGCACCCAGGCACCGCCACCAACCGTCCGAGGGGGTCCTGCTTGTTTTTAGTAACACACAAAGGAAGTGGGAATAATCCCAACAAACTGATCTGGCAGCCAGACCAATCCTCTTTTAGCCAGATTACAACAAAAGCCAGGAGAGCCCCCACCTGCCAGGTGGCCACGTGGCACAAACTGCACTCCAGGAGGCAGAGCTGCAGCCAGGACGTACCTGGGTGAATCCCAGGGGAAAAGCAGCATGGAAACCCCCTTGGAAGCAACAGGGGGAAAAGGGAACCCAAAAGCCACCCGAGTCTGGCTTGGGCACGTGGGAGAACAGCATGAAGGAGAGGTTTAGGGTAAATTTCAGGAAAAGGCTCTTCCCCCAGAGGGTGCTGGCACTGCCCAGGCTCCCCAGGGAATGGGCACGGCCCCGAGGCTGCCAGAGCTCCAGGAGCCTTTGGACAGCGCTGCCAGGGATGGACAGGGTGGGGCTGTTGGGGGTCTGGGCAGGGCAGGGCTGGGCTGGATGATCCTGTGGGTCCCTCCAGCTCAGGACATCCCAGGCTGCAGCCCCAGCACACACCTGACATCCTTGCCCACAGTCATGGAGGCGATCACCTTCTTCACAGCCTCCTTCTTCTTCTCCTTCTTGTCGCTGTTCAGCTCAGCCTTCAGCTCAAATATCTCCCCTGGAGAAATGGGAAAGGGGCAGCTCAGGGATCAGAGGAAGGAGTCATCCCCCCCATGTAACAGGGCTCCTCTGCCACCCCTGAAAAGAGAGACTGACCTTCCCCAACACCCCCCGAGGCTGGGGCTGCTCTGGGGGCTCAGCTCTCATCCATGGGAATGGAGAACATTCACCTCCTGCTGAACCCTTCTGGCTCCTCCAGCCCCACAGGGGTGGGAGATACTGCAGGAGCACCCCACAGGCAGTGGATGGGTTATCCAGAGGGTATTTTTGCCTGTGGCCTGGGTATCCCAGCCCTAGGAGGCCCTACCCTTCCCAGGGATGATGGCAGGTGGATTTTGGGCACTGCTCCTAAAGGCCATACAAGGAAGGGTGGCTCCCAAATCCCTCCCTGCCTGTGGCAGCAACCCCCCAGCCCAGGGCACCATCTCCTGCCCTCCTGGAGCCACGCTGAGCTCCTTATTCCCTCCTGGGCTGGCAGATTGAAGAGGAAGATGCCACATGGCTTCTCTCCACATTAATTCCTTGGTCTGGAGAGTGCTTAAGGCCCTGAGCACTGCCCAGGGGAGCTCCTGAGCTGCTAAAGCCGATCACCAGCTGCCACCAGCCCTGGCTGGGCTCAGGGGGCTGGGGACAAGGTGTCCTGACCCCACAGCAGCCCAGGAGCTGCTCCAGAGCAAGGAGCAGGGTGGGGTGTGAGCCACAGCATCCCAGGGGGACTCAGGAGCTTCCCAACCCTCCCCACCTGGTTTACACCAGAGTACAAACCAGGAGCAAGAACCAGCTGGTGATTTTGGGATGAACTGTGATATTCCTGATCCTTCCCTTACCTTTCTTGGTGGTGGTGAAGTACTTGGAGTCCGTCATGGTGGTCTCCAGCCAGCAGCACGGCCCTGGAGGAGAGGCAGAGCACAGAGGTTCAGGGCTGATCATTTCCCTGCAGGGATTGTTATGGAGAGCTCCAGGAAGGAAAAACACCAGGGGAGGGAAAGAGTTTGGGATCTCATGGGAAGAGTCACAAGGAGGAGCCCAATCCCTAAGGGAGGGTGAGCACCCAGCAGCTCTGTGATGATGGGGCTCCCTGACAGGGAGTCAGGGTTCTCCAAAGAGGATGTGGAGGAGGAAAAGAATCACTGAAGACTCCAGGGCTGCAGCCCTGACTTTGCTCATCCCATCCCACACAGCAGGGGCAGCAGGGGCTCAGTGATCCCCCCTGGATTGGCCTCTCCTCATCCAAAAAATGCTTTTTTAAGGAAAACTCACACCCAGCCCTCCCTCTCACCTACACAGGGAACAGCTCTGGGCTGGGGACAGGAACTGAGCCAAGCCCAAGGCTCAGCTCCACGGGACAGCACAGCTGAGGGGCAGGGATCTGCCACATCAAAGGGAGCCTCTCCCACAAAC
Organism: Passer montanus; assembly: GCF_014805655.1. Classification (NCBI taxonomy): domain Eukaryota; kingdom Metazoa; phylum Chordata; class Aves; order Passeriformes; family Passeridae; genus Passer; species Passer montanus. The sequence continues at coordinate 1,590,750 of NW_024370705.1, read as the reverse complement.
CAGCCCTGCTCCAGCAGGGTTGCTTTAAATTCCAAGGCTGTGAGGTTTCAGCCCAGCACTTGAGGCTCCATTATATAATTCAGGCAGTTTAGGGCAGAATTGGGGCTTGGCAGGCTGAGGAAGGAGATGTGCAGCCCTTCAGAAAGGTCAGCAGGGATTTGGCTTTTATGGCTGGTTTTCCCATCTTTCCTTCAACAGGGAAGGAACCAGAGGCTTGTCCTTGAAAGCCTGCAGTGGCCTTGCTGTTTTGGAGGGGCAGGAATACAGGAAGCAAAGCCAAGTGGATAAAAAAAAAAGAGATTAAAAAAAAAAAGAGCTTGCGGATGGGTTTAAAATGCAAATGAGCATCTTAAAAGCCAAACGCAGCAGGAGCACAGAGGAACTGTGTCCTCTGTTCCCTGTCCAAGCTGGAGAGGGATCCCCAGCAGGGATAAAAAGAAAATCTGGATGAAATCTGGGGGTTGAGCAGGCTGGGCAGAGCACACAGCTTGGCAGGGAGGGAGAGGGAAGGAGTCTGCATGGGTTTGGGGCTGCTCAGGGGGCTGGCAGCATGATCCTGTGCTATTCCAGAGGGGAAGCCTGGCACCACACTCCCACTGCCCTGCCCCTCGTGAGACAGGACACTCCTCCCTGCCTCAGTTACCTGGGATTGATTCAGAGCCTTTTTTATCCCACTAAGTCGATGGCTCTCCAGGGAACAGCGGGAGCTCCGGGCTGCGCCGCAGCTCTCTGCACCTCACTGCAGATCCCGTCCTGCCAGACTGCCAGCAAGGAAGGAAGCAAGGAAAGCATGCACTGCAGTCCCTCCGACTCCAGGACCTGGCTCACACTCAGCCCTGCTCTGCAGAAGTGCCTGGAAAGCAAACTTGAAGCTGAGCAGGGAATTTGTGCAGGCAGCTCGCAGACATGAATCACACCCTGCAGCTCCCCGCTCTCCCAGAGCCAGGGAAAGCACAGCCCTTGTTTCTCCCATCCACAACCCCACTGAAAAACCCCACTGATCTCAGAGGCTGAGACGACACCATTCCCCACCCCTTTAAGCCCTGCAGCAGCCCCAGGAAGGAAAGTGGCTCCTCCAGCTCGGGCGTGAAGGCGCAGCCCTCGCTCCTCACACCGACACAACCTTCCCCAGGGCAGGGAGCACCCAGGCCTGCAGCAGGGTGAAGAGGGGACCAAAGAGCTGCACAGCCAGTGCTCTGCAGCCTGTGTGTCCCCCAGGCTGTGCCAGGGTGACAAGGCAGGGCTGGCTGCCAGCTGCAGGTGAATTCCCACAGCTCAGCCCTTGGGCAGGGGCCAGCGCTGCTGCCTGGCTCTGCTTTTAGGGATGCAGAGGGAAGGTGTTTGCTCCCTCAGCTCCAGCAATTCCCACCCAGCTCCTTTCCACACTGATCTCCCAGTGACAGGCTGGGGGGAGCAGCTCCTCACCCACAAAAAGCAGCAAAGCAAAGGACAAGACCACCCCTGACCCTGTGGTGGCTCAGGTTTTACCCCATCTTCACACCAAACTTGTTTTATACTGGTCTGGCAAACAGGATTCTAGGAGTTAAATGTCCATAAGGACCTGGAAGCTGCTGGAGAGGAGCACCCAGAGCCCCCCCATAACCAGTCTGGGCTCCTCAGGGCTGGTTTTGGGACAGGTTTTGGCAGTGGCACAAACCCAAAGCCTTTTATCCCTGGTTTTATTCTCTCCAGGGGACTCAAATGCACAGCTCCACACAAACCAGAGCACTGCTGCTCTCCTGAGCCTCTCAGGCCCCCAGGTCAGGCACATGGCAGAGCTCAGCCACCCCATTTTTCCCACTGCCATGCCAGCACCTCCCAAATTCAGCTACCTTGGGAAAATAGGAGGCTCCTAAACCCAAATACAACAACAAACACATCACTGGGCTTCCCACCCAGGTGGGTGCTGCTGGGGGTCCTGGGAATGACACCAATGCCAAATGAGCCACTGCTGGTGCTGCTCATCTCCTCTTAAGGAGAGTGCAGGAAAACTCATTTCTTCTGCTACTTTCAGCACCCTGTTTTAGGATAATTCCCCCATCCTTGAAGGCTGAGATGCTGCTGACCAGAGACTTTCACCATGGAAGGTTTGGGTGGGAAGGGACCTTAAAGCCCACCCAGTGCCACCCCTGCCATGGGCAGAGACACCTTCCCCTGTCCCAGGCTGCTCCAAAACCTGTCCTGGAACACTGCCAGGTATCCAGGAGCAGCCACAGCATCGCTGAGAATTCCATCCCAGACCCCCCACCACCCTCCCAGGGAACAATTCCTAATTCCCAATATCCCATCCATCCCTGCCCTCTGGCAGTGGGAGCCATTCCCTGTGTCCTGTCCCTCCATGCCTTGTCCCCAGTCCCTCTCCAGCTCTCCTGGAGCCCCTTCAGGCCCTGCAAGGGGCTCTGAGCTCTCCCTGGAGCCTTCTCCTCTCCAGCTGAGCACCCCCAGCTCTCCAGCCTGGCCCCAGCCCTTGGGGCACCTCTGGTGTCTCCTCTGGAGTCACTTCCAGTTCCACCAGCACAGAGCCACTGCCAGGGCTGGGATGCAGCCTTCAACCTGTGCCCACACATCCCAAATCCCTGCTTATCCCAGCCCACCACAGCTCCCAGGTCCTTCCAGGGGAAGGGGAAGAGAAAAGGAAGGGAAGGTTCATCCCTGCACACCCATTCCTGCTGCTCAGGGGGACAGGCTGGCACCTAAAGGCAGCGAGAGCAGAAAGGAGCAGGAACTCCCAGGACAAGCTCCTAGGAAAGGGCTCCCCTGGAAAACAGAGGGGCAGCTGGAGGTTAGTGGGGAAAGGCAACTCCTCAGCTGGCAATGGAGCACCTGAGGGTGGCATAATTAGGGAAATTACGGAAGACTAAAAAATGAATGGGTAACTGGAGCCGTGGGGAATCGTGGAACTGCTCCCTGCTGGTGGGAGGCAGCTCCAGGGCACTGCAGAGGCCAGGCAGGCTGAGGTGGTGATGGCTCCCATGGGAATCAGAAAAGGTAAGAAGGCTTCTAGAAAGCTGTAAAACAGGCCCCAGAAACTGAAAGAACAAAAAACCTGGAGCTAAGTCATAGTTAGAAAGTCTGAAAGTAGAAAAGTTATGATAGTACAGCAAGCAAGGACATGAAACTATAGCTTAAGTCTTAAGCTTGGCTAAGACAGACCTTAAGACCACATGAAAATACGCTTAGCAAGATAGTAGAAGGTTTAAACTTAATAATAATGTACTGTGTATTATCAATAGCAAGAAGACAAGCAAATACTGTGTGAAACTGGTACACATGTGCTTTTAGTAATTAGCTAGAATGATTATCTTAAACTTTAGCAATATGCTACCAGCTAAAAGTTTTTAAAATATCCTGTAACAAAGAAACCTTTAGCTGCTACTAGCTGTACATGAGCTTTACCACCTTCCTATTGTCTCAGCCATGGAATAAAGGTAATACTTCAAATAAAACCAAAGAAATGCACTCCAACAGTCCCATCCCATCCATGAATAAAAAATAAAAATAAGATAACGACACCAACACAGCTGTGAGCACATCCCTGCTCCTTGGACAAACCCCAGGAGCTGCCACAAACACCAGCCAAGGCAGAGAAACACCCCAGGGTGCAGGAAGAGAACCAGAGGCTGAGGAGACCCAACCCAACAGCTCCAGAGCCTCGTGCTGAGCCCAGGTCTTCCCTCCTTACTCACAGCAGGGTCTCCCATCCTACAGCCACAGCCCCCATCCCTGGGCTCATCCCACACCCCACAGCCCCATCCCTGGGCTCACCCACCTCTGCCAGACCACCACAAACCCTCCAGCAGCCCCACTCACCTTCCCAGTAGGATATTTTCCCCTGTCTGGCCTGACTGGAGGCAGTTTTTGCCCCAGCTGGGCCCTGCAGCAGCTCAGGGCTGTGATTCTGCTGCATCCCACCCAGGACCATCCCCACCCTCTCACCAATCTGCTTCTGACCAACCCATGGGCATTCCAGAGGCTCCAGCTCCATCAGACAAAAACAAAAACCTGGATAACTCAGGGGTAGGAGCCACACTCACTGAGCCATCAGCAAGGTGCCCAAAGCAAATCCAAAACACCTCTGGCAGATCCAAAGCAGTGGCAGCAGCAAAGGAGCTGCAAGCAACGCATCCCATCAAGCAATAACTGGGGGATAAACTCAAGGGAAAAGGACAGTGCTGAGGTGTCCCCTGCAGCACCCACTGCCAGGATCCCACTGCCACAGGGCCCCACGCTCTGAGAGCTGGGGGACTTTTATCACCTTGAGCTGGGAGGCACCCCAAACTGGCTGAGTGAGCTCAGGGACACCAAGGACCTTGTCCTGGCCACAGCACGAGGCTCCCGTGGCAGAGGGGATGTTCCCCTCCTGGCAGAGCCAGCTTCTGCAGGGTGGACACCTCCTGCCACGGAGTTCCCAGCCTGGCTTGATCCAAGCAAGGCCCAACACCTCTGGAAAGCCCCTTGGGGTGCCACAGCCTGTTCAGCCTGGCAGTGTGACCCCACAAATGGGTGTGGGAGCCACAAACCACACCAGTCCCACTGCTCATGCCAGGCTTATCCCATTTTCTGTCAGCCCAGGAGAGAGCAGGCACAAACCCCCAGCTGAGCCCCCACTGCTGCAGGGATGGGAGCCCCTGAACTCCACACAAAACTCCTGCAACAACAACAGCAACAGCAGCACGGCTCCCTCAGGCTGCAGCTGCCTCACAGCTCCTCTTTATCCACTTTGGGGCTTTTCCCCCCAGAATCTCCCTGGAGGAGGCAGCGAGCACAGGAGATCAGCTCCCTGCTTATCCCACGCAGAGCCAAGACCTTTCCCTGTGGATGTGCCATGCCCTGAGGGGGTGACGGGCTCACCCCGTGTCCCCAGCCCGTGCCCGTCGGGGCCCTGCTGTGGCCCCCGGTGCCCGGGATGGCAGCAGATCCCGGGGCGATCCCTGCGGGAAGGAGCCGGGGGGGCAGCGCTGGGACACGGAGCTGCCGGGACAGCGGGACACGGGACCGGGCCCGGGGAGGCTGCGGGGGGGGGACACCCGTGTGCCCCGGCCGGCTCCTGCAACAACAACAGCAATGAGGAGGGGACACAGCCCGGACTGAGGAGCCGGGGATGGGGACACAGCCCGGACTGAGGAGGGGACAGAGCCCGGACTGAGGAGGGGACACAGCCCGGGACACGGGAGGGGACACGGGGCCAGAGCAGGGACACGGGGCGAGGCGGGGGCCGGGCCAGGGCTCACAGCGGGGACACCGCCGGGCCCAGCTCAGGTCGGGGGCCGGGAGGGGCCCGGGGCCAGAAGGACGCGGCGCGGCCCCAGCCCCGGCGGGGGCCCGGGTGGGGCGGGGCCACGGCGGGAGGGGCGGGGCTGGGAACGGGAGCGGGAATGGGGAGAGGGAATGGGGAGAGGGAATGGGGGAGAGGGAAGGGGGGAACCGAGATGGGGGAGAGGGAATGGGGGAACCAGGATGGGGATGGGACAGGGATAGGGACATGGAATGGGGACAGGGCATGGGGACAGGAGATAGGGACATACAGAGGAGAGAGGATGGGAATACAGATTGGGGATGGGGACCTGGGATGGGAGCAGGGGATGGGGGTGGGGTATGGGAACAAGGATAGGGACTGAGGATGGGGACAGGGACAGGGGCATGGTATGGGGACGGGGACGGGGATAGAGGATGGGGCTTGGGATGAGGACGTGGATGGGGACAAGGATAGTGACAGGGGATGGAGACATGGGATGGGAATGTGGGATGGAGCAGAGAGATACGGGGACAGGGGACACCCCATGGGTCGGGACGGAAACAGAGAAAAGGGGCTGGAGACAGGGCTTGGGAACGGGGTGACACAGGTGTGGGGACAGGGTCACCCCTCCCCAGGGTGGGAGGGACCCTCCGGGGCACTCCTGTCCCCACCCGTGGGTGCCCCATGGTCCCAGCAGGAGCCGGGCGGGCACACAGCCGCTCGGGATGCCCGGTGCTGCTGTCCCCGTGTCCCCAGCACCTCCCGGGACGTGTCACCTGCGGGTGCCCAGCCTCCCTCTGCTCCTGGCTGCTCCCGGCCCCGCTTCCGTGGCTCCTGTGGGACAAGGGACGGGGTGGGACCCTGCTCCCACAGGGGACAGCTGGGGGGACAGCCGGGACAGCAGGGCTGCTCCGGGCACCACGGAGCTGCCTGCTGATTGGCTGGGATCAGAGCTCCTGCCTGCTGATTGGCTGGGATCTATGGGCCTGAGTGCTGATTGGCTGGGATCTATGGATCTGCCTGCTGATTGGCTGGGATCAGTGCTCCTTCCTGCTGATTGGTTGGGGGATGTTTATGCACATGCCTGCTGATTGGCTGGTATCTGTACTCCTGTCTGCTGATTGGCTGGGGCAATGTATAAGGACCTGGTTGCTGATTGGCTGAGATCTATGGGCCTGTATGTTGATTGGCTGGGATCTCCAGGCCTGGCTGTTGATTGGCTGAAGCTGTCAGTACCTGCCCACATCTTGAGCTCACTGTGTGCTGATTGGCTGGACAGCAGCTGTGCTGATTGGCTGGGTGGTCTGTGACTGCTGATTGGCCACTGGTCCATATGGGATGACTGGCCGGGCTGTCTGTGAGTGCTGATTGGCTGAATGGTACCCAAGTGCCGATTGGCTGGATGGTACCCAAGTGCTGATTGGCTGGGTGGTCTGTGACTGCTGATTGGCCACTGGTCCATATGGGATGACTGGTCGGGCTGTCTGTGAGTGCTGATTGGCCGGATGGTACCCGAGTGCTGATTGGCCGGATGGTACCCAAGTGCTGATTGGCTGGGTGGTGCCCGAGTGCTGATTGGCTGGATGGTACCCAAGTGCTGATTGGCTGGGTGGTACCCGAGTGCTGATTGGCTGGATGGTACCCGAGTGCTGATTGGCCGGGCGGTCCGTGCGTGCCCCGGTCCCAAGGGCAGGTTTGGGGGGTCACATCCCCCCGCCCCACCCCTGTCTCCATCCCCTTCCCCATCCCAGCCGGGATGGCACACCTGGCCCTCCCGTCCCTCCCTGCCCGGAGCATCCCGCAGGGCTGTCCCCTGTCCCCCCAGGGGACCCTCCCGGCGCCACCCCCCAGCCAGCAGGAGCCCACCTCCCCCCGCCGCGGTGACTGCCTGCCCCCGGGGGACACCAAGGGACGGCCCCACCCTTGGAGGGGGTGTCTGTGCCACCCGGGGGTCCCCCCTTTCTCCTTCACACCTTCTCTGCTTTGTACCCCCCCAGCCAGCAGGAGCCCACCTCCCCCCGCCGCGGTGACTGCCTGCCCCCGGGGGACACCAAGGGACGGCCCCACCCTTGGAGGGGGTGTCTGTGCCACCCGGGGGTCCCCCCTTTCTCCTTCACACCGGGGTGGGTTCCTGCTCTGTACTGGGTGGTCCCAGGGTCCCACTCTCTATTCCTGGGGATCCCACTGCATTCCCAGGTGTTCACCTCTCTGCCCAGGGGGTCCACGGTCGCATCAGGAGCTCCCCACTCCCTTTCTTTGGGGTCCTCGGGGGTCCCACCTCCCTCTCTGAAGGTCCCACCCTCTATTCCTCTTTTCCGCCCCTCTGCTCGGAGCATCCCTTCTCGCTGCAGGGGCTCTCCACTTCCCGCGGGGTCCCCACTCCGTCCTGGGGTGTCCCTGCTCCTTTCCCGGGGCTCCCATTCTGTGTTCCCAGTGGTCCTGCTCCCTGCCCGGGGGATGTGTCCTCCCTCAGGGAGCTCCCTCCTCCCTTCCCGGGGTCCGGCTCTCTCCCCCGGGGGTCCCGCTCTCTGCCCCGGGGGTCCCGCCCTCTCTGAAGGTCCCACCCTCTATTCCTCTTTTCCGCCCCTCTGCTCGGAGCATCCCTTCTCGCTGCAGGGGCTCTCCACTTCCCGCGGGGTCCCCACTCCGTCCTGGGGTGTCCCTGCTCCTTTCCCGGGGCTCCCATTCTGTGTTCCCAGTGGTCCTGCTCCCTGCCCGGGGGATGTGTCCTCCCTCAGGGAGCTCCCTCCTCCCTTCCCGGGGGTCCCACTCTCTGTTCCGGGGGGTCCCACTCTCTGCCCCGGGGGTCCCGCTCTCCCTTCCCGGGGTCCCACTCTCTGTTCTCGGGGGTCCCGCTCTCTGTCCGGGGGGTCCCGCTCTCTGTTCCCGGGGGTCCCGCTCTCTGTCCGGGGGTCCCGCTCTCTGTCGGGGGGCTCTCCACTCCCTTGCCGGTGGTCCTGTTTGCCACTCCCGGATCCCGCTGTGCCCCGGGTCCCCGTTCTCCTGCCGGGGGACCATCCGCTCCTTTCTGGTGTGGCTCCCGCTCCCACCCGGGCGTGGCAGCGGGGTCCCCCCGCACCCGCGGGGCTGCGGCGGCGGCGCGGGGCGGTGCCGGTGCCGGTGCCGGTGCCCACCCCCGCTGCCGGTGGCGGGGCGGAGCGGCCGCCCCGAGCGCTATAAAGCGGGCGGCCGCGCCGGTGCCGCAGCGAGGGCGGGGGTCGCCATGAGCCTGATGCTGGAGACGCTGCTGGGCCCCCCGGGGGGGCTCCGCAAGGAGCCGGGCCGCGCTGCCCCGCGCTCCGCCGCCTCCAGCGGCTTCTACTCGTGGCCGGCCCCGGTGGCGGGGCGGGCGCGGGGCGCGGGCGGCGGCAGCGCGGCCGCGTCCTCCACCGAGAGCCTGGACTCGCTGAACGGCGAACCGCGGGCGCGCAACGAGAAGGAGCTGCTGCAGGTGCTGAACGACCGCTTCGCCGGCTACATCGAGCGGGTGCGGGCGCTGGAGCAGCAGAACCGGGCGCTGGCGGCCGAGGCGGCGGCGCTGCGGCAGCAGCAGGCGGGGCGCTCGGCCATGGGCGAGCTGTACGCGCGGGAGCTGCGGGACATGCGGGGCACCGTGCTGCGCCTGGGCGCCGAGAAGGGCCAGCTGCGGCTGGAGCGGGCGCGCCTGGCCGAGGACGTGGCGGCGCTGCGGGGACGGCTGGAGGACGAGGCCCGGCAGCGCTCGGAGCTGGAGGCGGCGGCCCGCGGGCTGGCGCAGCGCTCGGCGCAGGAGGAGCGGGCGCGGGCGCCGCTGGAGGAGCGGGCCCGGGCGCTGCGGGAGGAGGCGGAGCAGCTGCGGAGGCAGCACCGCGCCGAGGTGGGAGCGCTGCTGCGCGGGGCGCGCCCCGAGCTGCCCGCGGAGCCGCCCGCCTCGCTGCGCCCCGGCGTCACCGCCGCGCTGCGCGACCTGCGCGCTCAGCTGGAGGGCACGGCGGCCCGCAGCACCCTGCAGGCCGAGGAGTGGTTCCGCGGTGAGTGCGAGGGGGTGGCCGCCAAACGCGCCGGCAGCATCCCGGTACCTCCCCCGGGACACCCTGGGCTGCCGCGCCCCGGCGGGGGCTGGGAGCAAAGGGAGAGAGGGAGGCCCGAGGGATGCGGGGACCCCCGCCCTCTGTGTCGTGTTAGATGCCGCAGGGACCCCTCCCACCTCTACTGTGCTCCTGGAGGGTGTTGGGACACCGGGCTCCCATATATTGTGCTCGGGGAGGGCGTTCGTGTCCCCACCCTAGGAGCGTGCAGGGACCTCCCGTCCATCCAGCACCCTGGGAGGGCTTCAGGGTGACCCCAGCCCAGCCACCAGAGCTCCAGAGCTTGCGGGGGCGCTGCCCGACTCCCCTCTGCCCCGCAGTGAGTTTTGAGGAGGGTTCCAGGATCCCTGGCTCGGCACCCCCCAAGGTTTTGGGGTGCCGGACGCCCCCGATGCCGCAGGGTGTTGTGCTGGGGCGAGGCCAGCGGTGTTTGCGGTGCTGGGGGGGCGGTACCGCATCCCTGGCGCGGGAGGGGAGGACAGAGAGGGGTCTTTTTTGGGGGGCACTACGGAGCGGAGGGTGGGGTGGGCAGCCCAGGCTGAGCCCGGCGCGCAGGGCGGCTCCAGCACCGCGGACAGCGGCGGATCAGCACCGCGGGCAGCGGCAGAGCCGAGCCGGGCGCCCGCAGGACCGGTGCTGCCCGTCCCTGTCCCCTCGTGCTGTGCCCCTCCTCGTCCCCTGGGGTGTCCGCAGAGCGCTGCGGCAAAACCCCCCCGCCTCGGGCCAGGGCTGGCGGGGGGCAGCGCTGTGGGGCAGGGGATGTGGCACAGCTGAAGGGGAGGCTGGTGCTGCAGCGAGGATCTGCGCTGGCTGAAGTCCAGGATGGCAGAAACAGCCCCGGGCTCGTCTTGCCCGTCCTCCTTCACTTCCCGGCAGAGATGGAGCGAGGGGTGGGGAAGGCAGAGCCCTCAGGGAGCCTGGGATGGCTCTGCAGAGGACTGGGACACGTGGCACGGACAGGTTTGGGTTTCCCCAGGGAGGGGAGGCTGCAGCCTCCTTCCCTCCCGCCCTGCAGCTTCCCTTTTCCCTCGCAGTGAGGCTGGACAAGCTCTCGGAGGTGGCCAAGGTGAACACGGACGCCATGCGCTTGGCCCAGGAGGAGATCTCCGAGTACCGCCGGCAGCTCCAGGCCAAGACCACCGAGCTGGAAGCCCTCAAGGGGACCCAGGAGTCGCTGGAGAGGCAGAGGCAGGAGTCGGAGGAGCGCCACCACGCAGATGTCCTGTCCTACCAGGTGCCGTGGCGCAGTGGGCAGCGCCTGGGCTGGGGAGGGACCATCCAGCTGCTGGGAGGGGCAGCACTGGGATTTTGGATTCAGGGGTGGGAAGCAGCTGTGGCAAATGCCCTGGGCTGTGTCAGAACTGGCCTTCCCCAGCCCACAGGGATCAGGAACCCAGAGGCTGAGGTGGTGTCCAGGCTGTTGTGTCCCTCAGCACCCCTGGAGCTGCCCCATGGCTCTGCCTGGTACCGAGCTGCCTGTGAGGATGGTCACGAATGCCATGGAAGTGTGTCCAGGGTTTGGGCCACATCCTGTCTGCCAGATCTGGGAGTGAGGGCTGCCTTGGTGGCCTTGGAATGAAGGGCTGTCCCCAGGGTGGTGCCCACCAGCCTCCAGCTGGAGTTCAGTTGCCATTGGACTCACCCTAGTCCTAGAAGCATTCCCACTGCTCGTCCCTGCTGGAGGCAGTGCTGGGAGCGGGCCAGGGGCTCAGCTGGAGTGCAGCTCCTTGCTCAGGGCATGCAGGGCTCCTGCCAGGTTCCTCAAGGCAACTGGGCATCCTGGGAGCACCCCTGGCTGTGTCCCCTTCCCTGCGTGTCTGCAGGAGGAGGTGGCTGCAGACTCCTCCATGAGGACACCCTGGTGTTGGAGGCCAGGGGACAGTTTAGGAGTGCCCTTGTGTCCCTCTGCTCCTGGGGACTGTGCCATATGCCCCCCACCCCTTATTGTTGCGTCTGCCCACAGGAAACCATCCAGCAGCTTGACAACGAGCTGAGGAACACCAAGTGGGAGATGGCAGCTCAGCTCCGCGAGTACCAGGATCTGCTCAACGTCAAAATGGCCCTGGACATCGAAATTGCTGCCTACAGGTACAGGGAGGACAGGGGAAGGCCTGGGGGGGTCTCAGCCAGGTCTGCTCAAGGTCCCTTGTTGACACCTGGGCTCTTTTTGGTGAGCAAATCATCCATCCATGGTGGGCAATGTCCATTGGTGTGTGGAGGGAAGGGCAAGGAAACCTGCTCATCCCAGGCCACAGGAGCAGGAGGATCATCCAGGATGGGGCAGGGAGGGAGATGGAGCTGCAGGACATTGCTGGCAGCTCCTGGGCACGGGATGAGAGGAGAAGCCTTCACTGAGGGCCCTGCCCTGGTCTCTCCCTGGCAGAAAGCTCCTGGAAGGGGAGGAGTATCGGCTGGAGACTGGCATTGGGATGCTCTCCTACCCCGAGGTGGTCCCCAAGCCTCCCAGCATCACCACCAGCATCAAGGTGAAGAGCGAGGAGAAGATCAAGGTGGTGGAAAAATCAGAGAAGGAGACAGTGATTGTGGAGGAGCAGACAGAGGAAATCCAGGTGACCGAGGAGGTCACAGAGGAGGAGGAGGCTGAGAAAGAGGCTGAAGAGGAAAAAGCAGAAGAGGGGGAGGAAGAGGGGGAGGAAGAAGAAGAGGAGAAGGCTGAAGAAGAGGCTGAAGAAAAGGCCAAGTCTCCTGCAAAGGAGGAGGCCAAGTCCCCAGAGAAACCTGAGTCCCCTGCAAAGGAAGAGGCCAAGAGCCCAGCTGTGAAATCCCCAGAAAAACCTGCAACCCCCTCAAAGGAGGAGGCCAAGAGCCCAGCTGTGAAGTCCCCAGAGAAACCCCCAACCCCCTCAAAGGAGGAAGCCAAGACTCCAGCTGTCAAATCCCCTGAAAAGCCACCAACACCCTCTAAGGAGGAGGCCAAGACCCCCGCAGTGAAATCGCCAGAGAAACCGACACCTCCCTCAAAAGAGGAGGCCAAGACCCCAACAGTGAAATCCCCAGAGAAACCGACACCTCCCTCAAAAGAGGAGGCCAAGACCCCAACTGTCAAGTCCCCAGAGAAACCCCCAGCCCCTTCTAAAGAGGAGGCCAAGCCCCCAGCTGTGAAATCCCCAGAGCCACCTGCAACTCCCTCGAAGGAGGAAGCCAAACCTCCATCTGTCAAATCCCCAGAGAAGCCCCCAAGCCCCTCTAAGGAGGAGGCCAAGCCCCCAGCTGTGAAGTCCCCAGAGAAGCCCCCAAGCCCCTCTAAGGAGGAGGCCAAGCCCCCGGCTGTGAAGTCCCCAGAGAAAGCCAAATCTCCCGTGAAGGAGGAGGCCAAGTCTCCGCAGAAGGAAGCAGCCCCAGCCAAGGAGCCAAGCCCTGCTCCGAAGGCCCCGGCCAAGGAGGAGCAGCCCAAGGAGGTGAAGGCTCCCTCCAAGCCTGAGGAGGGTAAGAAGGAGGAAGCTCCCAAGAAGGATGTCCCAGCCAAGGCAGAGGAGAAACCCAAGGAGAAGGCGGCTGCTGTGCCAGAGCCTCCAGCTCCACAGGCCAAAGAGACCAAGCCAAGCCCCAAACCTGCCGAAGAAGCTCCAGCAAAACCTCAGCAGGAGGTCAGCAAGGCGGCTGCCAAGGAGGCTGAAAAGCCAAAGGCTGAGGAGCCCAAGAAGAAAGTAGAAGAACCCAAGAAGGAAAAGGCGGAGGAGCCCAAGAAGGCAGAGGAGCCCAAGAAAGAAAAGACAGAGGAGCCCAAGAAGGCAGAGGAACCCAAGAAGGAGAAGGCAGAGGAGCCTAAGAAGGTGGAGGAACCCAAGAAGGAGAAGGCAGAGGAACCCAAGAAAGTGGAGGAACCCAAAGCTAAAGCAAAACCCAAAGATGAGCCCAAAGCCAGTAAGGAACCCCCCAAAGGCGAGGCTCCCTCCAGCAAGGAGGGCTCAGCCCCAGAGCCGGGGAAGAAGTGATGGAAGAGTCCCGGGAGCCGAAGGCACCTCCGGGCACGGGAGCTGCTCCACTCCCTCCGACGGCTGGGCCCAGGGTGGAGCCCCCAGGCCCCCCAGGGCCCCCCAGGGCCCCCCAGGCCAGGCTTTCCCTTAGCAATAGGCCCGTGAGAGCCCCGTGGGTGGGCGATTGCTTCCCTCGCAGAACGTGATATTCGCCGAGCGCCACATTTAACACTTGAATTATAACCCAGGAGAAGAGGGGGGGCCCCCAGGGGAACCCCACCACCCTTCTCCTCTAAGTGCATTTATTTAATGTATGTGCAATGGATGGATGAGTGCAATGCAGAGCTGTAGCTGCTTGGGGGGGCTGGCGGGGTCCTGCCCTGCCCTGGGGGGTGACAGTCCCTCTGGGCAGAGGTGGGAGAGGCTGGGAGCTGCTGGAATGCTCACAGACACACACGGTGCACCAGGAACCTCAGCCCACTGATCTTTGCTTTCTGTGCAATAACCAAATAAAAGTGCTTACAGAGACACCCTGGCTCTGCTGGCTTGTCCTGGGGAGAAGACAGAGAAGGAAGGTGGGAAGGTGGGGCTGGGATCTGTCACCCAGGGCTGGGGTGGGTGACACGGGGCTTTCCAGAAGGGAAACACACCCCACAGCAGGCACAAGGACCCTGTGTCCTGAGGATGGAAACAGGCCAGCCCTGCCATGCTCTCCAAAGGATCTCAGTGTGTTTTTTCCCTTCCTTCTTTTTTTAAAGTGTGGCTCCCAAGGGACTGGGAGAGCCTGGTTTAACCCAAGGGCTGCGGCACAGCCCGGCACTGCAGCACTGCACCCAGGGCAGGGGCTGGGGGGAGCAGGAGAGGGGCTCTCAGCCCTGCTGGGGGAGAAATCACTCCCAGGGGAGACATGGAGAGGCTGGGATGAAGGAGGGACAGTGACCTCGGGAGGGGGGATGGAGCCCCAGCTCTGCCAGTCTGGGACCCCCACACAGAGCGGTGCAGGGGAGGGGGCACATCCCAACCCCGTGAGGCTAAGCAGGACAAGCCAGGATGTCCCACACCCCTCCTCCTGCCTGTCCAGGACCCTGCTCTGCTCCCCTGCAAGGCCAGGGAGCAGAGGAGCCCCCAGGATGCAGGGATTGTGCTGAGTGGGATGGCAGCCAGCCGGCAAGGACAGGCTGGGGCTGCACTGCGGGCTCTGGAAAAGTGAGGGCTATTTTTAGCCACCTCAGTTTTTAGCCATCTCAGCTCCCCAGTCCCTGTGGTGGGGAGGGAAGTCAGGAGGCAGGGAGCATCCCTGGAAAGGCTGTCAGAGCCCGGGGCTGGGACACAAGACTTGCTGCAGCCCTCACAGGTCCCTCATCTCAGCCCCTCTGCATAGACAAGGCACCAACACGTTTTTTCTTTAGCTCAGTTTAATCCCTTTGACTACAAAACCTTCAAACCAACCCCAAAATATTGTAAAAGAAGCAGAAATGTCAGGATAGGAACACTCCTGCCACAGAGTGAACAAGTCCCACCCCAGGATGAGGCCCAGGGCTGCTCAGCGATGGCTGAAGAACCCCTGGGGGTAGTTGAACTTGAAGGGTTTCAGGCGCAGGGGGCCCCTGGAAGAGAAGAGGGAGAGGCTGTGACCACAGGGATCAGGAACATCCCATGGCACCCGCAGAAAAGGCCCAGTTCCAGGGCTACTGCCCAGCTGTGGGGGCTAATCCCTCTAGGACAGGCTCCCAGGAACAGCAACACCACCAGAGTCCCTGGCAGCACCCTCAGCCCCCAGGCAGCTCCCACCTGACCAGGCGCAGACACATCTTCTCCTGGGGGAACTCCTTGGGCCCCTCCACGCTGGGATCGTGGGGCTCTGTCTCCAGGTACACGTCCAGCACCATGCACAGGCGCTGCAGCTGGTTGGTGAGCAGCTGGTAGCCAGGCTTGGGCCCCCACAGCTCCTTGTAGTAGACATTGACCTCGCTCTCCATGGCCTGGAAAACAGGGATGAAGTTGGCACAGGCTTGGATCTCTACCCTGCCCTCCCAGGGGCATCCAGCCACCAGCTCACCCCAACATTCCCTTGTTAGAGACACAGAACTGCTGGGGACACCCCCAAAAACGCAGCCCCCACCCCACAGTACCCGAATGTTGTCGTCGTTGCTGCTGTTCCGCTCTCCCTTCCAGTTCAGGCACAGGCTGAAGACAGGAGGCAGCGTGGAATAACCAGGGTTCAGCACCACAGCTGCCTGCAGCTTGGCTGAGCAGGGAAAAGGTGTCACTCACAGGGCCTCCAGGCAGCTGGATTACCCATGAAGCTGCCTGGGATGAGGATTGGAATTCCCAAAGGAAGGAAAGGTGCCTACCTGTTCCCCTCTCTATCAGGGCCATGTAGTAGAGGTGAGTGTCTTCAGCCAAGCCAGCCTCTATCACATCCTTAGTGTAGGGCAGCTCCTGAGAGGGGGAGGAGGAATGATGGCTCCAGTGCCATGTGGGAGCTGGGAGGGAGGGATTCAGCCCCGTGCTCAGCACTTACAGCATAATCCTCATAGGGAATGGCAGTCCACTTCACCAGGCGTGAGACGATTTTGGTGGGGAAGAGCTGCTGGCACTCGCTGGACACTGGCACAACTCCGTGCTCTGAAAGCAGGGACAGGCCCTGAGCAGGGCTGGGGACACTGCTCTGCCACTGTCTGCAGCGGGGACACTCCCACAGTGGGACCTGGGCATCATGCCATCCTTCAGCAGCTCCATCAGGTACCCAGCAGAGAGACCGCTGGGCTGTGATCCCACGGGATCCCTGGGCTCTGATCCCACTGGATCCCTGGCTTGTGATCCCACGGGATCCCTGGCTTGTGATCCCACGGGACCCTTGGGCTGCAGCCCCATGGGATCCCTGGGCTCTGATCCCACAGGATCCCTGGGCTTCTTGACTGGCACACAACATGCATGGTGTGCAGTTCACTTCCCACCATGTCCCAAATCACCTCCCAGCACTGGGATGGCCATTCCCAAAGAGGTGCTGGGCACTGGAAAGGGCAGAGCCTTCCTCTGCCACCCAAAATAGGGCAGTTCCTTCATTCCTACAACTCCCAAGGGCTGAGGGAACAACTGAGAATGCTGAGGGTGGCACTGCCACCCACCAAATGTGACATCAGCCAGCTGATGTCTCCTCTCCTGTGATTGCTTCTGTTCCACTCTCCCTCCCAGTTCAGGCACTGGCTGAAGATGGGCAGCAGCTTGGAATAACTGGGATTCAGGACCATGGCTACCTGGAGCTTGGCTGAGCAGGGAAGAGATTCTTCCCTGCATGAGGACTCTGCCACTGCACCCCTGTCCCCAGGGAAGGGTGGGGAGCCTGGCAGGACCCTGCCACTGCACCCCTGTCCCCAGGGAAGGGTGGGGAGCCCAGCACTCACCCAGGGATGCAAACTGCTTGTGCAGGGCCAGGCGGGACTGCAGGCGGCTCCGGAGCAGCTTCACTGTCAGCTCCATGTGGCTGGCACTCAGGGAATTGTCAGCAGCCACCGTGTGCTGTGGGCAGGAGGGATGTCAGGCCAGGAGCCACATCCCCACAGGGACAGGCACCCATCATTCAGTCACTCAAAGGGCTTGGACTATCATGTGAATGACATGAAATATGTCAGTGTGGCCCCACACACAGATCCAGCCCAGCAAAGCCTGGCCCAGCCATGGCTTGGGGGCAGCTGGTGCCAGCAGGGGACAGGACAGGGCTGTGACAGCTCAGCCCAATGTTGTGGGGGAGAGGGAAGGGGTTTGTGCCATGCCTGAGGCTGATCCTTGGGGAAATGCAGGCCACCCAGCTTCTGCACCCACACGTAGGGGTGTCCCAGCTCTGTCACGTAGTCACTCAGGGTCAGGATGCTGTGGGGACAAGGAAGAAGGGTCACATCAAGCAGGGAGGATTTGCTGTGCTGGAGCAAGGAACTAATGGCAATGGCCTGGGTGGCACTCACCCCACTTTATCAAACTGGAACTGGTTGGCTGGGTTGGGCGTTTTCCTCCCGTGGTCCCCTGGATAGAGGCAGTTGAGGAGGGAGTCTGGGGAGAGCAGATCCCTGGCAGAAAGAGGGGAGAGGTCAATCAGCAGCAGTCTGGGCTCTTCATCCCTCCATGAACAGGCTTCAAGTCCAGAGAAGGGGATTATGAGCTGCGCGAGTTCAAGAGCAGAATGGAGTGGAATTTGGGGAAAGTCAAAGAGAGAGCTGTCTCCTCCTGCCAGGAGCAGGATGGAAATCACAGGGCACCAGCTCCTGCTCTTCCACGAAGCTGCTCCCTCTAGTGCCATGAAACTCCTCATGTCTGACTGTACTCGCAGGAATGACCAGCCACAATGGGCTGTAGGATCTGGGGGCTGGCTCAAGGCACAGCCTCCCTGGTTTGGGGTAACACAGCCAAGGGCAGCAGGAGGGAGGGAACGCCCTGCACAGGATCTCCAGCTGCTGCCACAGAGGGTTTGGGGTGTCTGCAGCAAGAAGTGAACCCCAAAAGGATGAGGAGGTTGCATATGGGACAGGCTGGGAGGCAGCACTTGCTCCCAGGCAAGTCCAGACCAGCTTCTCCCACCTCCCTCTTCCTCAGGCACCTCCTGCGTCAGGGAGAGCCACCAGAGAGCTGGCAGCTGCTGGGAGCTCCCTGGGCAGGCTCCCAAAGCTGCCACTTCAGCTTTTCCTCACACCAATCAGGCTCCTGCAGGCTCTGGGGAGCACAGGCAGAGGCAGCTGCATCTCTGGAGTTCAGGACAAGGTGACCTCAGGAGCAGTCAGGTGAGGGAGCTGCCAGGCTCTGCCTGTGGGAGGGAGGCTGAATGTGTCAGCAGGAAAGATTTTCCCCCAGATCCTGACAGCTCTGGCACTGCTGAGAGGTTCCCAAACTCCCTGAGTCTGGCTTGTCTTGGCAGAGGAGAGGAGGAGGAAGGTGCTTGGGCTGTGCAGGGCCCCCAGACCCACAGGGGCAAAGGGGTCCCTGCCTGATGAGCTCTGGGCTGTGAAGGGTTCCCAAACCCCACAGGGCAGAGGGGTCACTGCCCAATGAGGCTCTGCAGGACTCCCAAATCCCATGGAGTCACTGCCCAATGATCTCCAGACTTGCTGCCCACAGGGTTCTCCTTACCCCGCACTGATGGCCGTGGTCATTTCCATGGCAGTGGTCACCTTGGCTTTCACTGTCATGACATTGAGGTTCATCAGGTAGTGGAAGGTCAGGTGAAGCACGTTCTCATCTGCCCACACAGAAGGGGTGACATTGGTGCCTGCTCCAGCTCAGAGAAACCCCTCCACACTTCCAGCTCCCCCCAAGGCCCCCAAGGTGCTGCTGGGGTGAGTCCCCACTGACTGCTGCTGAGCTGCTGTCCCACCCCTGAGCCCCTCACCTTTGCACTTCAGGTCCAGGGTGACAGACAAGGGGTGTCTCTTCAGCATCTCCTTGCGTTTGTCGTCCAGCTGCACACCCAGGGTGGGCCTGCGCCGCTTCTGGGGGGGCAAAACAGCTGTGAGAGCCTTCTCCTGCTCCTCACCAAGCCATGGACCTTCCCAGCCCGCAGCTCTTTCCCCCCAGTCCAGTTCCACAATCTCCCAGCACCACAGCCACAGCTGCCCTGGGGAGGGAGAGGAGCAGGAAACCCTCACTCAGCTCCAGTTCCTGCCATTCCTTCAGCTCCAGGGAATGTCTCCATTCCTGGGAGACAAAGTCAAGGACCTGCTGGCCCAAAAGCTTTCCCACTGCAAGAGGCAGAACCTAGAATCACTGAATCCTTTAGGCTGGAAAAGCCCTCTGAGAGCATCAAGGCCACCATTAACCCATGTCCCCACATGCCACAACCACATGGCTCTTCAATCCCTCCAGGGATGGGGACTCCCCCATTACCCAGGGCAGCTGTGCCAGGGCTGGACAGCCCTTTCTGTGAAGGAATTTTCCCAATATCCTCCTCTGGCAAACTCTTGTTCCCTGGAGCAGAGCCTGACACCCCCCGGCTGTCCCCTCCTGTCAGGAGTTGTGCAGAGCCACAAGGGCCCCCCTGAGCCTCCTTTTCTCCAGGCTGAGCCCCTTTCCAGCTCCATTCCCTTCTCTGGACACGAGACCCTTCCCCACAGAACAGCCCCATACACCTGGCTCTCCTGCTGGTGGTGGGAGTGGAGGCCCAGAGCCCCTTCAGGCTTTGCTGCTGGGAGCAGCCAGCACCTCCAGCCTCTCCTCAGCATCCAGCAGGAATTATCTGTAGGACAAACACTTCCTCCAAGGAGTGCTGAACAAGCCGTGGTGCAGAGAATGCTTTTGGCACAGGATGGACACAGCTCCCTCCCTGTTGGACACAGCTCCCTGCCCTCAGGCTATTTTTACAAAGTGGAGCAGCTCCAGCCGGAGAGCTGCAGGGATGGGACACGAGAGGAGCAGCTCTGTACCCTGCCTGCTCCTGCATTTGGGACACCCACTGGAAATGGCAGCTCCCTCCTCCCAGGAAAGGTCAGGATTTGACATCACTGCACTTCCACACACCCTCACAGCTTGCAGGGGCAGCTCCCAGCCCCAGCCAGCCCCAGCTCTCCCCAGAGGGGGACAGCGCTGTCCCTTACCGTGGTTTGCTCCTCCTCTGCGTCGGAATCGCTCTCATCATCTGTGCAGAGAGAGGGCTGTCAGCAGGGACCACCCAGAGCTCAGCTCTCCCACCACCAGCAGGGCTTTTTCCAAGCCCTGACACCCCTCTCCCAACAGAAGCAGGGTCCCAGGAGCTGCAGACACACAGGAACAAGTCCCCAGGGCAACACCCCAACTCACCCTGTGAGTCCTCGGGTGGTTTATAAAGGGCCTTGGCTTCCTCCACACTCCCTTCAATGGCCACCACCAGCTTCTTATCTACAGAGGAGGCAGGAAAACTGAGTTAGCAATCCCATTCCTGCTGCAAAGGCAGTGAGCAGAGCAGCCCTGCCCCTAAAGCTCCTGGTTCCTGGTGAAGGAAGCTCCAGCAAAAGGCCAGTGGGAGGAGAGGTTGTCTGGAAGGTTCTGGGAGGTCACCACTGGGCTGGATCTCCTGGGCAGGGTGGGGTCAGAGAATGGAAAACACTGGGTTTTGAGGGACTCTCCCTGGACACCATAAGGGCCAAATATTTATTAAGGAGAGGGTGGGATCTGGCTGGGACAAGCAGGGACCTGGTGTAGCCAAGCATCACCATGTCCTTCCATACTCCTCTGGCACTGAGAGGAACAGGTCACACCAGAGCCCTCACCACACAGGAGGTGTACACAGGCCAGTGGGATTCCTGACCTCTTCCAGGAAATCCCTCCCAGCTCAGGGAGGCTCCAGAAATCCCCTCAAAATACAAAGGGATGAAGGTTTCCAGGTGAGCTGTGGGAATGGCCTCTACAAGGTCTGGGTCCCTAGGTGGCACAAGGCAGGGGGTGACAGCTCTGGGGAAGCTGTGACAGCACTGAGCCAGCTCTCAGTCTGCAAGGACATCCCTGCTGACCTTGGGAAGGGGGGAAGGGGTGGGAAGGGAGCTTCCCAAGCACTTCTTCCAGCGAGGCAGCTGAGCAAACAAGGTTTCAAATGCTGCTGCCTCACCGTGCCGCGGGGCCACCCCGCTGCTCTGCGCCCAGCAGAATCTGACAGCAGAGCACACAGAGGGGAAAGACCCCCAGAAAGTGGTGATTGCTGCAGACAGGAGTGCAGCCTGGCCCGTGGGGGCACTGTGCCCCCAGTGCTCACCACAGGCCTGTCCGTAGGCACTGGCTTGGACGAAGAGGACGTAGAGAGGCGGCGGGAGGTGCCGGGCGGTCTCGTACTGCTTGTGAGCCTGGTCGAAGGGCATGAACAGGTACTCCTGCACAGGCAGGGAGGCCTGGAATGACAGGGAGAGCCTTCATCAC
This sequence comes from Passer montanus, assembly GCF_014805655.1. NCBI lineage: Eukaryota > Metazoa > Chordata > Aves > Passeriformes > Passeridae > Passer > Passer montanus. Next base: position 1,569,637 of record NW_024370705.1, on the reverse strand, counting down.
TGGGAGAGGAACAGCTCATCCTCCTTGCCCTGAGAGAGCGGGAGATGAAGCTGGCACAGCAGCAGTGGTGCAGGATTAAACATGGAGAGCCTAAGGAAAGGGCTGGCAGCTGCCTCTGCTGGGAAAGTTTTGGATCTGGAAATAACCCAGTTCCTCCTCCTGTTCTTCCCTCCCGAGGCAGTCACAGGGGGCTGGAACTGTGTGGGGCTCTCCAGGGAAAGGCCCATTTAGCAGCTTCTGCAGCTGCAGTTCTGCAGGAATTGCTGCATAAATAAAAAAGGAGACTCTCGAGGGGTCTTGGATCTGCCCCTTGCCCACCCTGAGTGGGAATGAAACATCCCCAAACCGAAACCAGCCCAGGAGCTGCCCCTCGGAGTGACCTCCTGAGGGCTCAGGTACCTGCATGATGCTGTTGAGTCGAGGCTGGAGGCTGCTCAGATATTCCTTCTTCACCTCGATCTCCTTCAGGATCTTTTCCTTGCTGGTCAGGCACTCCTTGTATTTCTCTGCCAGCCTAGAGGTGGGAATTTTGTCACTGCCACACACCACAGCTCTAAACCTGCTGGATAATGAGCCCCAGCATTCCTGCCCTGACATAAGGAACCAGGAGAGCTCAGACATGGAGCTAACACAGAGCTCCTAACACCAAGGACAAGTGGAGGCAGGAAGGAACTGATTGGAGATGGAAAACAGACACGGAAAAGGGGAAGCTCAGCCTCATGCTGTGCTCCACAAAGGGGCAGCAGCTGGATCTTCCCTCAGGAGATCTGCTCCCACCCCAGGCTCTGCTGCCAGCAGCCACGACTCCTCTGAGCTCCCTAAGAGGCTTTGTCCCTTCACATCCCCAGAGCCACTTCTTGTCACACAGTCAAGGTTCAACAGAGAAAATGCAAGCCCTGGATGCTCTGAGCCCTGGATACACTCGTGTGCAGGAAGAACACACCAAATTCCCTCATTGCTGCTGACTGCAAGCCCTTTCCCAGCAGGAGCAGGGAACTGGGTATGGAGGTGACCTGCCCAGGACAAGGGTTCTCCAAGGGGGAACAGACCTGACCTTGCAGAACTTGGATTCCGTTTCCAAGAAAAACTGTATTTGTGGGGGTCAGTGCACATCCCAAGAGGTTCCTACACAAGCTCCAGTGTTCACACACCTTCCCAACACAGAGCTACTGAAATCCCTGCACTCCACTCCAGAGGCACCTCACACCAGGTGGAGAAGAACACCAAGCAAATTCAATGGAGTTGCACAGCTAAAAACACCAACATAAATTATGGATGGATGTCAACAACCCCAACAACAACAGCAAATGCCCAAAGCACCACTGGCATCTGCTTGTGAGCAACTGAACAGGCATATCCCACCTGAGCAGGGGTGGGAGATGGACAGGGGCATTCCTTAGATACCACAGAGTGAGGACTGGGAATTCCAAGGCCTCTCAGCAATTTAATGAGCAGCTCAGGGTCTCTGTGAGGTTTGCAATGATCATTTTTATGCACAACTTCAGAAATCTGCAGGCTGAACACTTCTCTGCCTGTGCCACAGGCAGAGACAGCTGGAGGATCCTGGCTGTGCCTTCTACCAGGCAAAAGCAGCCAGGTTTTAGAGGAAAAGTCTGGGAAAAGGGAAGCATGAAGGGCTGGAGGCACCCAGCACCTTTTGTTGTCTGCTCTGCTCAGCTGCCCTCAGGCTGCACCCAGCAGCACATTCCAACTGATCTTTCCAGAAGGTGCTCCTGGACACTGCCTGACTGTTATCCAAACACAGGAATGCTGTGTCATGTTTGCTTTCCCCAGGGGGCAAGAGTCAGGGAGCAGCTGAGCACCGGGACAGCGGTGACGCCAGCAGCAGGACACGGGGCTGTGCCAGCCTGGCGTGGTTGGCAGCTCCACACCATGGCATGGAATGGCAGCAGCTCCAGCCAGGATGGGCTCCCTTTGCCCTTGGATCACCAGGCAGTGTCAGAGAACTCCCTGGCCTATGGAACAAGGATCCCAGCAAGCCCAGCTCTGCACAGAGGGGTCTCCCAGCCACACAATAAACGCCTGTTCCACACTGATCCAAGAGGGTGTGAAAAACCTCATCCCTACATCTGCTCTCCCAGCAGCTCTGGGTGTCTGCCCAGATCCCTGGAGCTGGGACACGGAGTGGGGACACCCTGAGCTCCAGGTGCCTGCCCAGATCCCTGGAGCTGGGACACGGAGTGGGGACACCCTGAGCTCCAGGTGCCTGCCCAGATCCCTGGAGCAGGGCACGGAATGGGAGCACCACTGACCCACCTCTTGCGCTGCTCCAGCTCCCAGTCCAGGCGGGCCAGGGTCTGCTGGTGGGGCTCGCTCAGGGTGATGGCAGGGCGGCTGATTTCAGGGGGGGCCTCTTTGTAGAACTCCTCCAGGCTCACCAGCTCGATCTCCTCGTGTTTGGATCTGCCAGGACACACGGGTCAGACCAGGGAAAAGTGGGAAGTGCTCAATGTGTCCCCACAGGAGAGTGTCCCACTGGTGCTTCCTGCTCTGCTACTGAGCCACCACCATCAGAGAGCTGAATTTGTTTTGATCTCTACTGTCTGTGCCTAAAGGGGCTCCAGGAGAGCTGGAGAGGGATTGGGGACAAGGGATGGAGGGACAGGACACAGGGAATGGCTTCCCACTGCCAGAGGGCAGGGCTGGATGGGATATTGGGAATTAGGAATTGTTCCCTGGGAGGGTGGGCAGGCCCTGGCACAGGGTGCCCAGAGCAGCTGTGGCTGCCCCTGGATCCCTGGCAGTGCCCAAGGCCAGGCTGGACACTGAGGCTTGGAGAAGCCTGGGGTAGTGGAAGGTGTCCCTGCCCATGGCAGGAGTGGCACTGGATGGGCTTTAAGGTCCCTTCTACCTCAAACTATTCCATTATTACAAACACCTGGAGCACCCGCTCTGCTCCCACAGTGAACGTGGGAAGAGCTCCCAAACTCAGGAATCACCCACCCATCCCAGACACAGCAACGCTCCCTCTGCTCCCTGCCACGCTCACTTGAATTCCAGGCACTTGGTGATCTCCTTCTGCAGGTGCATCACCTCGTAGAGCAGGTTCTGCAGCTGCAGGTGATAGGCATCGACCTTCTGCTTTGCCTGAAACACAGACACAGCCAGAGCAGGGATGGAGCAGGAAAAACAGTCACAAAGAGAGAGTCACCAAGACCGGTCACTACAGCAGCTTGGGACAGCAGGTTTTAGGGTATGCAACAATTTTTAGGGGGAAGAATGACATTTTTAAGGGCTGGAGGAGCAAAGGATTATAACAGGAGACTGATCCTGCTCCTTCCTGCACAATTTAAAGCCAAGGCACAGGACAGGGCTCACTTACTGGGGCACACAGAGTCCCCCCTCTGAGAACTCTGGTTATGCAGCTTCCAGGCTGATCACACACTCACTGATGCACCTGCACAACACCAGACCCTTGAAACAGAGTTTGTGACCTCCTACTACACTTGAGGCAAAAGCAATACTGTTCCTTCATTATTGATCTAAGCACAGCTGCCCTGCAGCCAGGAGTTTATCAGGATCTGAGCCTGTCTTAGGTTGGAAGGTGTAGCTGGGGTGTGTGTTCCATTGCCATCTGTCAGAGCTGGGCAGTTCTCTGCTGTTCATGGGGCAGTTTTCTTTATCTCTCCCACAGCCAATCCTCCCTCCAGGAGATCTCTGCTGTCCATGGCCACTGAGTGTCCCTGCAGGGCTGATCAAATTCCAGCATCCCATGGGGAGATGCTCCGCCCAGGGCAGGAGCCAAGCATTCCTACCTGGATCCAATCTGAGCCTGGAACAGCACAGCAGCCTTTGCCCACTGCATTCCCAGAGGAGCAGCTTTCTCCTGCCCTGCATTCCCAGAGGAAGAGCAGGCCCATCTCCAGCAGCCCTGGAGCTGCAGAGGAAAACTCCCCCCTTGTGCAGGATCCCTGCTCCAGCAGAAGCACAGCTGGCACTGCAGGAGGGCTGAGCCCCCATGGGATGGGACTGTGCCACCACCCTGACCCACAGGGGGACAGCTCCTATTCTCACTCTGGCAGTGATGTTTTTGGGTTTTTTTAATTTGTACTATTGCATTTGTATTTTTAATTTTCCTAGTAAAGAGCTGTTATTCCTACTTCCCTACCTTTGCCTGAGAGCCTCTTAAATTCAAAATTATAACAATTTGGACAGAGGGGGTTTGCATTTTCCACTTCAAGGGAAGCTCCTGCCTTCCTTAGCAGACACCTGTGTGTTCAAACCAAGACAGAACCTCCCAACAAACCCTCAACTCAAACCACAGGACCTGGCTGAGGCGTAACTCCTCACACCACGCACACAGACCAGGCAGGACCTGCCCCATCTGTGCCCCCCCTAAACCCAAGCTGCACTCCTCCCTCCCTGCCAGCCCTGCTGGGTACCTCGTGGGTCTGGTCCCTGCCCTTCTTCAGGCGGATGTGGGCCAGGCGGTTCAGCTTCTTCAGGGTCATGAAGTGGACACAGCTCTGCACGCGCCGCTCGTCAATCTCCACGGCCTGAGGGGCAGCACAGGGGGGTGGGAGCAGGAGGGATGGCTGGCACCACCTCTGCAGGCAATTCCTGCCACAAAAGGGGCTCCACGCTTTGCTGTGGAGCCACATTCATGTCCCTGGGGCTTCTGAGGGAGCCTCCTGCTGCCAGACCACAGGGCTCTGCTGGGAATAACTGGGAGAGGGTCCAGGCTCCTCACAGAATCACTCCAGCCATTCTCCTCAGCAGTAGGAACAGAGGTGGTTCAGCCTGGAGCACCTGGTGTGTCCCAGGAGCCTGGGACAAGGGAGGCTGTTCTATTTCCAGAGCTCAATCCCTGCCCCAGCAGCCTGGCAAAGGGAGGCTGCTCCATTCCCAAAGCTCAATCCCTGCCCCAGCAGCCTGGCAAAGGGAGAATATTCATTTTCCAGAGCTCAATCCCTGCCCCAGCAGCCTGGCAAAGGGAGGCTGCTCCATTCCCAGAGCTCAATCCCTGCCCCAGCAGCCTGGCAAAGGGAGGCTGCTCCATTTCCCTGACATCACAGCTCCTGCTGCCGTTCCCCTGGGATTAATGGGGAAACACCAAATGACAGACGTGTTACACCACAGGGGGAGGCTCTCCTCACATTTTCCTTGATGCCCCGGCTCTTCAGCTCCTGGATCTCTGCCATGAGCCTCTGGAGTTCCTGGCAGGTCTCCCTGTAGAGCTCGTAGTCCTTGATGGGGTCCCGCAGATCCACCTCGCTCTCCTCGCTGTAGTACCTGACATCCTGCCAAGGCAAGAACACCTCCCGTGGCTCATCCCTCCCTCTGGAAAGGCCTCTGGGGGACAAGCTGCCATTTCTGCCTCTGCCCATCAGTCCCATGGCTTTACACAAGACTGTTCCAGCAATCCCAAACCCACCAGCCACTAAAACACCTGGCGAGTTCAGGCTGTCTTTAATTGTTATAAATTTTAATTGGCACCGTTGGGCTGTCCTGTGCAGGGCCAGGAGCTGGACTGGAGGATCCTCGTGGATCCCTTCCAACTCAGGATATTCCATGATCTACACGACCACAGAGGACAATCCAGAAAGGTGATTCCTCCTCCTTGTCCACCCCACTCCCCACTCTGGCTGATCCTACACTATCCTGCTGCTCACGGGAGGGTTTGAAGGCACCATGCAAATCCCAGAGGGATCTTCCAGCTTTGGGCTCACTCTCCAGAGGAGTGTTTGTGTCTCCTGAAAGAGATGGAAGCAGGTTTAGGAATTCACAGTGGGAGTATAAGAGGCATTGGAAGCTGGGGGAAGTGGATCTCACAATTCATGGAATTCCAGAATGGTTTGGGTGGGAAGGGAGGGCTTTAAAGCCCATCCAGTCCCATAGGCAGGGACACGTCCACTGTCCCAGCTCTCTCCAAGCCCCAGTGTCCACCCTGGCCTGGGACACTGCCAGGTCTCACAATTCATGGAATTCCAGAATGGTTTGGGTGGGAAGGGAGGGCTTTAAAGCCCATCCAGTCCCATAGGCAGGGACATCTTCCACTGTCCCAGCTCTCTCCAAGCCCCAGTGTCCACCCTGGCCTGGGACACTGCCAGGATGGGGCAGCCACAGCTGCTGTGGGCATTGTTTTCCAGCAGGGAACGCCGGGCCAGCACAGAGGGGTGTGGGCAGGGCCCTGGGCACGTCTGTACCTGCTCCGTGTCGCCCTTGCCCCGCTTGCCCTCGGCTGGGACCCCGTCCGTGCGGATCACCTTGGGCTTCCTCTTCTTGCTGGACTCGGAGGACATGGTGCTGCCGGCAGGGCTGCGAGGGAGCACGGCCCGAGTCCGTGGGGGCCCAACCCGCCTGCCCCGCCAGTGTCCCCTGTGCCTCCCTCCATCCCGCGCCTCCCAGCCCTTCCAGCCCGGCGGGCCCGGGTCTGCTCCGCCACAGCCCCCGGACCGGCCCTGAGCCCCACAGCCCCTCGGGACTGGGTCTGCTCCCCACAGCCCCCCCAGTGCCCCTGGGCTCCCTTGGGACCCCGGGCCGAGCGCTCAGCCCCGCCCTGAGCCCCCGGACTGCAGCACCGGACTGCAGCTCTGCCTCAGCGGAGCCCCCCGAGCCCTCACAGAGCCCCCAGCTCATCCCGGGGCGTCCTCTCCCGCGAGCCCCCCAGCTCGGGACCCTCCACCTCCCCCGAGCCCCGCACACCGGGCGCAGAGCCCCTCACTCCTCCAGAGCCGCCCCAGACCCTCACGCCGGGGGCTCTCGGCCCCCCCGAGCCCCGCACACCGGGCCCGAGGCGTCAGAGCTCCCCCAGCACGGCGCCTTCGCCCCTCCAGACCAGGAGCCTGCACTTCGGCTGAGCCCCCGGCACACCGGGCCGCGGCTGTCCCGTCCCGGGGCCGTGCCCCATCCCCTCCGCGGGCCCGGCGCACCCCGGCACTCACCGCCGCCTCGCCTCCGCGCCGCCGGAAGTGACGTCACGGGGCGACAGAGCGCGGCGCGGAGCGGCTGCCGCTGCTACAGGCGCCCCCTAGCGGACCCGGCATCCTGGAGGACCCGCACGGGGCTGGGGGCGGGGCTCCGCGGAAAGGGGCGTGGCTTGACCGGGTACCCATGGGCCTGGGATGGGGTCCCTGATGGCACTGGGGGTGCCCATGGGGCTGGGATGGGATCCCCAGTGGGGTGGGGGGCACACAGGGGCTTGGGAGGGGCACGGGATGGAGTCAGTGGTGGTGGTGGTAGGATCTGTGGGCTTGGAGGGGGTGGGGATGGGGTGCCCAATGGCACTGGGGGGATCCCTGGGCTCAGAATGGCATGAGAAGGGGTCCCCAGTGGCACTGGGAGCACCCATAGGCTTGGAGGGTCATGGGATGGCGGGGCACGGGATGGAGTCAGTGGTGGTGGGGGTAGGATCTGTGGGCTTGGGGGGGGTGGGGATGGGGTGCCCAATGGCACTGGGGGGATCCCTGGGCTCAGAACGGCACGAGAAGGGGTCCCCAGTGGCACTAGAAGCATCCATAGGCTTGGAGGGTCATGGGATGGTGTCCACCTTAGCAATGGGGGGTTTCAGGGGCCCGGGATGAGGCCCCCAGTGGCCCTGGCTGGACCCCCACACTGGGGGCTCGGGGGGCACTGGGGGGTCCTGGTGCAGAAGGGCACCCACAGGAAGGGGGAGCTTGGATAGGGGTCCCAGAAGCACCAATGGGTGTCCATGGGGCTGGGATGGGGTCCCTGATGGCACTGGGGGTGTCCATGGGGCTGGGATGGGGTCCCCAGTGGCACTGGGGGTGTCCATGGGGCTGGGATGGGGTCCCCAGTGGCACTGGGGGTGTCCATGGGGCTGGGATGGGGTCCCCAGTGGCACTGGGGGTACCCATGGGCCTGGGATGGGGTCCCTGATGGCACTGGGGGTGCCCATGGGGCTGGGATGGGATCCCCAGTGGGGTGGGGGGCACACAGGGGCTTGGGAGGGGCACGGGATGGAGTCAGTGGTGGTGGTGGTAGGATCTGTGGGCTTGGAGGGGGTGGGGATGGGGTGCCCAATGGCACTGGGGGGATCCCTGGGCTCAGAATGGCATGAGAAGGGGTCCCCAGTGGCACTGGGAGCACCCATAGGCTTGGAGGGTCATGGGATGGTGTCCACCTTAGCAATGGGGGGTTTCAGGGGCTCGGGATGAGGCCCCCAGTGGCCCTGGGGGGTACCCATGGGCTGGGCTGGGCCTCGCCTTGGGGTGCCCAGTGGTGCTGGGGATCCAGGAGCTTGGGGGGGGGCATTGGATGGGTCTGTGGTGGTGCTGGGTGTATCCACGACCTTGAGGGGAGCATGGGATGGGGTCCCTGATGGCACTTGGGGGCGTCCATGGGCTTGGCAAGGGGTCCCCAGTGGCACTGGGGTTTTGGGGTGTCCCTCAGTGTGTCCCAGCACCCATGGGTGCAGGTCCTTCAGTGCAGGAAGCACCCACGACGTGGGGCAGGGCAGCCCCTGGGTGACAGCAGCCTGGGGGGGGTCACACCAAGCCCCCCCAGTCCCGTCCTCCCCACCCCGAGAGGGGCCCAGGCTTTAGCATATTAAATATTTAATTGGCAGCAAAGGCACCCGCTGGGCTCATCAGGAGCAATTAAGCCCCCCCACCTCCACGGCCCCCCCAGCAGCACCACAGGATGGGGGGCTCCCACCTTCCCCTCCCGGCTCTCAGCCCCCCCAGGGCACCCCAAAATGGGGTGGGGGCAGAGCTGGGAGCCAGGGGGAGCAGAACCCCCCAGCAGAGCCAGGGCAGGGAGCCCCTGGGGGTGCAGGGAGCCCCCCCGGCACGGCCCCAAATCACTGCAGGGGGGAGATCTTCAGGGGAATCATTATCCGGGATTCCATGGTCCGGATCAGCGGCACTGGGGGAGCAAAGCACACGGAGGTGAGCCCAGGGGGTCCCCAGCATGGCCAGGGGGTCCCCCCAAAGCGGGGGGGTCCCACTCACCGGTGTAATAAACGTTCTCATCCCAGCCCCGCTTCCTCCAGGCCGCATTCCTGGTCTCCTCCCGGGACTGCAGGTCCCTGTAGGCTGTGGGGAGAGGATGGGGGGCACCCTGAGCCCCCCAGCGCAGCCCCCAGGCCGGGGCACCCCCGGGGGGACCCCCCTTACCCCAGAGGTGGTGCACCACGTAGAGCTCCCCGATCTGGGAGAAGAACCCCCCGACTGCCTCCTGGTTCTCCTGGCGGTACTTGATGGCCCGAGCCCTGCATGAGGCAGGGGACACGTGGGGGGCTGCCCCAGGGGTCCCCCCTTCTCCACAGGGAGCTTTTCCCACCCGGGACCCCTCCTTGGGGTGCCTTACCAGTTGTTGCCCCACTCGATCATGGTGCCTGGCTGGAAACAGGGCAGGAAAACCAGTCAGAACCCCCCTGCCCACCCAGCTTGGGGTCTCCTCACCCAGGAGCTGCCCCCCAAAACCGGGGTACGCCAGCCTGAAGCCCCCCTGAGGCTGATGCCCACCTTCAGCTTGTAGGTCCTGAGCTCGTAGATGTTGGGTCCCTGGCGGGGCTGGGGCTCATTCCAGAAGCTGAACTCCAGGAGCAGCTGGTTCCTGCGGGACAGCAGCATGCGGCTCCTCTCCTTGCGGAACTCCAGGTACTCCTGGGGGCACAGCCCGGCCGGGGGTCAGGGGGGGTGACACGGGGCCGTGGGGCACGGGGGGCTCGCCCCGGGGTACCTTGTTCTGCCTGAGCTTGTTCATGCAGTCCATGAGCGCCGGGTACCCGCCCGAGAAGCGCCACAGGTGCACTGCAAAGAGGGCTTTGGGGTGGGCAAGGGGAGCAGCGCCCCAAAACCCCAGCAGAGCCTGTGCCCGCGGCAGCAGAGGCCTCACCTGCCTGGTCCTGCTCGCCGTACCACGTGTTCCAGTTGCCCACCAGGTCACAGGGGTAGTCGGGGTCCGAGTGGAGCTTGGGCAGCACCTCCTCTCTGTGGGGGCACACAGGGGAGGGCAGCGCCCCAAAACCCTCCCAGGGCCCCTCTTTGCCCTCCCAAACAGGACCTGGCACAGCCCGGGGGACGCATCCATTTCACAGGGAGGGAAACTGAGGCACAGAACTGGGACACAGATCGCTCCAGGAGCCCTCCCAGCCCTGTCAGTCCAGAGCAGCACCCCAACACCCCGCTGGGACGCCGGGAAGGCCCCTCAGTGTGCTCACGTCAGCTTGTTGTAGGCTTCCAGGCATTCCGGCTTCACGTTGTGGACTGCAGGGACAGGAGAGAGGGGCTGGGAAGGGGGCAAGGACCCGGGAGCGGGGTGCCAGCGGTGGGCAGGGGGAGCAGCCCAGCTGCGCTGCCCTCCCCGGCACCAGCACTCACACTGGATCTTGTACAGGTTGCTGGTCTCCTTCTTGGACAGGAGGTTGGAATGGGCGTCCTTGCGGGGATCCACCTTGTGCACGAAGAGGGAGCGGAACCAGCTGCCCTCCACGTCCCGGGAGTACCCCCTGCGGGACAGCGGGCATCACCGGGAACGGCCGGGAGCTACCGGGAACACCGGGAACCACCGGGAATCCACCGGGAACGGCTGGGAGCCACCGGGAACACCGGGAACACCGGGAACGGCCGGGAACCACCGGGAACACCGGGAATGGCCAGGAACCACCGGGAACGGCCGGGAATGGCCAGGAGCCACCGGGAACACCGGGAATGGCCGGGAATCACTGGGAATGGCCGGGAACGGCCGGGAGCCACCGGGAACACCGGGAACGGCCAGGAATGGCCGGGAACCACCAGGAATGGCGGGAACGGCCGGGAGCCACCGGGAACACCGGGAACGGCTGGGAATGGCCAGGAACCATCGGGAACGGCTGGGAACGGCCAGGAGTCACCGGGAACAGCTGGGAGCCACCAGGAACCACTGGGAACCACCGGGAACCACCGGGAATGGCCAGGAGCCACCGGGAACGGCCGGGAATGGCCAGGAGCCACCGGGAACACCGGGAATGGCCGGGAATCACTGGGAATGGCCAGGAATGGCCGGGAACCACCGGGAATGGCCAGGAGCCACCGGGAACGGCCGGGAGCCACCAGGAACCACTGGGAACCACCGGGAATGGCCAGGAACCACCGGGAACGGCCAGGAGTCACCGGGAACAGCCGGGAGCCACTGGGAACCACTGGGAACCACCGGGAATGGCCAGGAACCACCAGGAACGGCCGCGAATCGCTGGGAATCACCAGGAATGGCCGGGAATGGCCAGCAAAGTGGGATCCAGAGGCCTCACTGCCAGTCCTGCGGGCAGCTGCCTGCACTGCCCGGCTTGCAGGGAGCTCCTCGGTGCACACCGGGAGCCCTGTGCCCGGTCTGGGCTGGCTCTGTCCCCAGTTCCAGTCTGTCCCCCTGGATCCAGAGGGTTTGGCCGTGCTGCCCAGCAGAGCAGGGACACTGGTGTGGGGGTGTAGGATAAGGGGAGCCCCCCATGGGAGCCCCCCCGGCCGCACTGCAGTGGCAGTGACCCCCCCATGGGCAGGGGACAGCCCCCACAGGACCCCTGTACCCAGGGGCTGCCCCAGAGCTGGTGACCCTTCCACGGGAAAGGGGACAAGGGGACGTGGGGCGATGGGAGCAGCCCCCCAGCCTGTCCCGGGGGTTCCCCCCAGCCCCAGCGCGGCCCCAGTGCCCGGAGCAGGTCGGGCAGTGGCGGGGGGGGAACGGGGCCCCTCGGCCCCGGGTCCGAGCTGCGGCCAGACCTTTGTCCCCAGCGAGGCAACGACCGTGGGGCCGCTCCGGGGGCCGCCCGCCGGCTCCGGGAGGGCAGCGGGGTGCGGGGAGAGCTCGGGGGTCCCCGCCCGGGGGGATGCGGGGTGCAGGGGGGATGCGGGGTGCAGGGGGGGATCAGGAAGCCCAGGGGAGCGGGGTGCGGGAGTATAAGAGGCAT
>NW_024370705.1:1264836-1557653 GCF_014805655.1 Passer montanus | reverse complement strand
CGCCGCGCGTGCCCGCCGCGCCCCGCCCCCGCGGGCCCGCCCCGCCCCCTCAGAAGCTGGCCTGCAGCAGCGTGATTCTGATTGGCCGCCCGGCCACACCTTCGCGCGCCCGGCCACGCCCCCCCGCAACCTCCCGCCGCCGCCGCGACGCCTCATTGGATGCCGCAGCGGGGGCGGTGCCCGCGGGTTCGGCGGCGCTCGGCAGCCAATCAGAAGAGGCGGCTGGAGAGGCCGGTGGCTGATTGGTCCCGATGTCTCGCTCCGGCGGCGCTGCTCCAGGGGGGCGGGGCTTCCTCGGGCTCCGCGCTGGGGAGGAGGGGCCAGAATGGGCGGGGCCGCTCGGCCGAGGGGCGGGGCCGGGGCGGGGCCGGGCTCACCTGCGGGCTCGGGCTCGGGGGGTCCCCGCGGTCCCCCCGGTGTGTCCCCAGCCCCGGGGGGACATCCCCGCGCCGGGGGCTCCTCCTGGGCTTGGGGCACCTGCGGGAGGGCACAGGGAGCGCTCCTGCCGCAAACTGCCCTGTGCCCACAGATCCCCTCTGCCCCATTGCCCCTTCTCTCTGCCCCCGAGCCCCCCCATTTTGCCCCATCCCCCCCTCCCACCTCTGAGTCCCCCCGTTCTGCCCCAAACCCCCCCTCACCACGCGGATCTGCACCACAATCACCCCAGTACTTGCCCCTCTCACATTTCCCCCGTCTCAGTTCTCCCCCACCGCGGATCTCACCTCGCTGTGGGGCAGTGCAGGGCCTGGGGGGCAGCAAGGAGGGGGCACGGCTGTGCCCCCGAGCCCCTCACCCGGGGAGTGCGAGGGCAGGGGGGGCGAGGGAGGGTCCGCACCCCGGCGTTCCTGCAGCGCCTGCTGCGAGACCGACGGGGCCGAGCTGGGAAGCGGGAGAAAACAGGAGTTAAAGGGTTAACCGCCCCCAAAACCCCGCCAAATGCTCTGTGACCCCCAGAAACCCTCTGTGCTCCCCTCCCCAGATTCCCCAAAACCTCTCTGTCCCTCTCCAACCTCCTCCTGCCGCCTGGGACCCCCCAGACCCCTCCGAACCCAGCCCTTCTCTGTGCCCCCACCATGGACCCGGGCAGGGCCGATGCCCCCCGAGCCCCCCGAGCCCCCCGAGCCCCGCTCACCCGGGCAGGGCCGATGCCCCCCGGCGCAGGGCACGGACCCAGGCGCGCAGCTCCTCGGCGCTCTCGGCCCCCAGGCAGTACGTTCGCATCCCGGCGTGCTCAGCCTGCGAACGGGCAGCCGTGCTGGACCGGGCTCAGGTGCCGGGGTTCCCCCCGCGGGGCACCCCCGATCCGCGGGCCCGGGCAGCCGGGGCTGACCGTGAAGAGGAAGCGGGGGGCGCGGGGGGCGCGGGGCGCGGCGGGCAGCACGCGGATCTCGTAGCCGGGCAGGGGGAGGCCGCCCCGCACTTGCTGCTCGCTGCTGTCTGGGGGCAGAGGAAGCTCATAAGGGGGGTACCAGAGCCCCCATCTGCACCCCCAGATCTCCGGTACCACCAGGGGGGTGCCAGGGACCTCCTGTGATGCCCCCAAACCTCCTCGGAGCCCCCCAGACCTTGGAACCCCACCAAGGACTCTTCAAGCCCCCAGGGACCCCCAATCCTGGGGAATCCCTGATCCACCCAGGGACCCCCAATCCCCAGGAATTCCCAATGCTCCAGAGACCCCCAATCCCCGAGGGATCCCTGACTCCCCCAGAGACCCCCAAATACCCCAGGGAGCCTTGATCCCACCGGGATCTCTGACTGCCAAAGGACCCCCAGTCCCCCGGGATTCCTGGTCCTCCAAGGACTGCCCAACACCCCAGGAGCCCTGAGCCCCCCAGTGACCCAGGGACACGCCGGGATCACTGACCCCTTCCCCCAGGGACACCAGGTCACCCCAGCCCCCCCCCGTGCCCCCTCACCCCGGTAGTAGTAGAGGCAGAGATCCACCAGTACGAACCAGCGGCGCTTCCAGAGCCGCAGCCCCGAGCTGTCCTGAGGAGGGGGGGGGGAAGGGGGGCTGATCCCCCGCAGCCCATCCCCCCCAGGGACCCTCTGCTGCCCCAGACCCCTCAATCCCTTCCGATTCCCCCAAACCCCATAACCTCCGGCACCCTCTTCCACCCCAGACCCCATAACCGCCCCACACTGCCCGGTCTGACCATGTGTCTCTGATCTCCCCAGACCACCAAACCCCATAACCCTCCCTCACCACCCCCTGACCCCCCACAACTCCCTCTGATCCCCCCCCAAGCCCCACATCCACCCCCAATGCCCCCCCAGCTGCCCAGAGCTCCCCCCCTGTGCCCCATAGTTCCCTATGGATTCCTGGGCTCCCCCAATGCTCCACATGCCCCCCTCGAGCTCCCTCGGGTGCCCAGGGTCCCCTGAACTCCCCCCAACCCCTACAACCCCCCACACCCCCCGTGGTTCCCCAGTTTCCCCCTCACGTCCCCTCTGCCCACCTGGGTGCGGGGGCCAGCGGGGGCGGGGTCCCGGCGGGCGGGCTCGTCGCTTTCTGCCATGGGGGGTCCTGCGGAGGCAGCGGGGGCCGGGGGGGTCCCCATCAATGTCCCCATTGTCCCCGCGGGGACAGAGGCCCCGTTCTTCCCGCTGCGGGGGCGGGGGCTGCTCCCGGACGCCTGGGTCCCCCCGGGGGTGTCGGGGGCGCTTCTCGGCTCCCGCTGCTCCCCTCCCCCTCCTGCTCCTGCCCCGTCCACCTCTGCTGGTCCCGGTTCAGTAACCCTGAACTGGTCCCGGTTCCCATCCCAGTAACCCTGAACTGGTCCCGGTCCCTCCCGTGCTGGACTCAGTGTCCGTCCCGGTAACTCTGAGCGGGTCCCAGTTTCTGTTTCGTTCCCCCGTGCTCGTCCCGTTGTCCCACACCGATCGGGGTGGCGGTCCCGTCCCCTTGCGCTGGTGACGGGTCCCGGCCACCGCCCCATCACCCCAGCGACGGTGCCGGCTCCATTACCGCGGCTGCTGCTGCTCCCGGCGCCGTCCGGTGTCCCGCTGCTGGGGCCAGCCCGGTCCCGTTGCGCCGCGCTGGTCCCGGTCCCGGTCCCAGTCCCAGTCCCGGTCTCGGTGCTGGTCCCAGCCGCAGTCCGGGTCCCAATCCCAGTCCCGGTGTCCCAGTCCCAGTCCCAATCCCACTCCCAGTCCCGGTGTCCCAGCCGCAGTCCCGATCCCAGTCCCGGTCCCAGTCCCGGTGTCCCAGTCCCGGTGTCCCGATCCCAATCCCGGTCCCGGTCCCGGTGTCCCAGGGGCAGTCCCGGTCCCGGTCCCAGTCCCAGGGGCAGTCCCGGTCCTGCCCCGTGCCCCGCCCGCCCCGGGCGCTGGTCCCAGTCTCTGCCGCCACCCACGAGCCCGGACACGCGGGTGCCCCCGGGACCGCGTGGGTCCCCTCGCCACGGCAACCACCGAGGGCACCCCGTGTCCCCCGGGAACCCCGTCCTGCGGGGACACCCACGGCACTGGGGACACCCGTGACACGGGCTCACGGTACCTCAAGGACCTCACGGACGCACAAACCCCTCACATCTCAGAGGTCCCTGACACCCCAAGGACCCTTACACCCCACGGACACACCCCCGGACACCCCACGGGCTCCTGGCACTTCAGGGACCCTGGACATCCCGGGCACCCCGGACCTCCCACAGACCCTGGACTCCCCAGTGACCCCGGGGACTCCACTGACCCTCCAGAGAGCCCGGATTCCCCAGGGACCCCACAGGGACTCCGGACATCGCCGAATCCCGAACACTCCCCGGACCCCTGACACCGCACGGGCCCCGGACGCGCCAGGGTCCCCTGACACCTTCCCGTGTCCCCGTGTCTCCGTGTCCCGGTGTCCCCCGTGTCCCGGTGTCCCGGTTTCCCGGTGTCCCCCGTGTCCCGGTGTCCCCATGTGTCCTGTGTCTCCCGTGTCCCCCATGTCCCGGTGTCCCGGTTTCCCGGTGTCCCCCGTGTGCCCCACGCCGGGTCCCTGTGTCCCCGTGTGCCCTGTGTGTCCCGTGTCCAGGTGTCCCGGTGTCCCGGTATCCCCATGTCCCGATGTCCCGTGTCCCCACGCCGGGTCCCGGTGTCCCGTGTCCCGGTGTCCCCGGTCCCCATGTCCCCACGCAGGGTCTCGGTGTCCCGTGTCTCCGTGTCCCCTATTGTCCCGGTGTCTCGGTGTCCCCGTGTGCCCCGTGTCCCCATTGTCCCCATTGTTCCCGTGTCCCCCGTGTCTCGGTGTCCCGGTGTCCCCGTGTCCCCCACTATCCCGTGTCCCCGTGTCCCGGTGTCCCTTGTCCCCCCGCCGGGTCCCGGTGTCCCCATGTGCCCTGTGTGTCCCGTGTCTCCGTGTCCCCCTGTGTCCCCCGTGTCCCGGTGTCCCTCACGCCGGGTCCCGGTGGGCCCGTGTGCCCTGTGTCCCCCGTGTCCCCCCCTGTCCCCGTGTCCCATGTCCCAGTGTCCCCCTGTCCCCGTGTCCCCGTGCTGTCCCCCTGTCCCCCTGTCCCGGTTCTCGTCCCCGCGGGCAGAGCGCTCCGCCCGCCGCCAGGGGGCGACACGGCCACGCCCAATCGCTTCCTCACACAGCTCTTAACGGCCCCGCCTCACCCCGCCCCTTCTCTTGAGCGGCGTCCCGCCTACCCAGTCACAGACGCTGCTGCTCCCGCTTCTCCAGTACACCCCTTTCTATTGGCTGCAAGGTGCGGCGAGGGCGGGCACACGGCGCGGCGCGGCCAATGGCACGGCGGAGGGGGCGGGGCCAGGCCGCCATGGCGCCGCCGCCGCGCTGACCGCGCTGCGCCGCCATGGCCGGGGCCATCGCGTCCCGCATGAGCTTCAGCTCCCTCAAGCGCAAGCAGCCCAAGACCTTCACCGTGCGCATCGCCACCATGGACGCCGAGATGGAGTTCAGCTGCGAGGTGACGGCCCGCGCGGGCGCGGGTCCCGCTGAGGGGACGGGCCCCGGCCCCCCCAGCCCTGAGGGGCCGGAGCCCCTCACGGTCCCCCCACCCTCCGCCGCTTCCCGGGGCCTGCCCTGGGCCAGCAGCGCCACAGCCCTGTTTTGGTTATAAATCGGCGTTGTCCTGGTGTGACTTTGGTTATAATTGCGCTTTATTCTGGTTATAATTCGGCTTGTTTTTGGGTTGTAATTCACCTTTACTTTGGTTATGGATCGGTGTAATTTGGCTTTACTTTGGTTATAACTTGGTTTTGTTTTGGTTGTAATTCGGTGTTATTGTGTGTGTAATTCAGTTGTAGCCTGGTTTAGTTTGGCTTTATTTTTGTTATCATTAGTCCTTCTCGTGTGTGTAATTCAGCATTGTTTTGGTCATAAATTGGCTTTTTTTTCTGGGTATAATTTGGCTTTATTCTGAGTATAATTTGGCATTATTCTGGTTATAATTCATCCTATATTTTGCTTATAATTCAGCTTTATTCTGGCAATAATTCATCTTCACTCCAGGTGTAATTTAGCTTTATTTGGGTTATAATTTGGCTGCATTCTGTTTATAATTCAGTCTCATTCTGGGTGCAATTTGGCATTATTCTGCTTATAATTCATCCTGTACTTTGGCTATAAATCAGCTTCATTCTGGGTATGATTCAGTTTAATCCTGGTTATAATTCAGCTTTATTCTCATTACAACCCAGCTCCCTCTGGGCTCTGATCCAGTGCTGTCCTGCCATCCCAGCCCAAGTCACCACTGCACTGTGGCTGTCACAGGGCCTGAGGAATCTCAGTGCCAAGCCTTGAATCCACAGGAATCCAACTCCCAAGTGCTCCACAAACGCCCAGGAACAGAATTTTGGCATTTCCCTGAGCTCTTAGCTCACCATGGGGCTGAGGGATGCTCAGGGGGGTTGGGTCTGGCTTGTCTGTGGTAATTTCCCTTTTTGGGGCCCTTGGAACTTGTAAAAGCTTCTCCCAGGGCGTTGCTGCCAAACCCTGGGCTCTGCTCTGCTTTTCCAGCTGATCCAGAGGGCTTGGCCACACAAACACTGCAACCCAGTCCAGCCTCTGTGTGTAATAGTTTATATTTCATTATCCTGACCCAAACCTGAGGGGCTCCCGGGGCCCATCTGCCAAGGGGAGTTTGTCAGCACCGATTTCCCTGCTCTGGAAATCTGCTCTCAGCCCTGAAGAGCTTCCTGCTTTTCCTGGGGATGGAGGATTTGCTCTGGGCAGCCGCGCGAGCTTCCCGCTTCCCGCAGAGTGTGAATGTCCTGCCTCTGGGTTTGTTGCTTTCCCGAGGCTGCGGCAATGGCTATAAAGTAAATAATTGTGAGTTTCAGTGCCGTGGCCGGGTGTCACTTCCCGCTGGGATCGGGGGCTTTGTGCAGCCTGAGGCAGCACTCCCGTGGGATTTGGCTGTGGGGCTGCTCCATCTCCAGCTGGCTTTTCTGGGAGGATCCTGCCAAAGGAACTTGTTGCTGCAGAGAGGCTCCTGCAGCTGGAAGGAGCTCAGAGCTGCTGAGGGCTCCTGGTGTTGGAGCTGGTGCTGGGGGATGCAAAGGGAACTCAGGCCTCATCCTTCAGCGTGGAATATTGGAGCAGGGGATGGATGGATGGATGGATGGATGGATGGATGGATGGATGGATGGATGGATGGATGGATGGATGGATGGATGGAGGTGGGTGATGGGGCTGTTTCACTCCTTGCAGGTGAGGAGTCAGTTTTTATGGAATCATGGAATGGTTTGGCTAAGAAGGGACCTTAAAGCCCATCCAGTGCCACCCCTGCCATGGCAGGGACCCCTCCCACTGTCCCAGGCTGCTCCCAGCCCCAGTGTCCAGCCTGGCCTTGGGCACTGCCAGGGATCCAGGGGCAGCCACAGCTGCTCTGGGCACCCTGTGCCAGGGCCTGCCCACCCTGCCAGGGAACAATTCCTAATTCCCAATATCCCATCCATCCCTGCCCTCTGGCAGTGGGAGCCATTCCCTGTGTCCTGTCCCTCCATCCCTTGTCCCCAGTCCCTCTCCAGCTCTCCTGGAGCCCCTTCAGGCCCTGCAGGGGCTCTGAGCTCTCCCTGGAGCCTTCTCCTCTCCAGGTGAGCACCCCCAGCTCTCCAGCCTGGCCCCAGTCCCTGGAGCTGGATCTCTGTCCCAGTTTTTGTGCTGCACTTGGGAGGCTCTGGGAAAGCTCCTCGTTGTGCTGACTGCAGAATGATCCGTGGGACAGGGGGCTCAGGGACACCTCCAGTGGCTGGGGTGGGAACGTGGCCCCGGGAAGGGCTTGCCTTGCTGTACACCCATGGTGAGCCCTGGAGCCAGGAGTGGAGTTTGTGCCCTCCTGAGGGGCAGTGGCGTGGCAGAGTTGATTTTTGGGACAGACCATGCTCCTCCCTGAAGGAATCCGGCCCCTATCCCAAAGTTTGCCAGAAGAGTGAGCAGTACTGTTTACCCAGCTGTCTGTGTGCTTTGAGGTGCCTTTGGCCAGGAAGGAGGGGGAATTCTGCCTCACAAACACTTGAGAGTTTCAGTGGAAGGAGGTGCAGTGGGAATCCTGTGATTTGGGGGCTCCTCAGATGTGTTTTTGTGGCCTGTGAGTGGCACCTCATGCTGACAGGGACAGAGAGCTGCTGCTCTGTTGGATGTCTGGGTTGGTCTTCCATGATCCCTGGGGGTTCCTTGCAGCTCAGGATATTCCATGACCCAGCTGTAGCTGCTGGAGACTCACCTTCTTTCTCAGTGCTAATTTTTCAGTCTGCTCCCTAGCAATCCCAGCTGTGCATTTTGAGGGATTAAACCTGCTTTGCATCTGTTTATTCTACAGTTGATGTCTCTAAATTGAGCCTAAATCTAAAATAATTCCTAGAAATGAAATCTTAATATTTCTAACACAGCGATGGAGATTAATAATCACGGTTGGGGTTTCACTTTAAAGACTTCAAATTTGTTTGGGGAAATCTTGGAGGCACGAAGCGGGTGTCTTCCTTTTGTTACTTCCATCTCGGAGGTTTGAGCTGTACCTAATTAATTGATAACATCTGGAGGAAGGGAAGACATTTGCATAGCTCTTGAATCCCTGTGCTAAAGCATCCCCAGCTGCTGCCTCACCTTCCTGAGAGCCTTGGACAGCCATGGGAAGCCTCTTCCCATGGTGAGGCTGGTGAGGCCCTGGCACAGGGTGCCCAGAGCAGCTGTGGCTGCCCCTGGATCCCTGGCAGTGCCCAAGGCAAGGTTGGAGAGGCTTGGAGCAGCCTGGGATACTGGAAGATATCCCTGTCCAAGGCAGGGAGGTGGAACAAGGTGGCCTTTCAGTCCCTTGCGACCCAAACCACTCCATGAGTTACTCAGCAATGAAAACCCCGTGGTGTTTTTGGGTGTACATCCAAAGCACTGTTTATGCCACCTCTGGTGGGATGGCAGAGGGTGGAGCAGCCAGTGTCAGCTTGGTCTCCCCACCTGCCATGTGCAGTTTTTTCCCTCTCAAAACCAAGTTCCCTGGCTGGTGGGAGAATCCCTCCATCTTTCTTTTGGTCTCCTGGGTGTCTTTGCCAATTTCTTCCTCTTGCAGTGCTCAGCCCTGTTAGTGTCTCTCCATCTCAGAGCCACGGCCCATTTTCCAAAGGTTTGTTTTTCCCTTTCTGTTGTGTTGTGATTTTGGGCTTGAATCCTGCAGGGATGGTCACTCCATCAAGGTGCAGCTCGCTGCCCAGCTGCTTCCCAACCTTTATCTTTTGGTGTCTTAAAAAAGAATTGGAAAAGCTTTACAGCCAGCCCAGAGAAACAGCTTAAGTGTTCAAGCAGCGACAAGAGCAGGATTGTGCTGATGTATTTGCTGGTCTAAACATGCATCCAGTTATTGCTTCAGTGCTTAAGCTGTTCCTCTCTGTCCAGAGGATAATCCTGGTTGGAAGGGATCTTTATTTTAGCCCAGTGTCCCACTCAGTGCAGGGCCAGTTGGATGTAAAGCCCTTGTAAGTAGAAGAGTCCTGATTTCGGCCACGTGTGGCCGAGTGCTGTCCCTTTGTCACCAGACACAGGGACTTGTGTAGCTGAGCTGCAAAGCTCATCTTCTGGAACAGGAACAACCACGGATTTGGTGGTGGAAATCTGGGTGGAAATGAGTTTTTGAGGAAGAGCTGGTGCAGTAAATCCGAGCTGAGTTTTGAGCTGTGTCCAGTCACTGCACCAAAATGAAAAGGCAGGAGGAGGAAATCAGGGAGCGGAATGCCCTTGGCTTCCTTCTGCATTGCAGGATACTTGGAAGGGGTTTATAAAGATCCATACATTCCCAATTTCAGGCAGCAAGGTGCTGGTAGAACAGTGACCTCTTCATGCTGCAAAGCTTCTGTGAGTGGACAGAAACTTAACAGGAAAAGAGCAGTCTGTGTGCGGGAGCAGCTGTTTAAAAAGCTGAGAGAAATAATCCCCCTCAGCTACAACTTGATCCCAAATAAATTGTTGGGATACCAGCTGTCAGGTCTGTGTTTTGTTCCTCCATGTGCCTCTGTGTCCTGGTCTTGTGCCAGCACTCAGGAGCACGTGCTGCTCTCTTTGAATCTGAGACACAGCAGGTAAGGGCTTTTTCCTCACTCGTGTCTTGGAGGGGTTTATTCCCAAAACCTCAGAATTTCTGATTCACAACAGTGACATTTGGGAGTTGGTGTTTTGGAGGTGTTTTCCTTGGTGCAGTTCATTCCCTTAAGTTGTGCTTGTGACTTGTGGACATGGATCCTCTTTGGCTTTGTTGCCTCACCCTGCACCTGAAAAGTTTTCTGGATCCCCTGCTCCCATCACAGCCTCTTCCAAGCCAGTAGGGAACTCCTGTTGCTTCTCTCCAAAGACTGTTCAAAACTGCTGTCAATCCCCAGACTCTGTTAATTAATCCAGAGATGTGTTGAGGCAGAGGGGAAGGACGGAGGGCATTTGGGACAGTGTATCTTTCTCTTTTGGTGTGTAGACTCCAGTTTTGATGCTCTTTAATACCTTTTTTTTTTTCTTTGTACAGGCAGTGTCTTTCAAGTAGGTGGTTTGTGAAATTAAAGGTACTTGAACAGGGAAGCAGCCCTGGGAATAATCTTCTTGAAGCTGGGAGGCAACACTGGTAGGGAATGACAGAGCCCTGGAAATGGGAAGAGAGGCATTTAAGGTGGCATCACCCCGAGGTGAGCCACTGGCTGCCCTCCCAGCCTGGCTGAGCTGTCTGTGTTCTGAGGCTCATCAGAGCGGGTCAGGCTGGGCTGCAGCACCCTGTGGCCATCAGCAATCAGCTCCTGCATGGAGGGAAGGCCTGGGGCTGTCCCTTCTGGGCCAGGGAGCAGGGTTGTGCTGCACATGTGTAAGTGCAGCACGGAGACAGCTCTGTGCATCCTCAGCAGAGCTCCCTGCAGGATCCAAACCCTCCTTTTGTCCTCTTGGAGCTTCTTGCTCTGCACTGAGCTGCTGCTTGACCCTGTAACTTCATCTGTGTGAGCCCAGCTTACAGGGTGAGGTGAGACTTTAGGACAGGAAATCATGGAATGATTTGGGTTGGAAGGGACCTTAGAGCACCTCCAGTTCCATCTTCTACCATGGGTAGGGACACCTTCCAGCATCCCAGGGTGCTCCAAGCCTCATCCAGCCTGGCCTTGGACATTGCCAGGGATCCAGCCACAGCTTCAATCCGTGCTTACAGAGAACAATTCCTCATCAATATCCCATCCATCTTTCTTTTGGTCTCCTGGGTGTCTTTGCCCAAACCATTCCAATATTCCTCTGGCAGTGGGAGCCATTCCCTGTGTCCTGTCCCTCCATGCCTTGTCCCCAGTCCCTCTCCAGCTCTCCTGGAACCTCTTCAGGCCCTGCAAGGGGCTCTGAGGTGTCCCTGGAACCTTCTCCTCTCCAGGTGAGCACCCCCAGCTCTCCCAGAGAGAGAGGCTCCAGCCCTTGGGGCATCTCCGTGGCCTCCTCTGCACTGGCTCCAGCAGCTCCAAGTCCCTTCGGTGCTGGGACCCCAGATCTGGAGGCAGCTCTGCAGGTGGGGTCTCACCTGAGCGGGGCAGAGGGCACATTGTCACCCGTTGTTGTCCCCTGCCCCTCCCCTGGCTGTCTGTCCCCGGCGTTGCCGCTCCGTCTCTGTCTCGGGCAGACACCACGGAACGTGCTTGGCTGCACCATCTGCCTCCTCACGCCTGGGCGCGTTTTTGGCCTCCTCGGTGGTTAACAGAAATAGGTTTTAATTAAAAGCTCATTATCGAGTTGTCGTGTAGCATTAGTAAATAAAAATAACTTTTACAGCCCAGCCCTGTGACTCAGTAAGTGGCAATTGAAAATATTTGACATCACTTTATTTAAAACAAAATTGACGAATATTACACTTTTGATTCCCTGTTTGCTCCAAATGGGCTTTAAATCTAAATAAATGGTTGTCTGTGGCACTGTGGTTATCATTCAGGTCCAGAAGGAGAAATAAGTGTGGTCTGCAGTCTCAAAATCAGCTCCATTTCAGTTGTAAACTGTTGCGGCTGGGTGGTTTGGGCATCTCCTGTGGGATGGGGGTTTGGAGTAGCTACAGCCTACATCCATTTCCTCATTCCCAGGTTGTTAGTGGAGGGATGCTCTGCTCAAGCCCAGCTCTCTCCCTTTTGCCCTCTCCATCCCTGTTTCAGTGGTGTCGTGTTTTCTCCTTAAGATTTTGATCCTAAACAGGAATAACTTCACTCTGAGCACTTTTTCCTGGGGCTTGGTCCCCTTTTCCCAGCAGTCCTTTGGCTGTTGTCTCACAGTAGGGACTCTTGCCTCTGTTTACATCCCTAGCATAGAGCTAACACCTAATAAAATTATCTGCAAAGCAAAAAGCCATTTTCTGTGTTATTTATGGGTAAATTGGTGCAGTAAAAGACTCTGTAAATGTGAGTCATTTCTGCAAGGTCGTGCCTTAACCTTGTTCCATGGGTGGGTGTGCAGAGGCCGCTGCTCTGGGTTTCCTGGGAAGCAGCTGAGCCTTGGTATCCTCTGCTCACTTTTTTGTGCCCTTATTGTCCACCCTGATCCCTGGAAAAGCTGAAGCTCCAGGGGTTTGTGTTTATGATGAGGAGGTGAGATCTTCATCTGTGCCCCCTGAGCAGAGCCAGGTTCTGTCCCCTGGACTTTGGGCACCTCCCTGTTATCCCAGGAGAGCCTGTTGTGTGAGGAACCTAAATATTAAATTAAACACATCCTTCTTACCTCCCCTTTACCGCATTTGACATTGTTGGAAGAAAAGCATCAAACTGATAATGTTTTGGGAATCTCTTTTCTGTGTAGACCCCTCGCTCAACCCTCTCTGTGCAGGATGGTTGCACCCCCTTGTCCCTTGCTGCCCATTTTTTAGAATTGTGGAATGGAAGGGAGCCACAGGATCATCCAGCCCAGCCCTGTCCTGCCCAGACCCCCAACAACCCCACCCTGTCCATCCCTGGCAGCGCTGTCCAAAGGCTCCTGGAGCTCTGGCAGCCTCGGGGCCGTGCCCATTCCCTGGGGAGCCTGGGCAGTGCCAGCACCCTCTGGGGGAAGAACCTTTCCCTGAGCTCCAGCCTAAACTTTCCAACACAGTTCTATTCCTTGGCTTGCCCTCCCTCCTTGTCACCCCTGATGAGAGGACCAGACAACCCTTCTGCTCGTTTTTGGATCTGCTTTATCGAGTGGGGAGCTGAGGAGCAGTTGTGAAACTTGACAGAGAGGTTGTGCTCCGAAATAAATCGCGCAGTTGCCTGCGAGTTGGAAATGACTCCCGGTGCAGGTTAATAAATAATGCAAACCCTGTTAATAGATGCCAAATGCGCCGTCTCTGCCGGAGAAAAAGATGATGCCAATAATCTGGGCTGGAAATACTCCGTTCTAGCCACTGGCTGGAGAGTTTTAGTGTTTAGTGCTGCTAATTTAAAATGTTTTGCTGATAGATTGTAACCACTCTGTACTTGGTAAAGAACACAAACGGCTCTGTGGAGTAACAGCCTGTTTATAACACACCTCATTCCCCTGTCCCTACCGCGGCTCCTGAATCCCTGCAGCCACCCGTGCTGTGATCCTGCTAATGGGAAAGGAGCTGCAAATGTCAGAGGTGATGCCTGCAGCACGGGGAGGATGCTGGAGTGACGCATCCCTCCCTGTCCTGACGGTCACATTGAGGTTATCATGATGTAGCGTTTTGCTGGGAGATGGAGCTTTGTTACAGCATCGTGCCAGCCACCCCAGCATACGGCTGAGGAGGTTTTTTTCACCTCTGAGCTTCTTAGTTTTGTTTTCAGGAGCTCAGAATGGCTTGTAAAATCATCTTTGTGCTTCAGGTGTCACTTGAGTGCCGTGCAGGGAATGGTGTGACGGACACAGTGTGGATGGGAACGGCCAGCCTGTCCTGGCTGTCCCCCAGGCTCTCTGGACAGCAGCTCTGTCCATCCCCTCATGCCCCGCAGGAGCTTTTTATCTAGCAGTTTACAGCCACAGAATGTGGCAGTTAATGATACAAAGCCTGTGAAGTATGGGTGAGGAGGGCCGAGGTCCTGGATGTCTGTAAAGCAGTTGGGTTCAGCTGTCAAAAGATGCCACTTGCATGCAGATGGTTATTTTAAGTACCGAGGTGTGGAGGGAAATCATGTCTGTTGGAATAAAGGTGGCTGCTGATCATTGATATATTTAATGAAGGTAATTCAGCGCAGCTGGGGAGGATGTGTGCTCTGTTATGGCTGGAGTCTTGAGCATTGTGCAAGAATGTTAAATGTCTCTTCCTGCCACCACAGAAACGCGTGGTGACAAAGCGCTGGTGTAAAATGCAGCAGCAGAAGCCTCACTTAAAATACAGTCCCTTAAAGAGGGGCTCGTAAAAAAAGGAGAGAGAGCTTTTAATGCAGGCAAATAGTGATAGGGGAAGGGGGAATGGGTTTAAACTAAAAGAGGAAAGATTTAGGTTAGGTGTCAGGAAGAAATCCAGCTGTGAGACCCTGGCATGGGCTGTGCAGAGCAGCTCTGGCTGCCCCTGGGTCCCTGGCAGTGTCCAAGGCCAGGTTGGACAGGTTTGGAGCAGCCTGGGATAGTGGAAGGTGTCCCTGCCCATGGCACTGGGTGGTCTTTAAGGTCCCTTCCCACCCAAACCATTCCAAATTCCCATCACCAAGTTGAAACTGCACAAAGCTCCTGCTTTAATCCACAGTGCTGCTCTTCAAAACAAACTGGTGGTTTGTGTTTTGAGAGGAAACCTTTGGGTCCTGTGAGCTCTTGAGCACAGTTTGGGTACCTGAGGTGGTTCAGTGAGGAGTCACGGCCAGTGGAAATTCCAGGTTTAACGTACTGATCCCATGGGATGTGGAGCCACGTCCTGGTGCTGCCATCAGCAGCCTGTCCTGGGAAGGTTTGGTGCAGGCACTGCTGTGCTGAGACTGAAATACGGTCTTCGAGAAGGAAAAACAGCCCATAATGCTTTATACAAAGCAGTTTAGTGAAGAAATAGCCTTTTGCTGGCAGCCTGCTTTTATGTGCCTGCAAAAATGGTACCAAATAGCTCTTTTAATGGGCCTCACTCTGTTTTGTCTGAGCCCTCGAATTAACCTCCCACTTAAAATCATAGTCAGGAAAAGATCTTCTGCAGTCTGAGCCATCCTGTGCCGAGCTGGAGCCCACCCGGGGGCTGGAGGATAGTGAAATGTGTGAAATTAGGGGGGTTATAATTACAGCACTGCCAAACTTGCTGCTCCTGGCGTTCTGACCCCGAGGTGTTGACAGCGCCCGATCCGCATCGCGGCGAGCCGTCCGGGGGTGGTGATTTCGGGAGGGCGGCGGCGGCTTTGTCCTATTCCGGGACTGTCAGCGTGTGTGTCTGTGCTCCCCGGCAAGGGGGAGAGCCGTGACGGAGTCATCGCTGAAAGGCAGAGCGTGGCTGAGCTGGGCCTGGCTGTGCCCACAAGGCGGCAGTGGGTGACAGCGGGAGCGGCCCGGCGCTCATATTGATGTGTCCAGGTGGCACCAGGATTGAGTTGTAGTGACAAGAGAGCGCGCCAGATCTGTTTGCCCAAGGGCTTTGGAGTAATGGCCATATGTCTGGGGCCAGCAATTGTTTTCAGCGCGCAGATGGAAGACCAAAGTGGCTTTGGCATATTAGATTCACGTGGTTTATGTCCCTCTTCACCTCTCTGCCTCCCAACACCTCCCGGTTTTATGAGCAAACTTCAGCAGCATCATGGATGCAGCTGCAGGATTGCTCCAAGGACATGGTCCTTGAGCAACCAATTTTCTCTGCTCCTTGGCTGCTTCTGTCACCAACATTTTCAGCAGAAAATGCAGCTTAACTGTATCAAAATGTGCTCCCAGAGAACCGCTGACTTCAGTGGTAACGATGGGGATTTTGGAGCTCTTTTTTCCCTTCTATCTGTGCAGGATCTGTGGCTCTGGACGCACACGCTCTGTGCAGGGATTGTGTCACTGCTGATTTTGTGGCTCCTCTCTCTGAACCCCTGGTGCTGATGTGCAGGGCTTCCTGAGCCTGTAGAGAGACACGTTAAAGCCACCAAGGGACAGTTCAAAGGGATTTTTATTCCCTTCTGGCAACAGGCAGGAACCTAAACATGTCGGGAGCCTTAAACTGAGCTCAACAAGAGCCTGAATGAACCCTTAGTTTCCCAGGGCAAGAAACAGGGGCTTTACGGTGTCATTTTTTGGAAAAGGGGGGAAATCACATTTCAGTTTCCTACTGAGGGAGGAGCTGGTGATCTGCAGATGAGATCAGATGGAAGGAGATAAGGTGTGCCTGGGTAGGGTGTTCTCATGTCTGTACCAGATGCATTCTCGGGGGTTTAAAGTTGACCTTGAGAGGTGAAAGCAGTGCATTTGGATGAACAGAGAGAAGTTCTGAAATCCACCTTTGTAACTCTGCTTCCTGTTTGCTCTCTGGCAGGTGAAGTGGAAAGGGAAGGACCTGTTTGATCTGGTGTGCAGGACCCTGGGACTGCGGGAAACCTGGTTCTTTGGGCTGCAGTACACGATCAAGGACACGGTGGCTTGGCTCAAGATGGACAAGAAGGTTGGAACCAAAACTCACAAAATCCCGGAAAGGTTTGGGTTGGAAGGGACCCTGAAGCTCATCTCATTCCAAGCCCTTGCCATGGACAGGAATATTTCCCTTGAGTCATTGTGTGGGATGACAAAGGAGAATGTCCTTTTGTCTTTGAATGCCTGAGGTTGTGTAGAGGGTGAACTGGGACAGATGTACTTAAATCCCATCTCTGTGGTATCTGGGGGTGTCAGACTGGGAAAAGAGGGCAGAGATGCCCCATCCCAGCATCTGTGCACACTGAATCCCCTGGAGACATTTTGGGTCCCAGTCATGCTGGGGTGCTGCACTTTGGGTGACTGCAAAGCAAATGAAACCTAAAACTCTCTCTTTTGTGCCCCTGAACACAAAACCATCAGCAGAAAAGTGGAGTTGCCTCTTGTTTTGTTGTTGAGAAATACAGAGAGCTTGGGAGGAGGAAAACCAGAGTGAAAAGGAGATGGGAATAAGGGAGGAAAGGCTCCCCAGATCTGTGAGGGGAGGGTTTTGGAGGTGTCAGGGGTGGCTCTGTTCATGTCCAAAGGATGTGACACTACAGCCAGATGGTCAGGGACACCAAAGGAGGCCTGGGTGTCTCACCTCTCAGGCTGAGGTTTTAAACAGCATTTAACTGGGGAGTAGCAGAGCAAGGTGGTCAGAAACACCAGTGAATAAACTCAGTGCAGGAAAACAAGGAGAAAGTCGGGTGGTGGCGCAGCAGGATCCCACATCTCTCTGCAAGTACCAGGAGAGGCAAGGAGCACGTGGCAGATCAGGATCAACCTTCACTGTCTCATTTCTCATGCTGTTTGTTTCTGCCTTTTTTTGTTCCCTTGCATCATTAGGAGTGTCAGAAATGTTTGTTTTCTTTTTTTAACTATGGTGTTTGAACTATTTAGGTCTGTTCTAGATGTCTAAAAGTGTCTGACAGAATATGTACTCATCTGAACAGAAGGGAGCTGGGTCTTGCCTTGAAGAAACCAAATGGCTTTTGTATCCCACAGGTCCTGGATCATGATGTTCCCACAGAGGAGCCCAAAACTTTTCACTTCCTGGCCAAATTTTACCCTGAGAATGCAGAGGAGGAATTGGTCCAGGAAATCACCCAGCACCTGTTCTTCCTGCAGGTAGGAGTCAATGCACTGCTCTCCAACCTGAAGGAGAGGGAGCCAGGATGAGCAGAAGGTCCCAGGGTCAAGGAGTTGGTCAGCAGAGTGTGCTCCACATCCTTATGTTCACACCCCTCCAAAGACACTTGTCCTTAGCAACAGATACTTCCTAAATCAGGTGAAGGATGGTTTTTGTGGAGGAAGCAGCTTGCCCAGACTGCCAGACCGCCTCTGAAGTGGCAGTAAGGAATGATGAGGTGATCCATAATATCCATGGGTGGTGGCTCAGGGACATGGATCTGTCAGCCAAGGGCTCATGTCCCTCTGCAGGGTGTGGGATGAGCTGTGCTGAGGGGTGGCAGCTGCCTTTGGACGTGACTGCAATGCTGTGTGGAGCAGGGCAGTTTGGTCCTGGAGAGCAGAGTGCAGCCAGCCTGTTCCCAGGCTGACAGCAAAGTTCCCCTCCTCACTGAACAGCCTTCAGGCAGCTGGAGCAGAAGAACATCCCAGCAGCTCAGCTCTCTGATGGAAAAACAGAGGAGAAGGGGAAACCTCACAGTCTCACCTGCCCCAGGAACTCCTGCCCTGCAGTTAAGCATTTAGAAACTCTGGTGAACACATCCTGGTTGGTTTTTTTACTTAAATTATTCCACAAAACTTTGTGTCCTGAGAAATCAGTTCAGCTGATGATGTGACAATGCTGCACGGCTGGTAACAAGGAGCTGCTGTCACAGGAGCTCTCTTTCAGAGACATGATCAATTTTCTGCCACAAAATCCATTTTCTGACACATTTTTCCTCAGAAGAGTTGTGTCAAGCACGGTTACAGGGAACAGAGCCCTCCTAGTCAGACTCCTGGGTACTCACTGGGATGTTTCAGCTGCTCTCTGGCTGTTAATTTGAAGATAAATTACAAAAACTTTTAACAAGTCACTCATTGTTATGTTTCTTACACCACAGTCAGGACAACCTGGATTTGGGAATACCTCTGTAGCCTCCAGGGTGTCCTGCTCTTTCCAAGTGAGCTCACCAGCCTCTTGATACTTCTCACTCTTCCAAAGTCCATCTTTTTTCTCTAGAGCCGAAAGTGTTCTAAATGCAAAGTATTCCTGTTAATTTCCAAGCTCAGTCTCGTGCACTGGTGTCTCTGTAGGGTTATTTCTGAATGCCTCATTTGCCAGGAGCTTTATCCACGGTGAGGAAAAATGCTGTTGGCATCTTTGAGAAGGAAAATCAGAGAGGAAAAGCCATTCAAGCTGCATTTTCTAAATGCAGACCATGACTTTGCTGCTGGGATTTGTGTGCTGAGAGGAACCTGGGCTCCTGAATGCATTTGGGAAACAGGAGCACATCTAAGCTTGTAAACTCTCCTGTTTTTTATCTTGATGCAGCAGAATATCTGCTGTGATTATGTTGTACCCAACTTTGAGGACTCAAAGCACGTTATAAATTCAAATTGATGTTCCTGCATCTCCAACAATCCATTTAAGCCTCCCAGGAAATCGTAGGCTTTTTAAATTTTTTTCCCCCCTATCTTTAATCAGGAAAATTAAGTGTGCCAACCCAAAAAATATCGAACATGACAGGTTTAATTTCTGAATGCACAGGAGGCAGGGAAGTAAAGCTGTGGCCTCGGGGAGCTGCGCGTTGGCTCTCCTGGGAGCACACGCAGGGCTCTGCCTGCTGCTGGAAGCTCTGCCATGGAGGTGACCCCCAGCTCTCCGTGCTGGGATCCAAGGAATTGGCCTCCAGCACAGGTGAGCACTGACTCACAATGAGGCCTGAATGTCCCAGAGCAAAGCTTGCAGTGCTCAGAGACTCGGCTGCAAGCTGCTCTTTTATTTAGCAGCGTGGCTCAATGTCCTATCAATCTGTAGCTCGTGCCTGAAGAGGTTTTATTGCTGTGTTTACATGCAAGGTTCTCCCCCCACCCCTTGCCTTTAGCAACAGGATAAAGGTGCTGTCATTTCCCACATATAAATTTAGCTCTTCTCACCAGCCTGTCTGAGAAAGGTGTTCTGTGAAAGCCTGAGCCCTTCCGAGCCGCCAGAGATTTCCTGGGTCTGGACTGTGATTAGTGTTAGGAAAATTGTTAACTCTGTGTGGTTGACAGCTCAAGTTAAAACAAACTGCAGCCATCTGCTGTGACAGTCATGCTCTGCTGTGCTCCACTAAACGTGTGTTATCTGTCCTTTGCTGCTCTGTGTGCAGGTGAAGAAGCAGATTTTGGATGAGAAGATCTTCTGTCCTCCTGAAGCCTCTGTCCTGCTGGCCTCTTACGCTGTCCAAGCCAAGGTAGGCAGCAAGGGATGCTCCAAGGGCCTGCTGGGGTAGTGTTGGTCCAGGTGCTTTGTGCTGGAGCCACTTCCTGGGCAAAGGGAAGGCAGGGAAAGCTGTGAAAGCTTGGGAAGTGAGGGGGCTACACCAGCACTGCTGCCTTCTGCACATGGCTGGTTCCTGGCTACCTCCAGACATTGGATGGATTTTTGCTTTCTCTTTCCAGGACTCTTTAGCAAATGCTCAGCTCATGAGCTGCAGAGCCTGCTTGAGTGTGGCTTACTGCTGGAGCAGATGAATTCCCTGAGCCTGAGGCTTTTTGGATCTCCTCCCTGCTTTTGCCAGTGTAGCCAGAGGCAAGCCAGCCATGGGACTCCCAGCTCCACTGCTCCCCCAGAATACTTACCTTGATAATGACTTTATTTCAGTGCTAGAACTGCCACTTCCATTTTATTGCACTGTGAAAGGGCTTCTCCTGGCTTCTCCTTTTATCTTGGGTTTGATCTTGAGTGTTTGGCTTCACCAGACAGAGGGAAAAGTCAGTGTTCATTGAGTTCCCCTTGTTTCTCTGCTGCGTTCTGCTCTGGGCCCAGAGTGGGTGTGTTTTGCTGAGGATTTACTCCAGAGGACACTGTTTTCCAGTTTGGGATGTGCAACCTTGGATAGCTTGCCCAGGGCAGAGACTCCTGGGGTGGAGGCAGCAGCCCAGGGTTCAGTGGCAGGGACATTCTTGCACTCAGGGACATAATTTCTCCCTGTGTATGCACAACATGTGCTCAGGTAACAGCTCGTGGAGCTCAGCTCCAGTTTGTGTGTGCAAAGATCCTGATTTGGGAGAGAGAGGAGCAACTGCAGTCTGAACACAGCCCAGCCACGTTGTCTCTGCATCTCCTGTTGGTTCTGACTCTGGGTGGGATTTTGGGAGGGTTTGGCTCACAGGACTGCAGGCAGGTGGCCGTGCCCTGGTTCTGGCAAGTCCAGCTGTCCTTGAGGAGCAGGGCTGTGGAGAAGTTTAGGAGGAGCAGCTCTGTGGGACCATCTTTGCTGGCAGTGCAGGAGAGGAGGTTTGGCCTTGTTGCCAGAAGAGAGGACCTGATCCAGGTTGGTTTTTTCCTTTGTCCATGTAATTTTCTCAGAAGCCTTCAGCCCACACTCTGAGTAGAGCCCTGGGTGCCATGTTCTTTGATGGGATTTGAATTTGCAAGAAATTGGTGTTTTCTCCTCATAATCAGAGTATTGATGAAACCATGTTTTGTTCAAGAGACTCATCAACTGGGCAAAGAAAAGTTGCTTTTAGAAATGTTTCTGTTCGTGTGAAACATTCATCACTCTTATTAGAGTGCATGAGTAAACACTTCCCTGGCTTTCTTTCCATTGACCTGAGCTGAGGATGCATAGGGAATGACTTTTCTGGCTGCCAGAATGAATAAATGTTGGGTAAATATTGAGCTCTGTTACCTCATGGCCAGGACAGCTCCTTGGGTACAGGCTGTGACTTGGTGCAGGTCAGTTGTGCCCTCCCCTTTGTCCCCCTGGCACCTTGAATGTCCTGGGGCGTTGGGAGGAGCTCCCATGGAGTCAGAGCAGTTCTGACCCTGCTGAGATCAGGAGAAGGTGGAGCAGGGATGGCTTTTCTGCTTTTCACTAAAGGGCTTTTTTCAGACATCCCTTCCTTGCTGCCCCTCCAGCCTGAGATTCCCCTTCTGCTTTCACTCCCAGCAGAGGTGAAAGCTGAAAGCACATCTTTGCTAGGGAGCTGGGAAGAAGGATGTTGCAGGTTGTCTCCTTCCAGTTGAATAGGATAATGATGTCCTTCCTGGACAAGAAAGCAGGCAGAGAGTGCAGTAATTTCACTAATAACGTGCTGATTTGCATGATTAGGGGCATAATAGCCTGACACAGCAGTGTGTGTGCATCCAGCAGCCACTTACTGACAGCCAGGTGCTGCTGGTCCATCCACACCAACCTGAGACAGCAAAGGAAACAGGGGGGTCGTAAAAATAACAGCTTATTTATTTCTCTCTCGTTGTGTTCATTTGGGGAATTACTATGTGCTTTCCCCTGCAGCCCTGTTCAAACCACCCACGTGGCTTTCAGAGGTTGGAGGTGGTTCAGGTTTTAAATAGCTGGGAAAGACGTGGGATCAACTGAAAAAAAATGGGAACATCCAGGAGGTTCTTCTATTTTTTGCCCCTTAAATGCAGGTCGCTGCTGTGCTGCAACTCTCTCAGCACTTCAGATCCTGTAGCACAGCAAACAGCTCTTTAATTATTATTGTTTTTCCCCCAAACAAGCAATACTTGGTGTTAATTTGTAGCTGAATGTGCCTGTGTTTATCCAACAATCTATGAATGTGGTAAAGGCAATTCCATGCCCAATCATGAATATTAATCATACAGTTCAATTAACAAGAGCTGAAATTCCATGACAGTTTGAAAGTAATGGTTTAATTGAAAAGGCCTTTGGAAAGTACATTTGCAAAATCATTTGAGCCAACAAATTCTGTAATACTTAAGCCATTTGTTGATTTTTGACTTGTGAATAATTAATGTTCTCATCCAGACTCCCCTCTCAGTACAAATATTCCTCTGGGACACAGCAGTATTTTTTAGCACATGAAAAGTCACATAATCCATACTTAGTCTTAGACTTCTGCAGAAGATCACAACAGAAAATAATCATGTTAATCCTATTTACTATTATTTTCATCGCCTAAAAATGATTTACTTACTGCCTGTCCAAAGTTGTTGGAGTTTCCTTCACCAGTGCCATGTTTTTAGTGCTGCTTCCTTTTGAGGGGGGCTCAGAGGCCGAGTACCTGCAGAGTGCTGCATCCTGAGGAGCTCCAAGACCTTGGAAGGCAGAGAGTTGCCTTCGCTCTTGGACGAAATCCGGGCTGGTTTTGTTCTATTAATTGAAGTCTGAGTCAGTGTTGGTTGTTGTTACATGCTCCCTTTGCATCTGCATTGGCTCC
The DNA here is from genome assembly GCF_014805655.1 of Passer montanus. Lineage (NCBI taxonomy): Eukaryota > Metazoa > Chordata > Aves > Passeriformes > Passeridae > Passer > Passer montanus. The sequence goes on along the minus strand of NW_024370705.1, from coordinate 1,535,320 downwards.
AAATCAATATTTGTGTCTTTAATCCCCACGTGTTGTCTCCCAAGCACAGAGGTGGGATGTGTGTAGACTTTTGATGCTGAGCTCTGGTTTTGGTGCACGGTGTGAAGGTCCTGGCACAAAAAGGAGGCTGAGAGGAAAAGCCTCCTGACTTGTTGTATGACCACCGGGTGCCTCTTGTGTTTAAAAATTGTCACCATTTTGCACTTCCTGAGCGAAGGTTGCTCAGAAAAGCGGGGAGGGAAGGGCTGCCCCAGCTGAAGAATGAGTGGCTTGAGCAAGCAGCGCTGTGTCTCGTGCAGTCGGGCACTGTCACCTCTATCACTGCAGAACTCCTGGTTGCCAGGTGAAGGAAGTGTGGAAGTCACAGCACTGTGTGTACGTGCCTCACATGCTTTGTTCCTCTCTCCCTGAATTTGCTGGGTTGTCGGAGGAGCCGTTTTGCAGTGTTTTCCTGCCCTCTGAGGCCGTGCAGGAGGTAAATTCATTTTCACATGCACCGCAGGGACACGCGGCTCTTCAATCTGTTAATAAGCAGTTTTCTTTCTCAGTCACTTTATATGCTGCTCAAAGAGATGTAAATCTAAACAAATACCAGTAATTAGTGGATGCGCTTAACAAATCTGAATTGGATTCCATGACCCAGTTGAGCAACAGACCCTCTGACAGAAGAGCCACCACCTGCCTGAGAGGAATCTGTCAAACTCCTCTAATTTTTTGGATATGTATTCATTAGAGTGATGAGCAGCAACAGAGGAACTGCCATCTGCCTAAGCTGGATCATTGCTATCCATCAGTTTTTGGGGACAGGTCTTTCTCCATGCCTTATTTCCTTGTTCCACTACCTGTGGAACCACAAGGACCTCTCAGCTGTAGAGTCTTGCCTTGCATTGGGAGAATTGTTAATTAGGGCATGATAATGAGACTAGAATAGACAACTGTCATCTAGTCCATCTGGACTGATGGAGGACATCAACTGGTGATGGTCATCAGCTAAAGTTGTGGGAAGTGGTGGAGTCACCATCCCTGGAAGTGTTAAAAAACTGAGCAGATGTGGCTCTTGGGGACCTTAGGGGTTTAGTCACAGGCTGCACTTGATCTTGGAGACCTTTTCCAAGCGTAATGATTCTGTGATGCTGGGTAGTTTTGTTCGGCTCCCAGCTCTGCTGCATGAGTGGAAGGAATCTCTTTGTTTTCTATTAGCAATGAAAGGATGAAGAAATCCAGGTTATTCACCTCAGAGAGCAGCAGGCTCTGTGCTCGTGGGCTGAAGGGGTGAGCAGGCTGCATTTGCTGTCTCTCAGGGCTGGGTGTGAGGGGGTGAAGGGTTTGACTTGCCCTTGTTGTTAACGTGGGGTGGGCATGGTGTCTGTGCTTCTCTCCAGTACGGCGACTACGATCCCAACGTCCACAAGAGAGGCTTCCTGGCACAGGAGGAATTGCTTCCCAAGCGGGTAAGGAGCTCAGCAGCCATGGGGAGTCGGTGTCCAAGCTCTCCTGAGGCTGGACATGCTGCTGGACCTGTCTTGGTGTTTCTGGCTTTCTTGCTGAGCCAGGAGCAGCACTGTGACCTGATCTCTGTCTCCCACCTATCCCAGGTAATAAACCTGTACCAGATGACTCCAGAGATGTGGGAGGAAAGGATAACAGCCTGGTATGCAGAGCACCGGGGCAGAGCCAGGTGAGCTTGTGCTGCTGGGCTGGCTCAGGGCCAGTCCCCTCCCCTGGAGAGTCACCAGGCTTTGGGAAGCTTGGGCAGGCACTGGATGAGCTCTGCCAGCGGGTTAATCCCAGCACATCTCTGCAGCAGCCTCCAGAAGAGCTCAAAGCTTTTGTTGATGGCTCTGCTTGTGCCTTGCTGTCCCCTGGTCACTGTAGGGGCCTTCAAGAGAATTTAGGAATTATGCAAAGTAAGGACTCACTTCCATCAGGGATCTGGGAGAAGAAATAGGGATTCAAACTATATGGCTGCCTCAGGTGGCAGAATGCTCCTTTTGGGGGATAAACCTAAAGCTGTGGATCTGAAACAGTGGCATCCCAGCCAGGGATTTCCTATTTATGCTGAAGGGATTGAGGGGTGAACAAAGCCAGGCCTGGAGTGCTGCATCTCAGCAGCCACTCAGATGCTGGCAACTGCAGGGTGAGATTTGCTCTTGGACTTTATTGATCCTGCCAGCAAAGACAGGATTGACCTGTGTGATAGAGACAGTCCAGGCTTTAAAGCCTAGTGAGTGCTTAGGATCAGCAGGAGCAGCCATGTCCCTCTCTGATCCTCCCAAACACTGTTCCTGCCTGACAGAGATGAAGCTGAAATGGAGTATCTGAAGATAGCCCAGGACCTGGAAATGTACGGCGTGAACTACTTCGCCATCAGGGTGAGTTGGGTGGGCTGGGGGTCCTGCTTTCCTGCCAGGATAGTCTCCATCTCCTCCTGGAGAGCCAGGAGAGCTGGGAGGTGGCATTTGGGGACCCCACCTGGACCCCACCAGCAGCTCCTGGTACCGGGTGCTGGGTCACTGCTCGGGGCTAGCTGAGGAGGGAACAATAGTTCATCTCTGACCCTCCAGTGATTTCTGCTCTTTCCTTTCCTTTCCTCCTGCAGAATAAAAAGGGCACAGAGCTGCTCCTTGGAGTTGATGCTTTGGGTCTTCACATTTATGACCCAGACAACAGGTTGACCCCCAAAATCTCCTTCCCATGGAACGAGATCCGGAATATCTCCTACAGTGATAAAGAGGTACGGATGTATCCCACCTCCTCCCTGAGAGCAGTAAGAATACAACTGGGATTTAAAATTATTTCTTTTGGCTTCTCTGTCTGCTGTGCTTGCTCTCACCAGCTTAGCTAAGGGCAGCTCAACTCCTCCAGTTGAAACCTTAATCCAAGCCTTCCTGAAATTGTGCAGGAGTGGGCGTGCAAGGGGTCACTGGGGAGCTGGTTCTCCTCTTTGGTTTCAAACCTTCTATGTAATAATCTTTTCAAAACCCAAAATTGCTGTTGATGTTCTTAGCCCAAATACCAGAGTTCAGAAGTTAAAATCTCTTCTTTACTGCATATATTACGGTATTTATTACTGTGGATATATTCTGTATTATGGAATACAGGGCCATGTATTCCTGGGGAGAAGAGCTCCTGCCATCTCATTACATCATCTTGGGTTTCAGGCTGCTGGGCTTGGCCCATTGCTGGGCTTGGCTGGAATCTTTTTAGGAAGTTGAGCAATTTAAGCCTGCTGTTGGATTGTTATTTATTAAATCCAGAGTCTAAATATGGGTCTTTGGGATTGTTGGCCCCCAAACCTAATTGAGAACAGAAATGCAATTGCCTGAGGAGGGGGGACTGAGCAGCTCCATTTTAAGTCTGAGAGAGCTGCTCAAAGAAACCAGCTGCCTTCATGGTGAGGAAGAGAATTAACTTCTTAATTAAAAATGGTTTTCTAATCTAAACATGATATTGATCAGGGGAACAGCTAAAGGTTTCTCATCAGCTGCGTTTATTGCATGTCTTGTGAAGTTTTATAAGCAGTAAATCCGTGCTGAAATTGTCTCCACTTCCTTTACTCCTTAAAGAGCTTCCCAACTCCTCAAAAAGCCCATCACTGAGTGAGTTCCAAAGCTCCCCTGCCTGTCACAGTGCAGTGGGAGCTCCCCAGAATCCAGGGACTGACCCCTGCATGAGCAGGCCTTGCCACAGGACTGTAGCAGAGCTCTCTCCAGGGGAAGGACGGATCCCTTCCATCAGCTCAATCACTGTGTAATCAGGTGCCCACGGGCAAGCCTGGCCTGATGCAAACAGGGCCAATAGCTGGGAACAGCAGCTCTGCTGGCACCACACTGGGGGTTATCCCTCCTAACAAAGACTGACTGTTCACACAGAGCTGAAAATCCTCTCCCAGCACATTCCTGCTGCTGCTCTCACTGACTGCTGGGGGCCCTGCTGGAGCTCAGATCCAGGGACGTTCATGCACGTCTGCTTTTGTGAAAGTTTTAAAAGATTGGCTCTTAAACTGCCAGAGCGAGGCAGAGCCAGGGCAGGGCCCTTTGCAGGCAGGGCCGTGTATTGACAGATCTCCCACTCTAATGGACACACTCTGTCTGCTCCAGCTCCTCAGCCCGTTATTTCTGTAGTGTGTGGGGGAGTGATGGAATATGTGCATGTCTCCTAAAAAATGCCATCTTGCAGAGCACTCCATCTCTTCAAGTACCCTTTTGATAGTGCAGAGGCTTCTCTCCATCCAAGGGCTGCATTACCAAAGCCCTTGAGGGATTTGTGCCACCACTGGGCTCTCAGGAGAGCCTCTGTGAGACAGCTGTGGAGAGGGTGAAGCCAGGCCATGGGTAGGGCTGGCTGGTTGGTACATGGGCTGTAAATACAACTTAGAGCCAGGGAATAACAGTTTGGATTGTGGGCAAATCTTAGGACGTCGTGTTTGAATTGTGGGGAAACCCGAGTTCTGGAGAAGAAAATGCATGGCAAATTCTCCTGGGGAGCTCTTGTGATTGGAAGTGTCAGTGGGAAGGGCAGCAGCTCCTTGCTGTGTTCCTGATGCAGCTCTCCTGCCCTTTTAATTCCCTGACAGGACAGTGCAGCCAGGTGGGTGTCAGGCTCTTCTCCCAGGTAACAAGTGACAAGATGAGATGAAACAGCCTCAAGTTGTACCTGGGAAGGTTTAAGGTGGATATTAAGGAAAATATCTTCATTAAAGGGCTGTCAAACCCTGGTCCAGACTGCCAAGGAAAGTGTTCAGAGCACTTGTGGATGTGGCACCTGGGGACATGGTTTGAGGGTGAATATTGTGCTGTTGGTTGACACTTGAATTTTAGGATCTTGGAGGGCTTTTCCAACCTTAATGGTTCTGTGGTTCCCATCAGGCAGCTGAGCTGTTTTTTCCTCCCTTTGGAAGCATCCTGAGTTCCAGCTCTGGTTTCTGTGGTTTCCCTGCAGCTCCCAGGAGAGCAGCACCTTGCCTGGGGAGGTGCTGAGCTGAACCTCACTCCTGCAGGGTTCTCTGCAGAGGACACCAGCTCCTGTGGCCCCCATGTTTTCCTGGCAGGAGGAACAGTTGTCTCCTTGGCTGCTTTTGATGCGAGTCCTCTTGCTTGGCTCAGAGCCATGGGGACGGCTCTGAGCCGTGTGTCTGACCCTGCTGACCTGCTCTGAGCCAGAGCTTTCAGGAAGAATTTTATAGCTGCCTTTTTTATTAAATGCACCACTCTCTGATAACTCTCTCCCTCTTTATTTTTTCCTTTTCAGTTTACGATTAAGCCATTGGACAAAAAGATTGATGTTTTTAAATTCAATTCATCAAAGCTGCGTGTGAATAAGCTGGTAAGTGCACAGAGAGTCTTTTTTTACTGCCTGCAGCAGTGGGTTCTGCAGAGAGTGTGAGACAACAAGCTTTTGGGGCTTTTCCTTTGAGAGGGAGCTGCTGCTCTGTGGTTGTGATGGGGTGTAGCAGTTTCTGCTTGCTGAAGAAGGGAAAGGGGAGACTCAAGACAAGCTGCTCCACAGAACCTCTCCCCCTCCCCTGTTTTTGTGCTCCCTTTTGGAGATCTTGGCTTTCAGCTGACCTAAATAGTGGAAGCACTTAGTAAATACAATTCCCAGCTTTGCTCAATTCCTCTTTCTTCCCATGTGGATCTTTCCCATTCTGCCCTGTGTCGTAGCTTTCCCTGTTTTGGGAGGCACCTTTACCACAGTCCTGGCTTTTCCCCCTCTGAGGACACTCCTTGGACAAGGACGGGCTGCACTGAGCTGTCCCTGTTGGAGACCAGCTTTAGCTGATGGTCTGGATTTGGATCCATTGTTAGGTCACACAGGTACCTTTGCTGTCCTGTTGCTGGCTGTGCTTTGTATTCCATAGGAAATGGGGCTTCCTCATTCCCTGCATCATCAGGTTCATAGTGCTGAAATCTTCAGAGAAGTCGTTTGTGACTTGGGTTGTGGCTGCCCCTGGATCCCTGGCAGTGCCCAAGGCCAGGCTGGACACTGGGGCTTGGAGCAGCCTGGGACAGTGGGAGGTGTCCCTGCCCATGGCAGGGGGTGGCACTGGGTGATCTTAAAGGTCTCTTCCAACTCCAACCATTCCATGATTCTTGTGATTTTATAAAATGGAAGAAGAGCATGTAAATCAGTCCTTTAGAAAAGAATCCAAATTTAGAACCCTGCTTTTATTGCTAAAAAAATCTTTTCACTCCTCTGTGTGCCCACCTTGTGCTAACCCTCCTCTAGCACTGCCACCTCCCTGGTCCTTACCAGAGAGAAACCACACTGGGGCTCAAATCCCTTCAGCAAAGGCATCTGGAGATGCCCAAGCAAGTTTTTGATAAGCCTTCTGTTTGTCCAAATAGAAAGTGGTTTTCCTTTTTTTTTTCTTTTAATTTATTTTTTAATCTTAGTGCCTTAAACGTACACTGGGGAGAAGGTGCAAGTTCATCTTGAGCCTAAAGAAAGGGGACAGTGAGAACCAGGGAGCCAGGCAGAGCTGTAGAAATTTTTATTTCATTATTTGGCCTCTTGCCTTTTTAGAGTGGGTGTAAAACAACACCCGTGCTGTGCTGGAGGCACAGAAAATTGGTGTCTGCAAAGAGCTGCTGCACCCAGGAGCTGGTGTTTGGTGTGGGACCTGGCTCCCTGCCCCTCCTACAGCTGTGAGAGCTCCAGGGTTGGAGCTCAGTGGGTGGAAGCACTAACAAGCACCAAATCAAAGCAATTCTAGTGTTTTTGTGTGTCAAGAATACAAACCACCTCATTGCCATCACGCGTACAGCTGTGTCTCTCTGCTCTTCACCCCTGACTGCAACAGATCCTTCAGCTGTGCATTGGGAACCACGACCTCTTCATGAGGAGGAGGAAGGCAGACTCGTTGGAGGTGCAGCAGATGAAAGCACAGGCCAGGGAGGAGAAGGCCAGGAAGCAGGTGAGCCACATGTCCCATAACCAGTGAGCCAAAATCAGAAATGCAGACGGGCTTGGGAAGGACAGGTCTGTGGAATGGCTAAAAAACAGCTTTGAGGGAAGGTCCAGCTGAACATTTTTTAGTAGCCTGCTCCCAGCTCTCCAGTCATCTCAGCTTGGCTCTGCAGGTTGGCAGCAGCCTGAGTCCAGCCCCCAATTTGGGAACAAAACTGAAAGGACGGGAGGGAAGAGCTGCCCTGGTGTTTACAAGTGCGTGACAGGCCGTGTGTTGGGACGGTTGGTAAATCAGGGGCTGTGAGGGGGAGCAGTGCTCTGCTGTAGCTCTTTGGCTCATTTCTAATTGCAGGGTGATGGAATGCACGCCGACATTGCGGGCTGTGCAGCCTGCAATGCTAATTCCACGCTGGCCTCTCTCCGTGCCGCGGGTCAGCCCGGGCGGCCGGCGCGGCGGAGGCAGCGGCGTGGAGCCCACGAGCAGAGATCAGCAAATTGAATTGTATGAATCATTGTTTTCTGCTCGTAGACCTTTTCTACTCACTGAAACCCACACAGCTAATCTGAGCGCTGGTGCTCGGAATATAAATGGCCCTTTGGCAGGGAAGCCACTAGAGAGGGGCAGGAGAAGCCAGAGCAGTCACTGCACCCAGCAGGGGCTTGTGCTCACGGGTCTGGGTTTTACTGGGTTTGAGCATGGCCACAGAGGTCTTGTGTGGGGTGGAGGTGCTCAGCTGGCCTGGAAATGGGACATGGCTTTTTCTTCAGGCACCTCTCTCAGTCCTTGTGTGGTGCTGAGGTGCTCAGCTGGGCTGAAGGTAGGACATGGCTAGTTCTTCAGGCACCTCTTGGTGTTTGTGTGGTGCTGAGGTGCTCAGCCAGCCTGGAAATGGGATGTGTCTTGTCCTTCATGTACCTCCCAAGGTGCTTGTGTGGTGCTGAGGTGCTCAGCTGGGCTGGAGGTGGGATGTGACTTGTCCTTCAGGCACCTCCTGGGTCAGTTTTCCCTCGTGTAGCTCATGGGGTGGCAGGAGAATTCTGGACTTGAGTAACTACAAGTTCCACTGGGGAAGAGGGACTTCGTGCTTCCCACAGGGATTCCTCTGGTCAGTAAGGAGTTGTCACTATAGAACCATTGAGGTTGGAAAAGCACTCTGAGGCCTCTAAACATCAACCCTTCACCACTGTGTTCCCTGAGCCATGTCCTTAGTGGAGCAGAAGGTCCTTGGAAGGAGCAGAGTGGTGTCTAAGTGCTGACAGCCTCGGGGATGGGTGGTGGGGCATTGGAATGGGCTGCCCAGGGAAGTGGTGAAGTCACCATCTCTGGAAGAGTTCAGAAGTGCATGTGGCACTCAAGGATATGGTTTTGTAGAGTACACAGGTGCTGGGATAATGGTTGGGCTTGGGTTTAGAGGGCTTTTCCAACCTTAACGATTCCATGAATCTTTAAGTTTTACAATGTGTGAGTTTTTGATGTGTCTGAATAACACCACACCCAAGATCCTGTGCTTGTTTGGCTGCTGGAAGAGGTGAGGGCTCTGGGAGGGAGCAGCAGCTTACAGCTTCACGTGAGCTCCCAAATGCAGAGCACTTGTGCTCCATGGGAAAGGTCAGGCTCCTGTGTGGGCTGGCTGCCCTGCCCTGAGTGAGCCACTGTGCTGTCCGTCCTGCTCCCTCTCCAGCATCCACAGTTGTTAACTGGTTTCAAATAGTCCTTTTAGATCAGGAATTCTTGTTAATGGGAGTCCTGGGTGAGATGCAGATCATAATGATAATTAATGAGGGGAACCTTTAATGGAAGGAAGCAGAACGGTTGGAACAGTGGGCGTCCCGCATTCAGAGCACAGCTGGTGTCCAAGGAGTAGAGAAATGTGGCTTGTCTCACTTCCTTCCCTTATTAAACCCAGCAGGTCTCCTGTCCTGGCTGCAGCGTGCATATTTATAATGCCCCATCCCTGTGGGACTGGAGGGATTAAACTCAGTGTGTTAATTAGCCCAGTGGCTCCCTTGGGCTCTTGGCTAGTGAAGAGGCAGTCCCTGAGCACAACAACCCTCCCAGCATCTTCTGGGAAGAGCTGGCAGGTCCTGGTGGCTGGGATCTTCTCCTGGAGAAGCATTGCTGTACCCTGCAAATGGAGAGGGTTTGTTTTATCCAGGAATTGCCAGAGATGGTTGCACTCTGTGTGACCTCCCTCTGAACGAATGGAAGTGAAGGTTCCAGGATGCTGGATTGGATATCTGATCAAAAGGAGCAGCTGTCCTTGTCCTTCAGCCTCCTGCCATGTGCTTCTGTGTTTGGGAGATGCCCTCAGACTGTCCTTAAGCCCAGCCCTGCTGTGAGAAACTGCAGAGAGTTAAGCTAGAGATCTTGAGACCCACTTGTCCTGGTCTGGCTCAGCCTAGGAGGGCACTGTCTGGGGACAGTGTCACCTGCAGGCAGCTCCTGTGGCCATGCTGTAAGTGACAGCCTGAGCAGAGGATGGGAATTATTTCAGGACTGGCATTTTTCAAGGGAGCATCAAACAGGCTGCCCAGGGCAGTGGTGGAATCACCATCCCTGGAAGGGTTAAAACAAATGTGGATGTGGCACTTGGGGACATGGATTAAGGGTGGCCTTGGCTGTGCTGGGGGAACAGTTGGACTTGATGATCTTGGAGATCTTTTCCAACCTAAGTGATCCCATGATTCTGTTCTTTGATCAGGTCACCCCAATCCAGGGACGTTCCCATTGTCACTAAGCAGAGAGGAGGCAGCAGTGCTCTGACCTCACCTGTGACTCTTTCTCATCCATGGAAAGCCTTCCTCATGTGTGTTTTTCTCCTCACTTTCCGCAATCCCTTTTTCCCAGATGGAACGGCAGTGCTTGGCACGAGAGAAGCAAATGAGAGAAGAGGCTGAGAGGACCAGGGATGAGCTGGAGAGGAGGCTGATGCAGCTGAAGGAGGAGGCAACCATGGCCAACGAGGCTCTGGTGGGTCCCTGGGAGGCCGTTTCCCAAGCACTGCAGCTGCTCCTCACTCTTTCCACTGCGGAAGCGTTTTTGGAAGCACTCTTTGACTGCCCTGAGACTGCTCCCAAACTGCTGCCAGTGGCCAGTGAGCAGCAGGCTGGATGGAGCTATTTCATCCTCCTGGGCTGCTTGGGAGGAGCACAAAGAGGATGATTTGGGACAGAGCCTGGGCACATCCCAGCCTTGGCGGCAGACGGCTGCAGGCTTTCACGGGAGGGAGGGATTCTATGGAGCGTGTCAGAGCCAGCAGCTCGGGGCCCTGCTCCAGGGGCTGTGGGCACATTTGGGGAGACATTGACTGTGCTTAATGGCTTTGTGTCCTGGAATTGTCAGATGAGGTCGGAGGAGACGGCGGATCTGCTGGCGGAGAAGGCGCAGATCACGGAGGAGGAGGCCAAGCTGCTGGCCCAGAAGGCAGCCGAGGCCGAGCAGGAGATGCAGCGCATCAAGGCCACGGCCATCCGCACCGAGGAGGAGAAGAGGCTGATGGAGCAGAAGGTGCTGGAGGCAGAGATGTTGGCACTGAAAATGGCCGAGGAGTCGGAGAGGAGGTCAGAGGGTACAACCTTGCAGCTGCTTCTGCTTTGCTTCCCACTCCTTTCTAGTTATCCTCTGAGTTATCCTCCCTCAGCTTCCCATGTGTTTCCAACAGCAAGTGGCCCTTTGGCCCAGGTGGTTTCCTTATCCAAAAGCCAGCTCTGCTTTGGGAGCTTTCTGCTACCCTCCCCTGCATTCCCCAAAGTATTCAACAATGTTAATAACACCTGGATGTTAATAACATCCAGTTCCTCCTCTGGATGGTAGTTCTACATTCCCTATTCTCTCCTTGCTCTTTTACTTACCTCTCAGTTGTTCAGTTCTCCTTTCCAGTCTTGAGTTCTCTTCCAGGTTAGCCTTGAACAGAGACTTTGCTCCTTGTTAAAACTGGTGTTTCCATCCTCCTGATACCCAAGCCCAGGTCCCACAGTGAATGTAGCAGAGAGCAAGTAAAAGATCAGCCTTGTTTCCTTCCAGCTGATTACTCCTCTCTGTGTGAGAGCCTGTTGGGTGTCAGCCCTTCTGCTTGGATGAACTCTGCCTTTCTCTGTCTCTTCTTGCCTGTTCCACACTGTGATCCTGCTTCTCTCATTCCTCCTGGCTCCAGGCTGATATCTGCTGTTTGCTGGTGGTCTTTGCAGGGCAAAGGAGGCTGATCAGCTCAAGCAGGACCTGCAGGAGGCTCGCGAGTCGGAGCGCAGAGCGAAGCAGAAGCTCTTGGAGATCACCAGCAAGTCTTCCTACACAGTAAGAGAGATCTGTGTTGTAATTCCCAGCTCCCTAAGCTCCTGTGTAGCCTGGAGGAGCCTCCTTCTCCATCCCAGTCATGGAGGGGGCTGAGTTGTCTCTTTGCTGCTCAGAAATCCTGAGCAGTGCTTGCCCTTTTCATCCCTGCATCTCATCCAGCAGAATTTCACTATGCTCTTTTTTTTTTCCACCCACCTCTTGCTACAAGAGCAAAGGAGCTGCTGGTGAAATTAAAGCAGCAAATTTTAAACCAATTTAGCAGCCATGTCAGAGTCGCTTTGCCAGCACGTGTGGAGTGCACCAGCTTAGCCATAACCTTTAAAATAGGGTTAAATATGTCCTTATTCTTGTTAGATGGGATAAACACTGTTCAGAATCTGTGAATTCATTGTTGGGCATGTACTGGACCTTCATGTGCTGGAAAAAAACTTACTTGAAGGGAGATTATTCCATAATTGTCCATTAAGAGGATTTCACACCTTTCTCTGAAGCATCTGGTCCTGGTTCCTGCTGGGCACCAAAAAGCCAGACTAGATGACCAGTGCTCTGACTCGTCTGGCAGTTCTTTTCCTCTGCTTCCCTAATTGTGCCTGCACACCCCATCAGGTGCCTCCAGCCCTGCAGCTCACACCTGTTCCTTCCTGGCTTGGGGGAAGGGGAAGAGCATCAGGAATAGGCTTGACGTGGGAGTTATGGACAGGTCAGCACCGAGGTTTGAATTTGTACCTGCAGGCTCCTTCCCCCTTTGTAGGAGCAGATTGGAGAGGGATTGAGATGGAGCAACTCCCAATTCCCTGGAGTTCACTGCAAGAATATTTGGAAGCTGTTAAAAATAACAGTGATGGAAAATAATCAGGTGCTCTCAGCTCTGGGACACTCAGTCAAGTGAGTGCTGGATAAAGCCCAGCTTTGGAGTGCTCCTTCTTGTACAAGTCACTAGAATTCTGGGATGCACCAGCTCCTTAATTCTGGCTTTGACTTGTGCACAGGGAGACATTTGTCTGTCCTCACTGGAACTGCTGCGTGGCTTACAGCAGCCAGTGTGGAATTTGGGCAGCTCTTGCACACCATGTTCCCTCTTGTTGCCATGTCCATCCGTAGTGAAACCAGCAGAGCCCCAGCTCAAAGCCCTTGTGCTGAAATCCCTGCACAGGGGAGCAGCTGGGTGGCTCTGCTCTCTGTTCCTGTGGAATTAGAGCCTCATTAGGGGAATGTTGTGGGATTGCATGGAGCTCAGCTCCACCCCTCCAGCTGCATCTGCCTGGAGGCAGAGCTGCCACTTCCAGACACATGGGGCCGTGTCCTCTGCCTTCCCTAAAGAGCCCTGGCCTTCCAGACACAGCTGCCAGTGCCTGCTGGGAAGGGAGATGCTTTTTCCCTCCCCATTTTAGTGGCAGGGTCTCCTCATGCAGCTGCTGCTCCTGCTGCCCCTCTCCCTGCCCTGGGACGAGGGCTGTGCTGCACAGACTCCCTGGCTGTTGTTTTCAAGGTCAGGAGGAGGCTGGTGTGCCCAGCATGTCAATATCCAGGTGAAAACACCTTGCTGGGTTCTTCCATCCTGTTACACTTCCCTGGATTGCCAGCACATGGGAGGACCCTGTTTTGAAAGCTGTTTTTGGGAGACTTGAGTTCCTCAGCTCTGATGAACGGTGCAGGATTCCAACTTTTCTCTTCCTGAATGGGATTGTAACATTGGGCATGTTCTTTTCCATGGTCCCTGACTTGTGCTGTCTTCCCCTGACACTGGGAACTCAGCAGGACTTCACAAGAGCAGGAGAGGAAGGAGGGAGTGGATGGATGTAGAATCATTTAGGTTGGAAAAAACCCTTCAGAGGTGGAGTCCAATCCCTGACCTAACTCTGTGCTGCAGGCTAAAGAAACAGTTAAATATATGTATTTTTCAACTTTCTAGTCTCCAGTCCTGGTTCTTTAAAGCTTGTTTCAATGTCTTTTTAGTCCTTGAAGCCCAGGCTGCTTTTATGATGTCACTGGTAGGTGATGCATGAGAAGTGAGATGTGGATCTGAGTCTCAGGGCTTGGACAACAGCTCATTCCTTACGGGCTTGGCCGCAGATCTTTGCCTCCCTCAGTGCCCTTCAGGTGCCAGCTAGAGGCACTCACCTCCTCTCTGATCCTGTGCGAGCTGTAAGTGGCTGCTTTGGGCTTGCCCAAAATAAAGGCAGTGGCAGCTCCAGGAGGAGCTTTCCCTGCAGGGGAACCCTCCTGACTGCTCTGTGCTCCTCCAGATCCTCCGTGTCACTCTGAGTTCCAGAGGGATCCAGGGGACGATCGCTGCTGGCTGGTACTTGCCTCTTCACAGCAGGAAACTGCTGTAATGCAGCAACAGGGCTTTGCAGTTTGTTCCAGGTCAGGGAACACATATGGAAAAAGCTCCCTGTCCCTTTTATCACCCCATGGATTAGAAATAACAGCACCTGCTGAAAGAGCTGCCCAGGATTGTTGATAATGGCAGGGAATCTGCAACAGGAATTCTGTCCCTCTGCCCTGCTCAGGTGAGAGCCCACCTGTAGAGCTGCCTCCAGATCCAGGGTCCCAGCACAGGAGGGACCTGGAGCTGCTGGAGAGAGTCCAGAGGAGGCCACGGATATGCTGCAAGGGCTGGAGCCCCTCTGCTCTGGAGCCAGGCTGGGAGAGCTGGGGGTGCTCACCTGGAGAGGAGAAGGCTCCAGGGAGAGCTCAGAGCCCCTTGCAGAGCCTAAAGGGGCTCCAGGAGAGCTGGAGAGGGACTGGGGACAAGGGATGGAGGGACAGGACACGGGGAATGCCTCCCACTGCCAGAGGGCAGGGATGGATAGGATATTGGGAATTAGGAATTGTTCCCTGGGAGGGTGGGCAGGCCCTGGCACAGGGTGCCCAGAGCAGCTGGGGCTGCCCCTGGATCCCTGGCAGTGCCCAAGGCCAGGCTGGATGGGATTTGGAGCAGCCTGGGACAGTGGGAGGTGTCCCTGCCATGGCAGGGGTGGAACAGGATGAGCTTTAAGGTCTCTTCACATCCAAACCATTCTATGATTCTGTTAAATGCTTTGCTCCAGATATCAGTCCCCTGGCTTTGAGAGCCCTGAACATGCTCACTCTTTGCTTCTTCCATACTCTTCCTCACTCATGCTGCTCTCTGACTTCTCCACCAATTTTTCCCTTGCTCCATGGCAGAGCAGTGCCAAGGGAAGAAAAGGAAATAGTGGCTGTGGCAACCCTGATGAATTGGCTCAGGCCTTAATGGCTGCAGCAACTGAAATTCCTGCTCAACTGTTACTGCTGCTGTTGGGAGTTTTTAAAAACAAAAACCAACAAAGCTTGTAATGAAAAAAAAACCAAGCTAAAGGTTGTTTGAAGGCCAGCGGGCTGGCTTGGATGCTCCTGGCTCCCCGTGCTGCAGGGACGGGAGAACCTCACGTGGGAAGGGCTTTGGGAACGCCTGTGTGCCTTACAGGGAAGGGACTTGAATGTCAATGGGATGCAAGTATTTAAATCAGTTAAGTGCTTTGGCAGACCTGTCCCCTTTCCTTCGAGACTGGAATTTAGGTACTGAGCTGTCCCTTCCAGTGCCTGCTCCAGAATTAATGTGGCTTTGTTCCGTGCTGGCAGCAGAGGGGGAGGAAGGAGTTGGGTTTCCTTGTCATGTGGGTCTTAACTCACCTGGAAGGCTCCAGCCAGGACAAGTGCACTTTGAGGCACCTCCTTGTTTATGCTTGTACGAGGTGTTTGTGTTCCAGCTTCGCCGCTCGATGAAATGTTGTCCCTCTCAGATTTGTCCGAGCTGGGAAGGAGCCCTGGCTGTTTGTGAATTCCAGGCCAGTGGTGAGGGAAGAGGCAGGTTATTGTGCAGAGTAAATCTGTCACCCCAGTGCTTGCAGGTCTTGCTGAAGAGGAGCTAACTGAAAACAGTGCTTGGAGTATCCTGAATAGGAGAAATGAGGGAAAGAAAGAGCCAATGGAGGCTCAAGCTCTCGTTTGTTAGAGCAGGTACCCAGCAGTGCCATTCCTGGTTTGGGCACGTTGTTTTCCTTACAGGAATCCCTTAAAGCTAGAAGGAGTGTGCAGGAGGGAGGTGGGGGATCCTTGGGATGCCAGGGTGGATTTCTCATACCCCAGAGCAGGGCTGAGCAGGCTGGCAGCAGCTGTGACTCAGCCCCATCTGATGCTGCTGTGCCACCCTTGACGTGTGCCCTGCTTGCCACCTCATCCAGCGTGCTGCAGGAGCAGAGCCATGACTCCAGCAGGCTTTTCCTCTCCTCCTAATGAGCCCATTTGTTAGAGATGTGACAGAATTTTTGACTGAGAGGAAGAAGGGTCATTTTTTAGGAGAAGATAAAATCTGAGGGCCTGGCAGTGTGTGTCACTGGGGGATAGCAAAGCATTTTGCAGGAAGAAGAAAGTCCCAAATCCTTCAGGTGTTCCAGGAGTGATTTGCTGTGTTATCTCCATTTCCAGCTGAATCTAGAAGTGGTTTCTAAACCTTTGGAGCTGTAAATTACTGAGGAGATAAAAATGTGTCGGTGCATCTCCATGGACCTTGCTGGAATGGCATCCTTGGGGTCACATTGGTCTTTGCTCAGGCTTTGGGGAGCTGTGGAGTGCAGGACTCTGCTGTCACACGGGGTCTTACATTGTCCCTGCTCACAGCTTGAACTTTATAAACCTGACTGAATGTTAAATAGCAGACAGATGACTCCCAGGAGGCAGTTTAAAGTGACACAGCAGTGATAAAGCCTTGATTTTACCAAGTTTTGTCAATAGATTTTGAAGGCAGGTGGTGTTTTGTCTCCTCTTTTAGGACTGCAAAGAATCCTGGAGGAGCAATGGCTTTGAACTGAGGAGCAAATTGGGAGTGGAGCAGGGGGATGTCCCCGCTGATCTTGTGCTCAGCACTCTGGGCTCAAGTGTCGCTCTGATTTTAGGTCGGCGTTGTAGAACATTGGCTGTAGTGACCCTTGTGTGGCCCAGAGTGATTAACTTGTGCTCTCCCTTCAGCAGTCCATGAACTCGAGTACCACAGCACTGCCCACTGACCTGCCAAGCTACAACCTCATCAGTGAGAGCCTCTCCTTCGACTTCAAGGATACAGACATGAAGAGGCTGTCCATGGAAATCGAGAAGGAGAAGTATGTGGCACACATCCAATCCAGGCTGGGCTGGGATTTGTGCTGGATGTCAGCCAGGTGTGGCCAGGAAGGTCCAGGGCACCTGGGCTGTGCCAGCCCTGGGGAGGCAGCAGGAGCAGGGCAGTGCCCGTCCCCTGAGCTGGCACTGCTGGGGCACCTCCAGTGCTGGGGCAGCTCTGGGACCCTCCTGCCAGGAGAGACCTGGAGGGGCTGGAGCGTGTCCAGCAAAGGGAACGGAGCTGGGAAGGGGCTGGAGCCCCAGCAGAGCCTCAGGGAGCTGGAAAGGGGCTCAGCCTGGAGAAAAGGAGGCTCAGGGGGGACCTTGTGGTTCTGCACAGCTCCTGACAGGAGGGGACGACCGGGGGGGTCGGGCTGTGCTCCAGGGAACAGGGACAGGAGCAGAGGGAACGGCCTCAGGCTGGGCCAGGGGAGCTCAGGGTTCATATCAGGGAACATTTCTTCATGGAAAGATCTGTCCAGCCCTGGCACAGCTGCCCAGGGCAGTGCTGGAGTCCCCGTCCCTGGAAGGAGGTAAAGGCCACATGGATGTGGCACTTGGGGACGTGGGACAGTGGTGGCCTTGGCAGTGCTGGGAAATGGTTGGGCTTGGTAACCTCAGAGGGCTTTTCCAGCCTGAACAATTCTGGGCTAGTCCTGGCTGAGCCTTTCCCTGGTGGGGAGCTGGTGTCACAGCCCTGTCCCTGGCACCTGCTCACAGGGGAGCTCAGGGCCCTGCTCCAGGCAGTTCCTCTCGTGGGAATCCTGGCTCCTGCTGGAGCTGCCCACGGTGGTGGGAAGAGTTAACAGCAGGCTGAGTGGTGGAGGCCTGAGCTTGAGGCTTTCAGGTGTCCAGGGAATGTGGTGATAGCCGGGGTGTGTTAAGGTCCTGCACTAGGGATTTAACCCCTTTTCCTTGGAATTTGTGTCACGTTCCTGGATAAAAAGTGTTCACCAGCAACTTTGGATGTGATTATGAGCTTTGATCTTGTGTTTTCCTGAGGGTGTAAGTGTAGCCTTCGAAATTACCAATTGAGCAGAAATCAAAGCAGATCAGATTGTAATCTCTGTAGCAATGATGTGCTTTGTTCATCGATTGGGTCGTAGATCAAAGCCACAATGGCTCTGTCATCCTGCTCTGGCCAAACCTTCCCGAGGCTGCAGTGACACCCCTGGATCCCAGAGGCTGCTTTGGTTTGCCTCTGCTCAGTGCCCTCTCCCGTGTATGAAATCACAGACCTGGAGACAGGAGATTAAGAACTTCTAAAAACTTTTCCCAAAGCCAGAAGGAAAAAGATAGAAGCTGAAAATAACAGGATAATTCCTGGTTCTGTACCCAGGTTGCTATCTAGGTCATCCTGCTCTCCTGAGCAGGGAGAGCTGCCTCTGCCAAATGCTGAAAGCAATAGGATGCTTTTCCTGTCTTCTCTGGGGCTGTTCCCTTTCCTCGGGTGCTGGGATAAACCTCTTTACAAATTTTGGCACTGGAAAGGGTTCCTGCTGGCCTGCTGGACCTCTGACCTAGCTCGGGGGTTAATCACAGGTACAAAACTCATGGGGTGATTTTTTCAGTTGATTTTTCATTGTGGAAGGCAGTTCAGGATGAGTCCTAGGAATAGCTGGCTTTGGGGGTTGGTTTTTTTCCCTTTTCTTGCTTTTTTTTTTTTGGGGGGTGACTTTCTCTCTGCCAGGGGTGCTCTGTGTCTACAGGATACCTGATATTTTGGGGACAGCACTTGCTCCCACACAGTTTATGAGCTAAATCCCTCTAAAATACAAAAAGTCACTACAACAGGATCCTTCCTCATGGAAAAATTTGTGGATTTGGGTTGTGGAGCAGGTTTGGGAGGGGGTGCAGGGGTGTAGAGCTCTCCTGAGTAGCTGCTTAAACCACTGTGTGGTGTAAACCTTTGTCAGCTTCACTTGCAAACTGGGAGACTTAAAAATACCACCCAGCTTGGGTTTAATTTTGTATAATAATAATAATATAACTTACACTTTTATTGCTGGGTTGGCTGTCTGGGTCCCCTTTAATAAGGAACAAATAATTGCTCTGAGTTGCTCACTGTGTGCTATAAACTGATATTACCAGTTCCACATGCTAAAAATAATGAAGAAAAGCTGTTTCTGTTATAATTCTGTTATCAGGTGTCACATCAGCAGGTGCAGCTGGTCAGTGCTAACCCAGGGCTGTTCTGTGTGTGTGTTAGGGTGGAGTACATGGAGAGGAGCAAGCACCTGCAGGAGCAGCTCAACGAGCTGAAGACAGAAATCGAGGCACTGAAGCTCAAGGAGAGAGAGACAGCTCTGGACATTTTGCACAATGAGAACTCCAGCCGGGGCAACAGCAAGCACAACACTATTAAAAAGGTATCAGAAGGCCCCAGTTTGTATCTCCCCTGATGAAACCCTTTAAAAAGAACCCTAAAATCACCCTGCTTTTGATAATAAAATTGTTGGATCTAGGCTTTCTTCCCCAGCTGCTTAGCTTTGATTGGAGAATTCCAGCTTCTGGTGGTCCTGGTGTCCTGACCCAGCCTGGTCTCTGCAGTGCTGTGGAAGGGATGTGAGGGTCTCCAGGGCTGAAGGTCTTTCTGAACCTTTAATGCTGTACAAGGATGTTGTTGGAAGGGCTCTGCATCCCCAGTGAACAGGAAAAGCCCTCCCTGCCTATTGCAGCCATTCCCTACGAGCACTGAGCTTGTCTGGTGAATAATGAGGGCAGAAATGCTCCTGGCTTAGGAGCTCTCAGTGGAAAAAGCCAAAAGCTCTTCCTCTCTTTTAATCTCTCTAGAGAAACCTGTAGTGCAGCTTCAGTCACTAACAGCAAAGCCTTTGCTGGCAGGGGGTGTGAGACCTCTGCTCCCTGGAGCCACCTGCCTCCCACAGTGGGGCTGACATGAGGAACTTCAGCCAAAAATTGAGGCTGCCTGGGTCTGGGACCCGGGGGTCACCTGAAAGCTCACAACAAAACCCCTTCTTTATTTTCTACATCCCATCTTCTTCCTTTGCCTCAGTGCTGGGCTCTGTAACGAGGGGCTGGGGGCACATCCACGGTGGATTTGGATGGTGGTGGTCAGCCCCACTCACCTGCAAAGGCTTTTTTCCCTGCAAAGGCTTTTTTCTGGCTGGCTTTCTGCTAGCAGCTGTCCTCAGGAAGGATTCAGAAATCCATACGGCACGGGATGCAGGCTGTGGTAACAACTGCAGGCTTAAAAACAAATTCTACTCTCTTTACTACTCCCAGCCAGAAGTTACGTCTGAAAGGATTTGGAAATATCAGTTCTTGCTGACTTTCATGGCTGGGAGTTTGTGATCACTGAATTGGGGCAGGAAAATGAATCTAGCAGGGCTCACTCGCCAGTTTCCCCGTGCTGGCCTGGAGCTATTCAGGTTCCTGTCACACTAGAGCAGAGAAAATAAAAATCTTCACAACCCCTTTTGTCATTGTAGAATCTGGAGGCGTTTCTGCTCCCAGTAGGTTTTGGAAGGATTTGTCTCTGTGTTCCAAGTCCTTGGTTTAAACAGAAACTGCTAAATTTTCGCTTCTGACAGAGAGGAGTTCATAGAGAGCTGATGGTCCCATTTGTCTCCCTTAAAGAGGGTGGCTGGGCCATCATTACTGTGTCTGTCAGGGCTTGTCACAGTGCCGTCACTTTGCCTGCCTTTGAAGATGGAGGCTCGTCCTGTCCCCTCCCTTCTGGAGGGAGCGGGGCTGCCCGGCTGCTGCAGCTCAGCACAGAGCAAAGGTTCCCAAATAATAGACTATTAGTGGAGACATCAGAGGGACATCACAGCCTGCTCTGCTCAGGGAGGTCAGCAGGGCTTTTGTCTTCACCGTGGTGAAGGCAAGGAAACACAGGGCACTGGGAATGGGATATCAGTCCAGCAATACTTCAATGGCACCAACCCTCTGCCTCATCTGGAGGCTGCTGGTTGCTCCAGGCAAGCCCTAAGATCCCACAGATCACCTGCCCTCGTATCACACACAGGGATTATTACTATTATTTGTTGTTCATTTTATTTTGCTGGTTTAGCCTCAAGCCCAGGGCAGAAGACCTATCTGCATTTGAGAATTCCAAGTAGGTTATTCCAAGGTACTCTGCGTGGGGTGCTGGGATGTGGCTGTGGCACTAACCCATGCATGAGCTTGCCTGCGCTCCAGCGGGGCCGGCTGCCCGCGGTCACCCATCCAGCCCAGCTCTCCCTCCCTCAGGAGCACTCCCAGCCTCTCTGCATTTGTTCTACACCTGATCCTCCGTGCTGGGAAACTTCTTTCTTGGCAGAAGTTGTGTTGGCAACCTCAGAGGGGGAGCTCAGGTAGAGGCACTTAAATAATTCAGCGTGCCTGTTTTTGCACCTGTGGTTGGGAATCTATCGGAGGTGCAGGGCAGCCTTTGAAGATTCCTTTAATGAAGTAAATCAGCACCTTCCCCCCTTGTTTGTTGCAGAAAGAAATTCAGGATGTAGAAAAAACCACCCCAAACAAACAGCCAAACCCCATCATCTCTGCTGCCAACGCTGTCAAAACGGGCTAAAAATGCGCAGCTCCGTCTCGGAGCCGAGCAGCACGAGGATGCTCTGCCTGTTTCAGAAGCATCCCAGGAAGTAAAGCAGAGAATTGAGGACAGCTGGTGTCTGCAGGTGGCTCTTACACCAGGGGAAGGTCACCAGCACACCTGGGGACAGGAGCTGTCCTTCTCCCTGCACTGCCTCTGCCTGTCCCTCAGCTCCTCCTGCCCAGGGGGTCCTGCTCCATTGTTGCCACATCTCTTATTCCTGGAACCTGCTTTCCCCCAAGGATTTGCCCTCAATCTGCAGGCTGTGTGTGCTGAGCATCCACTCCCTCCTTCGGGAGGATGAGTTTGGGGAAGCTTTCCTGCTCTGCCCTGGGGCAAAGTTCTTGCACAGCCACAGGGTTTCGGGAGCTTGGAGTCAGTGGCACTCAGGAAGGTACTGGGATACCACACTCAGAGGTGGCAGAGCTGATGGGAAAGGCTTTTGGAAAAGGTAGAGCAATTCCCTGGTACCTCTGGAGCCCGGGAGCAGAGGCAGGAGGTTGCTTTACCCAGGAGAACTCAGCAAGGCTGTGCTGTTCTTCACTGCACCAGCCATTCCAGGGGCTGTAAATCCCTGGAGTTTGAGGTTTGTGCCAGCTCTGGGGAGCTCCAGGTGTTCCCCAAAACAGCCTGCTCTCATTGTTACACAGTTCCATGGGGAAGAGGCTAAAAGGGGTGGCCCTGCAGGTCTGGGCCACCTTGGGGGAGGTGCTGGATATCTCCAGACAAACTGGCTGTGGATGAAACGCGTTATTCCATCCCACCTGGCTTGAAGAGCTCCACGGCAGGTAAATTTGGGGTGAAATCCACTTGTGGCCACAGCACAAGGAGGTGAAATGAAGTCCTGGCAGTTTGTGGGAAGACTTCCAGCAGCTGGGAGAGCTGCAGTGCCCAGAAGGAGCCCCCATAATTAAAGCATCTGCACAGCGAGCGCTGCAGTGTGACCTCTGGGGTTTGGTGCCTGCCTTTGAAGGCGCCTGCTAAGTTTTTCATGTTTAATTACGTGGTTAACATGCTAATCCCTTTTTATGAGCTCTGTGGGCACAGCACAGACACCTCATCTGGAAGCTGCTCTCCCTTCTCCGTAGCTCCCTGCCGTGGGCTGGTGCTGTGGCTCCAGCTGGCTCCGATTCAGGAGGGTTTGTCACTTAGTCTGTGGTACAGGGTGAAAAACCCACTTCTTCCTCATCTCCTCCGCTGCAGGAAAGCTCCCAGGACAGGCTGCTAAAACACAATCAGGTCTTTGATTCCAGTTGCTTTCTTCTTGCACAGTCATGCTTATTTACTGGGATTTAAGCCCTTTGAAGTATCCAGGCAAGGAGCAAATCTCCACGCCTGTTCCCAGACAAGCAGCTTTGTCGTTGAGCCTCTGGTCCTTCCTCAGGCAGCCTTAGCCTCTCCTGCCAGGCTCTCACGTGGCCGAGAGCAGCTTCTCCAGGGCTTGAGCTCAAGCCCAGGGGATCACTTTTGGAGCCCGTGGGGATCCTGCAGATCCTGCTGGCTCCTTTCCTGGCTCTGATCCTGGACATGGTGCAGTGTTGCCCTTGGCTTGGATAATGATCATTGTGGAGATGCTTTGAGATCCAAGCTGGGAGTGTTCAGGCTGGAGAAGAGAAAGCTCCAGAGAGACCTTAGAGCCTCTCCCAGTTCCTAAAGGAGAGCTGGAGACGAGCTTGGGACAAGGGATGGAGGGACAGGACACAGGGAATGGTTCCCACTGCCAGAGGGCAGGGATGGATGGGGTATTGGGAATTAGGAATTGTTCCCTGGCAGGGTGGGCAGGCCTGGCACAGGGTGCCCAGAGCAGCTGTGGCTGCCCCTGGATCCTGGCAGTGCCCAAGGCCAGGCTGGGCACTGGGGCTGGGAGCAGCCTGGGACAGTGGGAGGTGTCCCTGCCCATGGCAGGGGGGGCACTGGATGAGTTTTAGGGTCCCCTTTGGATTTAGCCAATGAACAGCTCCCAGCTGGAAGCACAGAAGGGTGAGTGGGGCAGAGCCAGAAGGGATTTCTGCAGCCTTGTCTTCCCTCCTGCCACCTTTGGGATAGGCTGTGGTCTGTCCTTGTGAGGACACTGGTGGCTGATGATGGCACTGCTGCCTGAGTGTTTCATCATGCAGAAAGGATGTGCCACCCCCAAATGTCACAAGGCTCCTTCATCATCTGGACAGGTGGAAGGATTTTGGGAGGCTGACACTGGGGCAGATGCTTTCTCTATTTTCTACCTGCACTGGGTGAGCAGTGTGCTAGGGATCACTGAAACATGTCCCTTGAGGACTTCACAGTTCCTGTGGGGTCCCTGTCACCTCCTGGGGACGCCCTTCCTCATCTCTCCCCTTCTGGAACTGCAAATTCCCTGGAACAGGTCTATTTTGCTCTTGTAGTTTGTGGGGAGAAGGAGGATGTGCCCCTTGCAGAGAGAAGGGACCGGCACAAGGAATGCTCTGGGAAAGACAAAAGGAGGGAGCCTGGGTGGGACAGAGCAGGCTGAGCTGCCATCCTTCCTGTGGATGCTGGGACAGGGATGAGGAGCTCTCAGTCTCCTGCAGGGCTGTATAACCCAGTGCCAGCTGGAAAGGGATGGCAGAACGGGCACACCACCAGCAAGGGACTTCCCAGGAGCAGCAGCAGCGGCATTTCCCATTTCCTTGGGAGCTGTGAAGATGGAAAAGATGAGTGAGGCTGCCAGCTTCTCACTCAGCCTGGCACCTGGCTGGGGTGCACGTGGGAGCCAGGAGATACCCAGTGGGCAGAGCAGCTCTGGGAACACATTTTCCTAGTGCAGAAGGAGACAGAGGCTCATCCCACGTGGGTCTTGCCCACACACCCCCACGTGTGACAGACCACATCCCTTCCAGGTCCGTTGTCTTCCCGGTTCTCCTCAGAGCTGGCAAGTGAAACTCCCAGGCAGTTAAACTGGGACACGGCAGCCTCTTTTCCTTGTTTACAAGGAGCAAGAGGAAAGTAGGAAACGTCAGGCCTATCAGCTATTTCTGTGGCAGCCTTTGAAAAGCGTTTCCTTCACATGGAGCGTCATCTTCTCCTTTCAAATGGGCTCATCAAAGCGTCGGGGGCTGGGGGACAGTTGTGCTGGGAGAGAATAAACGGCAGCGTGGGAGGGAGAGAGGAGAGGGGAGGGAAACGGGAAGAATCACAGCAAAATAGGCTTTGCGTTCAAAAGTAACACAATGGGAACTGAGAGGTCCACCTGGGCAGTGGGACTGGGGAGTGGGCAGGGGTGGAGAAAAGCACCAGGGCAGCGAGTGGGGAATAAAGAGGATGTAGTGTGTGGAGCACTGGGTGGTGATTAGCAAGGACTGGAGATCTTCCTAGCAGCAGAAAAACGTCTTGGCATCACACAGGATGAGAGTGGCACAGGTCCCCCTTTCCTCCAGCCGGCCATACTGCAGGATACACAAGGAAACAGCAAGAAAATGAGACATCTTGAACCTCTCCCTGCTGGGGGAAACCGGGGGCAGGCTGGTGTTAGTGGCAGCCCCTTCCTGTTGCATGGGGATGGCCCCACTCCGGGGGCTCACAGGAGCCTTGGGGGGTTTCCCTGAGCTGGGTTTGCCAGCCTCAGCAGTGCTGTGCCTGCAGTTACTGGGCTACCTGCTCCAAACCGCCTGTGCCTGCCAGGGTTGCTTTGGTTTGTTTGTGTTTCCTAACTCAAATCAGTCCGGCAGCCCTGGGTAGCAGCAGGCTCAGAGGAGCCCCAGTGCAGGAATGCAGGGAGCAGGACTCTTCCCTCTCTTCCCTTCCTGAGATCTTGATTCATTTGAGCTCAGGCCGCTTAATTGCGCTGCCTCTCTCTCCCTCTAAATTTTCCTTGATGGCTCTGGTAGAGCATCGGGAGCCCACCCTCCCTCCTGCAGGAAGGAGATTATCATAATACTGCTTGTAAATCAATTTTTTTTTCCTTTTCTCCGCACTGACGAGGATGTAACTCCCTCTTAATCACCCTGCACAGCGTTACGTTACAGGGAGGGATATTTATTTCTCCTCGCCTGGCCAGAAGGGGATGCGGAGACTGCGGAGAGATTTTGGAGGTGTTGGAGGCTTTCCCCCCAACAGATGATGGAGATGCCAGCACGGGTGGTGCTCTCCCCTTTGCTTTCACATCCTGTGCAGAAAAGAAAGGAAAAGCAGCTGAGGGAGTGGGATTTCCCTGCAGAGAGCTCCCTGTGCCCATCGGCTCCCACTGCCCCCAGGGAGCCTGCTGGGATGGGGCAGGATGGCCCCGGAGCTCTTCCCACCTTCTCCCAGTGCATCCCTCGGGACTGGTACATGTGGTGCTCCCAGTGGGAGCAAGGATAGCCCTGCCTGCACTCCACAGTGAGGCAAACAACAACAAAAGAAGGAAAAAGGACTGGGGGGGGGAGTTTTTCCCCCTGGCACGGGCAGTGGGGAGTCAGGGTGCAGTGAAGAGCAGCCCTGATTTCCTCTTGGGTGGCTCTGGAGCCTGGTGCAGTGGGATGTGAGGAGGCAGCTGCCTGGAGATGCTGGGCAGCCCCCATCCTGTCCTGGTCCTCATTGGAAGGGACCTTAAAACCCATCCAGTGCCACCCCTGCCATGGCAGGGACACCTCCCACTGTCCCAGGCTGCTCCAGGCACCCTGTGCCATGGCCTGCCCACCCTTCCAGGGAGGAATCCCTGTGGTGTTTGCCTTTCAGGTGGCAAAATCTGGTCCCTGCTGGGAGCCAGTGACCCACAGGGCACGGCCCTCCTGGGAACTCTGCTCACTCCTCTCCAGGGGATCCCATCTCCTGCAGAGCCGCCTTTGCTCTGACTCCCTGTATGGCTGCTCTTCCCATGGCTCAGATTCCCTGGATAGGTAAAAAAGGTACCACTGAGCCTCTCTGGGAGCCTTTGGATGTAAATGAAACATCCAGCAGAGGAGCAGGGCTGCACCTCTCCCTTCTCCCTGTGCCTGTGCTGGATGCTCCGGAGCTCTGCTGGAGCTCTGCCTCTGCCTGCTTCCCAAATCTCCAGCTGAGGCAGGCACAGCTTTGGGCTCAGGCCGCCCTTGGGGGTACCCCAGGACCCCCAGAACACGTGGGGGGTTAATGGAGAGCTGTGTGGAGCTACAGGCAGAGAGCCAGGCTTGAAACAGTGGGATTCCTTGGTAAGCCTGAGGGAAGCACCTTCCCTGTGCTCCATTGGCAGCTGCAGCTTTGCCAGGGTGATCCTGCAGGGAGCTCCCCTCGCTGTGCTGGGAGAGTGAGCTCCTGTGGGCTGGGAGGCTCTGGTTCCCCAGCCAGGCTGCAGAAGGGATGGATGTGGAGGCACAGCCTTGGGAAGGAGATGGATGGCAGGTAGACAATGGAATCATGGAATGGTTTGCGTTGGGAGGGTCCCTGAAGCTCATCTCATCCCACCCCTGCCATGGCAGGGACACCTCCCACTGTCCCAGGCTGCTCCAAGCCCTGTCCAGCCTGGCCTTGGGCACTGCCAGGGATCCAGGGGCAGCCCCAGCTGCTCTGGGCACCCTGTGCCAGGGCCTGCCCACCCTGCCAGGGAACAATTCCTAATTCCCAATATCCCATCCAGCCCTGCCCTCTGGCAGTGGGAAGCCATTCCCCCTTACCCTGTTGCTCCAGGCCATGTCCCAAGTCCTTCTCCAGCTCTTTTGGACCCTTTTAGGCACTGGAACACTTCAGGAAAGGGCCCAGCAGTGGGTCTGGCAGCAGCCTGGAGCTCTCTGCTCCCTTTTTTTTTTCCCTTTCCAGCCTTAAGAGAGGGAAAACACTGCCTGTATCACACAGAATCCCTGTCCCACCTCAGCCACCTTCCAGCCAGCCCTGGAGGGGATGCTGGAGCAGCCAAGGGGATGCTGAGGAGGAGGAGAGCCAGCCCTGGCCCGGAAGCTGCTGCCAAGAAAGATTATTAAGCCCCTGTAGAAATTTCCTCTGCAATACAGATTTTTTTCCAACCAGCATTAGAGCTGAGAGGGAATTACAGAGGAAAAGCCATGGGGGAGAAGCAGGGAGGGGGAAGGCACCTGACTGCTCCACTGAGGGGCTTAACTCGCTGCAAGGTGATCCCAGGGTTCCTGTTTGAGCAAAACCGGCATTCCCGGGAAGGCACCGTGCTTAATCCAGCTGAAACAGAGCCCTGGCAATTAGCCCGTGCTTTGGCAAACTGCTGGTGATCCAGCAGCTGCTGGAAGGTGGCTCTTCTGCTGCTGCACTCCACTGGCTGGCTGGCTGTAAATCCTGGGATTTCTTCCCTGCCCCTGAGGACTTCCTTTCCCTTCTTTGGCCCCTTAGCAAGTGGGCTCAGGCTGCTCCGTGGGGTGTTATTTGTGGGGTGACTGTGGAAAGGTGCCAAGGGTTTCTGAGTCCTGCAGAGCCTGCAAGGACAGTCCTGGGAGCGAGGGCTCCCCAGCTCTGTCCTGTGGCAGAACAGTGGAGTGGGATGGGATGAGATGAGATCCCAGGTGGCTGCATGGATCACACGTGGTGGGATGGGGCTGGATGTGAGCACGGAGAGGATGGGCCCCGTTTGGTGGCAGAGGGGACACGTGTGCAGGGGCTGTTGTGGGTTCTCAGCTCAGTGAGGCGTTTCTCCTCCAGCTTCTCAAGATCCCTGTATGCCCTCCTTGTCAGGGGCCCCAGGACTGGCTCCTTGGATCCAGTCCCACATGTATTCCATCCTGAAAGCCTCAGCCATGCCAGTGACCTTGATGAAGTCTCTGCCCCTGCTTTCCCTCGGGCTGTGCTTGCTGTGGTGGGGCTGCACGACCCCCGGCTTCCGCACCCCTGGGCTTCCCCATTCCCTGGCGTTTGCAGAGGGATGCAGCAGCAGCAGCAGCTCCCTCTGGGAGCCCTGTGGGAGGTTGGGGAGCCCCTGACCCCGCTCTGCTCTCTTCCAGCTCACCCTACAGAGC
Organism: Passer montanus; assembly: GCF_014805655.1. NCBI lineage: Eukaryota > Metazoa > Chordata > Aves > Passeriformes > Passeridae > Passer > Passer montanus. The sequence goes on along the minus strand of NW_024370705.1, from coordinate 1,507,551 downwards.
ACCAAGTCCCGTGTGGCCTTCTTCGAGGAGCTCTAGGAAACAACTGCTCCGCGCCGCTGCTGCTTCCCAGCCGGAGCTTCCCGGAGCTTCCCGGAGCTTCCCGGGGCCGGGGCTGCCGCAGGGATCGCCCCGGGCCCGCCGCTGCTCCAGCCCCTGCACCCACGGACTCGGGCCCGGCTGCCCACGGACTCTGTGATGTTCTATAGCTTAGCAGCCGTTCATCCTCCTCCTGACACTTTCTTTCCTGCGTTTTCCAGCTTTTTTTCCTTGTTTTTGTAGCATTGCTTCCAGGCTCGGCCCTGCAGGCTTTTCCCTGGAGCCGGGGTCGGGCTGTGGCCGTGCCTCCCACCCTGGCAGCCAGCAGAGGAGTGTGCCCGCGGGTCCCCCGGGAGGGGTTGTCACCCCTCTGGGCTGCCTTCTCCTGGGCTCTGGAGCTCGGTGTGCCAGCCCGGAGCCCCTTTGCCGGTCTGGAATGCCACGGGCCGGCCCTGGAGCCGCTGCTGGCTCCCGGAGCCCCGTGCGGTGCCGGCAGCTCCATTAGGATCCCGAGCATGTTCCAGTGGAGTGCTGTAAATCAGGAACGTCGCGCTGGCTCTCCCAGCGCCCGCTGGGGTGGGAGAGGAGCGGGGAGCGGGAGGACAGGGACCTGGGGCTGGGGGGATGCTGGGCTGCTTCCCCGGGGAGAGGAGGTGGGAGGAAGGGCTCCTCCTCCTCCCTGCTGGGAACAGGGAGCGGGAGAACAGCTAGTGCCAACCAAATGAAACCTTACTGTTCCTGCAAACTGTGACAAACCTGGGCAGCTTCAGGCTGGAGGGCTCCGGGCTGGGCTCTCCCTGGGTCCCGGGGCATCCCAGCCCCTGGGAGCCCGCCGGGAATGCCGCTGTCCCGGGCTGGGCCCGGGGCTGCCGCTCCTGCCTGTCCCATCGCGGGTGCCTTTGCTCTGACCCCCCCCGCGGGGGGAACAGGGATGCCTTGACCTTCCCTCCTGTCTCCGTCCCAAATCCACCCCAGTTCCCGGGTGGAATCCTCTTCCAGCTGCGTTTGCCCCCAGCAGAGCCGGTGCTGCCCCGGGGGTCCCTCACATCCCCTCAGGACCCCCAGTTCCTCCTTCCCACAGCCTCACCCCACCCACGGCCCCACCGCAGGCTCAGCCCGGGGCTAAGCGTGGAGTAAATCCCATCCCATCCCATCCCATCCCATCCCATCCCATCCCATCCCATCCCATCCCATCCCATCCCATCCCTGTTTATTTAAACCCTGGGATCGATTCCCCGCACGTGGCTGCAGTTCGGGTGTCTGTGGCCTGGCACAGCCGCTTTTCCATTCCCTGGACTGTTGTACTCCGAAGGAATAACTGTTTTCTCCTGTTTTAATAAAAATTCACAGCACTAGGAGGGGAGCTGAGGCTTCTTTGCTTTTTTTTCTTTGGGAAAAGCGGCTGCCGCAGTTGGCGGATTGATGGGAGGCGCCGCCGCAGTGCTGGGATCCCTCCGGGGCTCCCGCGGGACCGGAGGGCTCCAGGCTCCGCTGCCCCGGGGCTCCCTGCACCCCTCCTTGAGGGAAGAGGGGTTTGGGGTGCCCAGAGGGGCTGAGCCCGGTGTTTGCCATCCCTGCTGCTTCCTGATCCCGTCCTGCCTGGAATAAATAAAGGATGTGCTGCATTGACCTCAATTTTCTAATTAATCACGGATGAAACCGGCCCAGCCCGGCGAGCCCCGACCCCCGGGGCTGTTCCCGGCCCGCCGGGATCGGCGATGGATGCGCTCTTCATCCGCCCTCGGGCAGCCAAACCCCGGCAGCTTCACGGGGCTCCTGACCCGAGCTCGTCCCCGCGGGTGGGCTGGGGTTTATTCCCGTTTTTGTTGTTTTAAGCAGGGCTGAGGGGCTGGGATGGGTTTTATTTTGGCAGAGGGATGCCGTGGGATACCCACGGGAATTTTGGGGAGGCTGAAGGCAGCCGGTGAGGGATGTGGAGGGTGACCTGATTTCCCTCCAGTGACAGGAATTCAACTGGTGTGTCACCTGCACCGCCTGCATCCTGAAACTGATCCAGAGGAGCTGGGGGGATAAACCAGGGCAGGGGGATAAACTGGGAATGCACAGGGGAGGGATGGGATGGGATGGGATGGGATGGGATGGGATGGGATGGGGGAAGGTGGGATGGGATGGGATGGGATGGGATGGGATGGGATGGGATGGATGCACTGAGGATGCACCGGGTGAGGCCAGGCATGGATCCCCCTCTGGCTCGGGGGCCCTGTTGCTCCCAGGGGCCCTGCACAAAGCCCTGCACATTCCCAGCCCTGCACACTCCCAGCCCTGCACTCTCAGACCTTTGCACACCCCCAGTGTTGCCTCTCACACTCCCAGCCCGGTGCCATCTCCCTGCCCGCCCTCCCTGGCACATCCCAGACCGTTTCTCTCCTGTCAAAGGAAATTTCACCCTGATTTTTTCCCTTTTTAGCAAACTGAACTCAACAGGAGCTGTGGGTGTGGGTTGGTGTGAGCTGCCTTTGCTGGAGGAAAAGAAACCATCAAAAAGCCTTTGCCATGTACCTCTCCCAGCCCCTTCCCCAGCCATGGGCTCCTGAGGAAGGAAATTGGGGATTTGGCCAATCCCAGGCAGCACCTGAGTGCTTTGGCAGCAGTTCTTCACTTTGGGCTCCCAAAGTCTCCTCAACTCGCATGATTTCACTTCCAAACCATTAAATACTCTCAAAAATAGAATAAAATGTCGAGAGCTGGGGATGAAAGGGTCAGAGGGGACACGGGGTGACCTGTGGGTGGCAAGTTCCAGGGCCAGCAGCCCTGGAGAGGTGTCAGGGTGCTGGTTCAGAGCCCACCCAAAGCTTCCACAGGAAGAGCTGAGAATGGGCAGAGGGGATGGATGGGGAAACTGAGGCAGGGATGGCTCTGGCCTGGCTGTGCAGCCCAGGGGCTGCTGCTCTGTCCCCCCCACTGTCCCCCTGCATCCCGGGGTGCTGCCAGGCCTGGGTGCCTTGGGGGACAAGGGAGGGGTCACTGTGGGGACAGGGGGACACTGGCAAAGCCCCGGGCAGGGCTGGGGAGCTCCTGCCCATGTTGGGGGCTGTGAGCACAAAGGCACAGGGCTGCAATTGGGACCAGGGTGGCCATGGGCCACCACGACAGGCTGGAGCTGGGGGGATCAGGGCATGCCAGGGCCGCAGGAGGCTCTGTGGGGTCACCCTCTGCCCACCCACATCCTGGTGGGAACAGGGGGAGCAGCCCATGGGACACCCCAACCCTGCCCAGAGGCACCCCAGGGTGCTCAGAGCAGCCAGTGCTCCAGGCAGCTGAGGAGGTAAAATGCTCTTCCCAGGGGTCACAGCCAGCTGGATCCTGCTCTTCTCCTGAGGACATGGGGACCTCATTGCCCCGGGTCTGCCAGCACCTAGCCTGGCATTGTCCCTCCATCCCCATCCATCCATCCATCCATCCATCATCCATCCATCCCCCATCCATCCATCCATCCCTCCATCCATCCATCATCCATCCCTCATCCATCCATCCATCATCCATCCATCCCCCATCCATCCATCCATCCCTCCATCCATCCATCATCCATCCCTCATCCATCCATCCATCATCCATCCATCCCCCATCCATCCATCCATCCCTCCATCCATCCATCATCCATCCCTCATCCATCCATCCATCATCCATCCATCCCCCATCCATCCATCCATCCCTCCATCCATCCATCATCCATCCCTCATCCATCCATCCATCATCCATCCATCCCCCATCCATCCATCCATCCCTCCATCCATCCATCATCCATCCCTCATCCATCCATCCATCATCCATCCATCCCCCATCCATCCATCCATCCCTCCATCCATCCATCATCCATCCCTCATCCATCCATCCATCATCCATCCATCCCCCATCCATCCATCCATCCCTCCATCCATCCATCATCCATCCCTCATCCATCCATCCATCATCCATCCATCCCCCATCCATCCATCCATCCCTCCATCCATCCATCATCCATCCCTCATCCATCCATCCATCATCCATCCATCCCCCATCCATCCATCCATCCCTCCATCCATCCATCATCCATCCCTCATCCATCCATCCATCATCCATCCATCCCCCATCCATCCATCCATCCCTCCATCCATCCATCATCCATCCCTCATCCATCCATCCATCATCCATCCATCCCCCATCCATCCATCCATCCCTCCATCCATCCATCATCCATCCCTCATCCATCCATCCATCATCCATCCATCCCCCATCCATCCATCCATCCCTCCATCCATCCATCATCCATCCCTCATCCATCCATCCATCATCCATCCATCCCCCATCCATCCATCCATCCCTCCATCCATCCATCATCCATCCCTCATCCATCCATCCATCATCCATCCATCCCCCATCCATCCATCCATCCCTCCATCCATCCATCATCCATCCCTCATCCATCCATCCATCATCCATCCATCCCCCATCCATCCATCCATCCCTCCATCCATCCATCATCCATCCCTCATCCATCCATCCATCATCCATCCATCCCCCATCCATCCATCCATCCCTCCATCCATCCATCATCCATCCCTCATCCATCCATCCATCATCCATCCATCCCCCATCCATCCATCCATCCCTCCATCCATCCATCATCCATCCCTCATCCATCCATCCATCATCCATCCATCCCCCATCCATCCATCCATCCCTCCATCCATCCATCATCCATCCCTCATCCATCCATCCATCATCCATCCATCCCCCATCCATCCATCCATCCCTCCATCCATCCATCATCCATCCCTCATCCATCCATCCATCATCCATCCATCCCCCATCCATCCATCCATCCCTCCATCCATCCATCATCCATCCCTCATCCATCCATCCATCATCCATCCATCCCCCATCCATCCATCCATCCCTCCATCCATCCATCATCCATCCCTCATCCATCCATCCATCATCCATCCATCCCCCATCCATCCATCCATCCCTCCATCCATCCATCATCCATCCCTCATCCATCCATCCATCATCCATCCATCCCCCATCCATCCATCCATCCCTCCATCCATCCATCATCCATCCCTCATCCATCCATCCATCATCCATCCATCCCCCATCCATCCATCCATCCCTCCATCCATCCATCATCCATCCCTCATCCATCCATCCATCATCCATCCATCCCCCATCCATCCATCCATCCCTCCATCCATCCATCATCCATCCCTCATCCATCCATCCATCATCCATCCATCCCCCATCCATCCATCCATCCCTCCATCCATCCATCATCCATCCCTCATCCATCCATCCATCATCCATCCATCCCCCATCCATCCATCCATCCCTCCATCCATCCATCATCCATCCCTCATCCATCCATCCATCATCCATCCATCCCCCATCCATCCATCCATCCCTCCATCCATCCATCATCCATCCCTCATCCATCCATCCATCATCCATCCATCCCCCATCCATCCATCCATCCCTCCATCCATCCATCATCCATCCCTCATCCATCCATCCATCATCCATCCATCCCCCATCCATCCATCCATCCCTCCATCCATCCATCATCCATCCCTCATCCATCCATCCATCATCCATCCATCCCCCATCCATCCATCCATCCCTCCATCCATCCATCATCCATCCCTCATCCATCCATCCATCATCCATCCATCCCTCATCCATCCATCATCCACCGATGCATCATCCATCCATCCATCCATCCATCCCCATCCCTCCCTGCTGAGGGCAGGCTCAGCACTCCCAGATGTGCCCCTCCACCTTTGTCTTCCAGGGAGTAAAAAAGGGGAGGGAAATGAATTTAAGAGGCAGAAGGAGGGGAAAGGCAGCCCCGATGGGCCGGGCTCCCCGGGCCAGCCCAGCCCAGCCCCGGGCCAGGCTCCCCAGGGACTGGGGCAGGGAAGCTGCAGCTGCGGGGCCGGAGCCCCGGTGCGGCCGGAGCTGCCCGCTCAGCCCGGGAGGGGAGAATGCCCGGAATGTGGAATCACATGGATGCGGAGCTGCTCCAGCTGCCAGCGAGCAGAGGGTGAATCCTTGGAGCCGAGTGTGGGGTTTTGGGCGAGGTGTGTTGGGAGTGGGATCGTGGTGGGCGGCAGGACCAGGCAGGGGCTGCCATCCCTGCCCTGGGGCCAGATCCGGAGCAGGAATGCTGGAGTCCCACTGCCATCACCTTGTGACACTGGGCATTGTCACAGCCCTGCAGGCGTGTGCCTGCTGCCCCTCTCTGCCTGTCCTGGCACTGGGCACCGCTGGAGCCTGGCACGGGTAGGACCAGGCCTGGAATTCTGGCACCAGACACCACCGGATTTCGGCATCCTGGCACTGGGTGGCACAGGATTCTGGCATCACAGAGCATCCCACTGCAACAGGTCACAGCATCCTGGAGAAATGGAGCTGAAGCTGCTCAGCACCAGCAGCGGGATGGGAGCAGAGCCAGACCCGGCGTCCCGGAGGCAAAATTCCCTCCAGGAGCCACCACCTTTCCTTCTGAAAACGCCACATCCCCCCCTGTGCCCCGGCACTCCTCCCGGGCAGGCTGTGCTCCCCAGCACCGTGACTCGGATGCTGTAAATGAGCCTGAGGGTCTTTCACTGACATCTCTGAGAGCTGTTTCTTGCTCCATCTCCTGGCAGGAGCAAGCAGAGTCACCGCTGCCCTCAGCTCCTGGGCTGCATCCCTTCGGAGGGGTGCTAAGAACAGGCTCATCTCGATTCTTGCCGTTTTTCCATGAAGAAAAAGTCCCCCTCAGCAGAATTCCTGCCTCCTCCCCTGTCAGGGCTGTTTTCCCCCTTCAGAGCCCAAACTCAGCAGAGCTCTCCGGGCTTTTCCCGTTGCCCCTTCCCTCCCTGCCCGCAGCTGTGCCCGCTGTTTCCCCGTTACGGGCGGGATTCGCTCCCGGGTGCGGGAGGAGGCTCCTGACCCTCCCCCGGGGCTCTCTCCGCTGCCCTTCCCGGGTTTCCAGCGGGCACTGGGAGCTGGCAGCCGGCGGCCGGGATAACCTTGTGGCTCGGAACATTGCAGCCATCCCTCTTCTCCCATCAAGCGTTCATTTAGGAAACATTTCACTAAATACCCGCCTGACAGCACGGCCCCGGGAGATTGATGCCTCCAGCGCCTCTGAGGGCTCGGTGCCAGTGACTTTAAAATGTCACAACGACACCCCCGGGGCGCTCGCGTCCCCTCCCGGTGCCCGGGGCAGTGATGGGAGTGTCCGGAGGGCGCTGCGGTGCCAATCCCATCCCAGCCCCCTCAGGCTGCCAGGGGGTGCCTGGGGCTGTCCGGAGGGATTTGAGAGCGCCCAGCACAGGTTTGTACCATCCCCAGCCATAAAGTTCCTTCATCCCTGACAGCTTTGGGACATCCCCATCCCATCTCCAATTCCATCCCCATCCTACCTCCATCCACATCCCATCCCTCCCCACTCCTGTGAGGGATCCCTATCCCATCCCCATCCCATTTCCAACCCTGTCCCCATCCTCATCTCACCTCTATCCCTGTCCCTATGTCATCCCCATTCCCATCGTCATCTTATGCCCATCCTCATCTCCACTTCACTCCATTCCATCCCCATCCCCACCCTCATCCTCCTCCATTGTCATCTTCACCTTAATCCCACCCCCTTCCCTATCCCATCCCTTCCCATCCCATCCAGGAAGGAGCCCAGCAGTCTCGGCTGGGCACGGCAGAGCCAGAAGGGCCCCTCAGCTGCCACTGGAGGGATAAAGAAGGAGCAGATTAATTAAAGCCCAATCAGTGCCATCCCTGAGCCAGAGCCACTTCAGTCCTTTTCCTTTCCATTCCCTCAAACTCCTGAAGAAGAAAGGACATGATGTTGGGATGTGAATCCAGAGTGCTCTGAAGCTGCAAATAAACCACACAACACCAGGCCTGGATCGAGCTTCTCCAGCCTCATTAGTGGGATCAGCTAATTAGGAAAACAGCTGGCAGCGTTGGGAAAGTGCTGCTGTCTCCAGAGGGACAAAGGGACAGAGGGGAGAGGTGGCACTGACCTGCTGCCAGGGCTGGCCCGAGCCCCGGCTGAGATAAGGGGGAATGAGGGAGAGGAACATTCCCAACATCCCAGCGGCTGAAATCCCTGGCTCGCCGCTGCCTCCAGCCCACCGTCCCAGGACTGAGCTCTGAGGAAACCGCAGAGCTGCTCCGCACAGGATCAGCGGGGGAACCCAGCGCAGGGAGCGGGGCAGGGCAGAGGGAGCCAGCACGGCTCGTCCCAGCCTCCATCCCACGAGGAGCAGAGCAGTGCGGCTGGGCTGGGCTCCGGGAACGCTGGGGAGCGCTCCAGCGGGGATCCCTGATGAGCAAGAATCCAGTCAGCCCTCCAAACGCAATTAAGGCACTTAATTCCTCCCCCACTGCCCACCCCCATCCGCGGGGAGCGGGGCCGGGGGCTCCGGGGCTCCATCCCCGGGGAAGGCGGCTCCGCCCGTCCCTGCGCCGGGAGCTCCGCTGGGGATTGCGGGGAAAAGCCCAGAAATTGGCCCTGCTACTCCTGCTGGGATTTGGGTGGTGACAAATTAATGAGCTTCCACCCCAGAGCCTCCGGAGAATTAATTGGGAGGGAGCTTCGTTAACATCCAGGAGCAAATTGATCTGTTAAAAAAATAACGAAGGGAGGAGATTTTCAATCAGGCTTTGCTTCTTTGGGGGTTGTTTCTCCCAAAAAGCCACTTGTTATTATCAGCACTTCCCCCTTCGAGTGCTGGGATCTCCACCGCAGTATCTGACCCTGGAGATTCCCTGTGGGGCACACACCCACCTGCCCCTGCCCCATCCCGAGCTCCAGGGGAGGAGGGAATTTCAGCAGAGTTGGGAAAATCCACCCCCAAGCCACAGCTCCCGGGAGGAACGACCCTGCCCTGGGAGCTGAGACCCCACGGCACCGGGAATTGCTCATCCCTGACATCCCCTCTCCGGAGCGCGGCCGTGCTGGTTTTCTGCTGCCGGAGAGGGAAATTTCTCCCAGCTGAAAAATAGCTGAAAGGGGACCCCAGCTGGCTGGAGCCAAGGGCGCTGCAGCCGCGGGCTCCGGGAGCCGCGGGGCCGGGATCGAGCTCGGGCTGGGGATGGAGCGGGCAGCACACGGGAGGCCCGAGCAGCCCCAAAATTCCAGCGGGGAATTGGATGAGGCTGAGCACGTGTCCGCGGCCACTGCAGGAGGCGAGGGGGGGCTCGCTGAAGCCGTTGTTGGAGCAGCAGGAATTCTCCTCCAAGATTTTTAGGGTTCTTGTGACAGTGCCAAGATGAGAGGCACATGTGGAACCTGTCCAGGCGTGCCTCAGTTTCCCCGCGGCTCTGACGCATCCTTGGTGGCCGGCGGGAACCCGGGAGGTGCCAACTGTTCCGCTCTCCTCTCTCCCACCCTGTTCCAGCTCTGGGAATCGCGTCCCTCCGGCCCCCAGGCCCTTCCCTCCCACCTCGGCACCTCCAAATGTGCGGAGCAGGAGCCTCGGCAGCCTCCCTGTGGCACTGTCCCCACCCCCAGAGATGGCACCGCGGCACAGGGACACTGTAAGCCCCCATGTCCCCGGGCCGGGGTCTGCTGGGACAGCCCAGCCCAGGGAAGGGCGACAGCGGGACTGGGGAGGGAAGGTGTGCCTGAGCACAGGGATGTCACAGGGGTGTCACAGGGGTGTCACAGGGACACGGATGCCGTGTGGACATGGCACGGTGGGGACCTGCCCTGGCCCAGGAGCCCAGCTGTGATTAATCAATGTCCAAGTGAGAAATAAGGTGAAAAATGTGACCAAGGCTGGGGGCAAGCAGGAGACGGCTGGAAAAGGAGACAGGGATGGAGGGCTTTGCTCCTGGCCCTGCTTCCTGCCTCTTCCACGGCTCGTTTTTTCCCTGCTGAGGGAGCAGGAGGTCTGGCCGTGGGGTCCCTGTCACCCACAGGACCCCGGGGACCTCGGGGCGATGGCCGGCCCAGGGTGGCACGTGCAGGGGCTTTGGGGTGGTGGCAGCCTGGGGTGCCAGGTGTGGGGACACGGGGGTGACAACTGCCCAGGCAGGGACCTGGGGGTGACCACTGTCTGGGTTTGGGGTGCCACATGCAGGTGATGGCCTCTTGGGATGGTGACAGTCCCGGATGCCTGCAGGGACCTGGGACGGTGACTGCCCCACCAGCAGGGTGCCCTGGGCAGACCTGGAGGTGGTGGCAGCCGGGGGTGCTGTGTGCAGGGACCCCGGGGTGACACCTGCCGCGACGGGGGTGCCCCAGGGACCCCCAGCCCTGCCTGCCGACCCCCAGCTCCCCCGAGCACCCCCCGCGGTACCGGCATCTCCCACTCCCCGTCCCTGCGGCCCGGGACGCTCCCCCCGCACTGCCGCACTGCCCCCCCCGGGGGAGGGGGGCGGCGGGAGCGCGGCGGGGGCTGAACCGCGGCGGCAGCGAGCCCCGGCCTGCCCGGGACACTTGGCGGGGAGGAAGAGCGGGAGGAGGAGGAGGGAGGAGGAAGACGAAGAGGCCGCCTTCAGCCTCGGCCCCGCCATGCCGGGCCCCACCGGGGAGCGTGGCCCGGTGGCAGCGGCTCCCCGGGGGCTGTGAGCGGCCCGGGGCCGGCGGAAGGGGGGCCCCGGCAGGAGGTGGGGGGGCTCCGGGCGGAGGGGGAGCCCCGAGCGGCATGGCCAGCCCCGTCCCCCCCGCCGCCGCCGCTTCCACCGGGATTTAACCGGGGCTTGGATGCTTTCACCTCCCGTTTCCACTTCGGGAGGGCATGTGCGCGGGGGAAGCGGGCCGCCCCCAGCGGAGCCCCCCCGCGCCCTGAGCGCACGGTGAGGGGCTCGGCCGCCAGCCCCGTCCCGCCGCCGGCCCCGGAGGACGGGGAGCGCCCGCCCCGGCCCCCCCTGGCCGGTGGGTACCGGGCGGGGGGCGGCGGGCACCGGCAACTTGTGTTTAGCGTCCCGCGGCACCGACTGGGGGGAGCCCCCCCTCTACCGGACGAGATTTGGGTTTAAACTTTGGGTTTTGGGGAGCCCCGAAGATGCCTTTCCACCCGGTGACGGCGGCGTTGATGTACCGGGGGATCTACACCGTCCCCAACATCCTCGCCGAGCAGCGCCCCGTGGAGATCCCCGAGGATGAGCTGGAGGGTGAGCGGGCTCGGGGGGCTGCGGGGGCTGCCTGGGGACGGGGGGGATGAGGGGGACATCCCATGGGGTTGTGGGGTGGGCAGGTTTGGGGACCGGGCAGTCCATCCCGCGGGATGCGGCTGCAGGGGAGTCGGGGTGCGCGTCCCCCGGCGCCGTGGGGAGCTGAGGGCGAGCGGGATGCGGATGGATGGAGGAGGAGGAGGGGAAGGAGGAAGGCTGGAGCGGGGAGGCGTGCGGGGTCCCGGGCCCCCGGTTGTGGCAATATGACACAGCAGGGACCGGCGGTGGTGGCGGGGGGCCGGTTCCCCCCGCGGCGCGGCGGGGTCACCCCCTCCCCGCTGTCATAATATGACAGTGGCTGTGGCGCGGGGACCCGAGCGGTGGCTGTCACCCGTGCCACCTCCCGGGTCACGGCAGCTCCACGCAGTCCCGGTGTCACCGGACTCCGGCCGGGAGGAGCGGCCGGCGGGGCTCTGCCCACCCGTGCCATGAGAGGGGCCGAGCTCAGCTCGCTGCCACCAGAATGGCTTTTTCCACCCCAAAAGTTTGCCGGGGCGGCGGGACGGGCAGTGGCGTGCCCGGCTTTGGGGTGTCCCTGGGGAACCCGGGGGAAAGGGGTGCAGCACCCCGGCTCCAGACCCGGCACCAGGGGGGAGACTGAGCCACGGGGTGACCCCACACGCGTCCCCACTCTGCCTGGGGAGAGCACCCTCGACCCAGCGCCAGACCTGGAGCCCTCGGCATCCCCGTGGGGAAACTGAGGCAGGGAGCCACAGGGCTGGGGGTGAGGGGAACCCCAAAATCCATTTGGGAGCCCCGAGCAGGTGCTCACACCAGTGTGCAAGGGCTCTGGGTGTGTGTGTTTGTGTGTGTGTGTGTTTGTGTGTGTGTGCAGCAATGCAGGGTGTGCGTGTGCGCTGACGTGCCTGTCACAGCCTCACTGCAGCGGCTGTGTGTGTGCACAGGCATGGCACAGGCATGGCACAGGCATGGCACAGGCATGGCACACCCCCTTCACACCGTGCTGCGGGTGTGCTCACACATCTGTGTGTTCACACTCATGTATGGTCACACTCATGTATGGTCACACATCTGTGTGCACGTGCACGGCCTCGCTGCAGGGTGTCACTGTGTGTGTGCCAGTGCCACTGTCACTGTGTGTGTGGCTGTGCCAGTGTCACTGTGTGTGTGCCAGTGCCAGTGCCAGTGTCACTGTGTGTGTGGCAGTGCCAGTGTCACTGTGTGTGTGGCTGTGGCTGTGCCAGTGCCACTGTGTGTGTGGCTGTGCCAGTCTCTGTGGTGGGCCCGTGTGTGTGTCACTGCAGCACGTGTGTGTGCCACGCACAGCCTGGCTGCAGGAGGTGTCTGTGAGTGTGCACGCGGGCAGCGTCACAGCAGGACGGGCTCGTAGGCACAGCCCTGCTGCAGAGGGTGTCAGCGTGCCTGTGCACGAGCACAGCCTGGCTGCAGCGTGCTGGGTCTGTGTGTGTGTGTGTGTGTGTGTGTGTGTGTGTGCAAACACCAGCACAGCCTGGCTGCAGCGTGCTGTGTCTGTGTGCATGCAGAAGTGCAGCTGTGCGCGGTGTTGGTGTGTCTGTGCACAAGTGCAGCATTGCTGTGACGTGGTTGTGCAGCTCCATGCGTGTGCACACGCGAGTGCAGCGCCGCTGCAAGGGGCTGTGGGTGTGCAGGCACAGGGATGTCACTGCAGGGGCTGTGTGTGCATCTGTGTGTGTGCACACAGAAATGCAGCTGTGCCAGGTGTTGGGGTGTGCACACACGGGTACAGCACCACTGCATTGGGATTGTGCACGTCTGGGTATGCACAAGTGCAGCACCGCTGCGAGGGAAATGTGTGTGCACATGCACAGAGTGCAAGGTGTTGTGTGTTTGTGCACTCGTACAGGTGCATCTGTGCGAGGTATTGGGGTGCGCACACAGGTACAGCATCACTGTGGGGTGTTGGGGTGTGCACACACAGGTACAGCACCACTGTGGGGTGTGCACACACAGGTACAGCACCACTGTGGGGTGTTGGGGTGTGCACACACAGGTACAGCATCACCGTGGGGTGTGCACACACAGGTACAGCACCACTGTGGGGTGTTGGTGTGCACACACAGGCACAGCATCACCGTGGGGTGTTGGGGTGTACTGTATCCATGCACATCCCTGCATGGGGGCTGCGAGTGCACTGTGTGTGTGTGTGTGCACACACCACATCACCCAAGGTGCCGGGGTGTGTTTGCACACTCACACGTGTCACTGCAATGTCTGTGTGTGCACACAGCTACAGTGTCACTGTGACATGTTCTGGCAGTGTCCCTGTGTGTGCACGCACAGTGTCTGTGCAAGGGGTGTGTGTGTTTGTGTTTGTGTGTGTGTGTTTGTGTGTGTGTATGCACACCCAGCACATCCCTGCAAGGTGTTGGTGTGTGACACCAGTGCAGCATCACCATAAGGAATGTGTGTGTGTGTCTCTGTGTGTGTCTGTATGTTTGTGTCTGTGTGTGTGCAGCTCCAGTGTCACTGCCAGGGGTGTCACAGTGGTGCCTGCAGTGGAGTGTGTGAGTCCTGAAGCTGTCTGTCCATGTGTGTCTGTGTGTGTGTCCGTGGGTGTGTCTGTGTCTGTCTGTGTCCGTGTGTGTGTCCATGTGTCTGTGTGTGTATGTCCATGTATGTGTCCGTGTCTGTGTCCGTGTGTCTGTCTGTGAGTCTGTGTGTGCTCACACCCCTCCGTGGTGTCCGTGCCCACTCCCCGTGTCCCTGGGCTGTTGTCCCAGTTCACCCAGTCCCCGGGGTCCCAGTGTTGTGTCCCCCCTCCCTCAGCACCCACCTGTGGCAGTGCTGGGAGCCCCACGGTGACCCCACAAGGTGCCAGACACCCACGGGCCCCCACCTTCTCCTGCCCCCTGCTTTGGGGACACCGGTGACATCCTGACACAGCTTCCCACTGGGGCTGAGCAGACTGAGGGCACAGCTGGGGCAGGGGTGCTCAGTGGGGAGCCAGGACCCCACTCTGGCCACTGTCAGGACATGTCCCTGCCTGTCCCCCAACACCCTGAGCCGTCTGGTGAGGAGCCACCTTGGAGCTCCTCGGGATGAGCATCCTTGGAGGATGAATTTTGGGGGTGCCTGGAGTGTAGTGAGGCCCCCCCAGGAGCACAGGGAGAAGCTGGAGGATCTCCCTGCCCAGACAGGGACACTGGCCATGGAGAAGGTCAGACTGACAGGCCAAAATCCCACAAAACTCCCCCAAAACACCCTGGAGACATCACTGATGTGACACCATCCAGGCAGGGATGTTCTCAAGCACTTGGGGTCAGTACTGTCACCCTATATGGGTTTTTTCCCCCAAAACAAAGTTCACAGCCCGTTTCTCCTGCTTGGATCCTCCAGCACGAATCCCCCTGGCAGCCACAAGGAGAAGGAAGAGGCACCAACATCCTGGCCTGGCTTCCCACTGTCCCCCAGCACAAATTCCCTGGTCCTTCTTTTCCATCAGCCTGGTTCCAGCTTTGCACATCAGGTGGCATCAAAAAGCCAGAAACTGCCCCAAAAAGGAGCAGAGTCCTGAGTGCACCTGGAGGTGGGGTAGAGTCAAGAGACTCAGGCTATGCCTCAGTTTCCCTGCAGCATCTCCCTGCCACCCTGCAGGGATCTTCCCCCCACATCCTTTTGAGGCAAAAACCCCAAACCCCCCACTTCCATCCTCCTCTGCACCAGACAGGGCTGAGCACTGCAGCAATTTCGCCAAGATTTGGGATTTTTTTTTTTAAGTGAAGTGTGGCATGGCTCCAGCACCCACCCCTGGACCCCAGGATGGGGGCACGGACCCACCCTAAGACCATGGGATGGGGCACAGTCCACCCGTGATCCCAGGACCCGGATGGGGCCGGTGCCAGCCCCTGTGGGTGCTCAGGAATGCCCCTGGCTGGATGCTGTGCCCCCGGGGCAGTGCCCACCAGGGGCACCCCAAGCTCAGGCACACCCAGGATGTTTTTAGGGCAGAATGCCGCGGTTTTGGCAGCAAGGGCAGGGTGGGTGCGGCGAGCGGGTGCAAATCGGGAATTGGGGCAAATGTCTGGGGTCTGTTGAGCAGGTGGGACCTGCTGGGGAGGCTGGGGGTGCACGCTGGCCGGGGGGCAGGTGGGATCCTGCAGGGTTCTGGGGGTGCTGGAGCGGGGAGCTCAGCCTGAGCCACTCCTGCTCCCCCACAGAGATCCGGGAAGCCTTCAAGGTGTTCGACCGCGATGGCAACGGCTTCATCTCCAAGCAGGAGCTGGGCACGGCCATGCGCTCCCTGGGGTACATGCCCAACGAGGTGGAGCTGGAGGTCATCATCCAGCGCCTCGACATGGACGGTAGGACCCCCGCAACCCGGGATGGGACCCCCAGCTGGGTGAAACACAAAATTCTGCTGTATTTCCACCCCACATGCTGGACACTACACGGGATGTGGGATGAGCTGACCCAGGCTCTGCCTCCCCCTGGAGCCTCCTCCTCATCCATCATCGTGATCGTCATTGTCACTGCAGCTTTTTTGGGGTGATTTAAGGATGCTGGGTGTTTGTGGGGTCGCTAAACCTGCTGGGATGAGGCTGGATCCCGCACCCGGGGTGGATCCTGCACCCTGGGTCGTGTCCTCAGCACCCATCACCCACCACCCTGCAGCATTCACTGCCACCGTGACCCTGTCCCCAGCCCTCCCTCGCCCACAGGGACCTGAGAGAGCTCCTTAATTTATTGCTTTTCCTTTTTTCCCCCATTTAAAAGCCTTTCCGGCAGTGCTGCCAAGGCGCCGCTCCCTTCATTACTCATCGTTAGTGCTGCCCTGACAGCCCCACAGCAGTGTCCCCCTGCCAGGGACACAGCCAGCATGGCCACCAAGCACCCCAGGGCCACAGCCACCACTGGGGTCACAGCCACCAGCGGGGTCCCTGCTGGAAGTGGGGTCCCAGCTGGAATTCAGTCCTGGACAGTGCTGGGCTTCCCCAGCCAGTACTGGGGCTCCAGGTGACACTGAGTGTCCCCAGGTCCTATTGGAAGGGGGCCCAGATGGCATTGGGGGTCCCCAGATGTTGCTTGGGGTCCCCAGAAAACACTGGGGGTCCCTACCTGGCAGTGAGAGTCCCAGGAGCACTGGGGACCCCAGCCAGTGTTGCCATCCCAGCTGGTGTTGGGGACACCAAACTTTGCTGGAGGTCTCCACACAGTGTTGGAGTCCCTGGTTGGTTTTGGGCATCCTTAGCCAACATTTGTGGTCCCCAGTTAGCCCTGGGAGGCCTCCAGATGGCATTGAGGTCCCAGCTGCAACTGGGGTCCAGCTCAAGTTCATGTCCTGGATGAAGTTTGGTTTCCCCAGGCAGCACTGGGGTCCCAGATCACATTTTGGGGAGACTAGATGGTATTAGGGTGTCCCCAGCCCTGGGGTCCTGGCTGGCTCTGGGGACACCCATCCAATGCTGGGCATCCTGGCCAAAGTTGGAAGTTCCCTAAATTTGCTGGAGGTTCTCAGATGGTCTTGAGATCCCCAAGTGGTTTTGGGGTTCTGTGACCCCCATGGAGCCCCGTCTGGGACGGGAGTGTCCCATGTGCCCCATGGCCAGGCAGGGGGTGACAGGCAGCCCTGTGTCCCGCAGGTGACGGGCAGGTGGACTTTGAGGAGTTTGTGACATTGCTGGGGCCCAAGCTCTCCACCTCGGGCATCCCGGAGAAGTTCCACGGCACCGACTTCGACACCGTCTTCTGGAAGGTAGGGACAGCCCTGTCCCCAAGGGAAGGCAGGGACACCCCTGTCCCCTCCTGGGCCATCACCTCAGAACCTGCACCAGGGAGGGCTCAGGGTCAGGGCCAAGGTTGGGGTTGGGATCAGGGATAGGATGAGGGTCAAGGCTGGAATTGGGGTTGGGCTGGGGGTGAAAGTCAGGCTCTGGGTCACGGATGAGGTTAGGTTTGGTTTAAGATTAGGATTAGGGTCAAGGTCGGGCTCCAGTTTAGGGTTAGTACAAACCTTGGGGTCAGGGTCAGGGTCAGCACGGGTTTAAGCATTGGGGTTAGGGCTAGGTTTAGGATCAGGGTTCAGGTAGGAGTCAGGGTTAGGATGAGGGTTGGGATCAGGTTTAATGGTGGGGCCAACGTCAGGATTGGGGTCAGAAACAGGTTCAGGGTCAGGATTGAGGTCAAGGTCAGGACTGGGGTGAGGGTCAGGATCAGGATGAGGTTCAGATCAGTGTCAGGGTGCACCCCCTGAGGTCCTGTGCCCCTGTCATGAGCAGGCCACATTCGGTGCCAGCACCCTCTGTGTGCCCCTTGCTCTGCTGGGGGTCACCAGGCCTTTCCCAGAGAATTCCAGGATGATCCACCCAAACCACCACATGCAAAGGTTCTGGGGGACCCCCTGTGCTGCTGGCCGTGGGGTCACCCCGAGTGCCCTGGTCCCCGCAGTGTGACATGCAGAAGCTGACGGTGGACGAGCTGAAGCGGCTGCTGTACGACACCTTCTGCGAGCACCTGTCCATGAAGGACATCGAGAACATCATCATGACGGAGGAGGAGAGCCACATGGGCACGGCCGAGGAGTGCCCCGTCGACGTGGAGAGTGAGTGCCGGGCACCGGGAATGCCAAAAGCCGCGGGGATCCCAACCCCCACGGGGATAGCACGGGTTAACCCTTAGTACCAGGAGAGTGTATTTGGGATTGGGGTAACGCTGTTTGTCCCACCCCCAGCCTGCTCCAGCCAGCAGATCCGCCAGACCTGCGTGCGGAAGAGCCTCATCTGCGCCTTCGCCATCGCCTTCATCATCAGCGTGATGCTCATCGCCGCCAACCAGGTGCTGCGCAGCGGGATGAAGTAACGGGGCGCCGCCGGGACCCGCAGCGACGGCGAGGAGGAGGCACCTATAAATATCTATAAATATCTCTATGTACATCCATCTGTGGCCCAGAGACGTGACCCCCCGGGCGGGGGGCGGCGAGGGGACAGAGCCACGCCGGGGCCGCGCCGTGCCGGGCGCTGCCGCGCTGCTGCTGGCCGAGCGCGGAGACTTTGGGACCGACACACCGACACACCGAGCCCCTCGCCAGACACAATCCGACCCGTGAGTGCATGTGACGTGCATGGAGCCCCGTGAGCCCCCTCCCGCGGCGGATCCCAAGGATTCTCCGATCTAGCGTTAGAGCTCATATTTAGGATAAACCAAATCATCCCCTAAGCAATACACGCGCCTGAGATGGTTCCTAGAGCCGGGAGCGTTTGCATGGACTTGGCTGCCAAGGGCTGGATTCCACCCCCCAGAGCCCCTCCCTGTCCCCGTGCCGTGCCTCGGTTTCCCCACCTGCCCGGTGCGGGGACATTCCTGACCTCCTGCTTGATGCACTTTGAGCCGACCCCCCCTCGGGAAGAGCCGGAGCGACCCCGAGGCCGGGGAGCCCCGCACGCCCCAGAACCCCCCAGCCTGTATGTAGCACCCACCTGGGCACGGACTGGTTCGAATTTGGGGCCGTTCCTCATTCTTTGGGGTTTTTGGGGTGGTGATTTTGTTTTTTGTTTCTGTTTTTGGTTTTGTTGGTTTTTTTTTTGTTCTTCCTGGTTGGTTGTTTCCGATCTGAAATAAAACTGGGATTTCTGAAGTGCTCTGGGCTGTGGGGGCTCCTGGAGATGCTGGGGTGGAAGGTGATGGGGTGGGGCCCTGGGAGCACCTGTGGGTGCTGCTGAGCCCTCCTGGTACGGGAGGTGGGCACTGATTTGGGCAGCTGTGACCCCCAGACTCTGGGGGCTGGAGCATCCCTAAACTTTGAGGCAGTGGGACCTGGCTCCTTCCCAGCAGCTCCCACGTCCCTCACCCCACTCCAGCCGTGGATCCTGCTATAGGTCCTGCCTCTTCCCACGGATCCCAGTGGTTTTATCCCCCTCTCCGCGTCTCGTACCCTGATATTTCATGTTTGGTTTGATGAATGTTTCACTCCCCTTTGCCTCGACGGGGAGGGTGCTCAGCCCAAGCCCCTTCCCAGAAGTGCTTTCACTGGATTAACAGTAATTCCAGCAGGAACCAGGATCTGTTTAGGGCGCTCAGAGAGGCTCCACAGGGTCAATTCCTGGGCCAAGCTGGGGATCCTGCCCCAAGGCTGGTGGCGGGGAGCACCCCGTTACTCCTGACTGCCACCACTGGGGCCTGGCCCCGGTGTGACCCCCCAGGCTGAGGGACATGGGGAATCTCACAGCCTCACAAATGTGTGCTGTGGGAGCCCATTCCCACCTAATGCATCGCCCTCCCCGAGCCCCCAGCCATGCATTTTTAATGGCAAAGAGATTAAAGGGATAAATATAAACAGGGGAAGTGCTTGGGGCTGGGAGAGAATCGGGCAAAGCTGCTGCTCTCCCATCACAGAGCACTTCCCACTGGGAACGGGGCTGGAGGAGCCCATCCCAGGACATCCCCACCTTCACCTCCCTGCTGCTCCCATGGGAAACTCATTTCCTTGCACCAGCATGGGAATTCCCACCTTGCAGCACCACGGCAGGGACACCCCATTTTTGGGATGCCAGGAGGAACTGGTGGTGTTTTATTGATTTGGGGTTTGGGTGGGGCCTTTTTTTGATCTTCTCTAATTTATCAAACAAATTGAAGCAAACGTCCAAATGAGAAATGGAAATGGGAAGTGCTCCACGGCAATGAAATCACTCTGGCTGCCTCGCAAAGTGCGGGAGGCTCCGCATCTGTAATGAAATTTCATCCATCTCCCGCAGAAAGTTTGGATTTTTTATGGACTGGCATTTCCAAAGGAGCCACGTGGCCCCGGAGACATGTGTGCATATATATATATATATATATATATATATACATATATATTTTTAAATTATTTTAAACCAGGTCTATTATACACACTGTGAATAAACATAAGAAGAAGAAGAAAAAAAGGACGATTTAATTTGCCAGAAAATACAATAATGTAAAAGAAAAAAATAGATAAAAGGAATAACGCCATCCCCCAAGCTCAGCGTTTCAAAGCTGCTCAATTAATTTTAATGGGAATCGGCAGAACGGATTTCTTGGGGCAGGTGTGGAATGGCAGCTCCCGATCCCGGAGCAGGCGGGACGCCGGAGCGGGGTCCCTGCTCTGCCGCAGAGGCCACGGATCACTGCGGCTGCTGCAACAGAGATGCTCCGGGATAATTCAATTAAGGGACCGTCAGGAAAGGCAAAAACAAAGGGAATGTGCCGGGAGGTGGGGCCTGCCGCGGGCGAGGGGAGTGGGAGGGAGCAGGACCCTGCGCGGGTTCCCTGGACGTGGGGGCAACGGAGTAAAAGCGGCAGCAACCCCAGTGGGGGTTGCAGGGCTGCATTTCCATAGCTCTGGGAAGTGTTTGGGATAGGAAGGGAAGAAGTTGGTAATGGTTGTTTCTCTCTTGTGCTGCAAGAAGTGTGGGATGGGCTCAGCTCCACCTCTGTCTTGGTCCCATTCCCATCCCTGTCCTTGTCCCAGTCTCCGTCTCCATCCCCAACACCATCCTCAGGCCCACTCCCATCCTCATTTCCATTCCTCACTCTGTTCATTTCCCCTCTTCCCATCCCCACTGCTGTCCCATCCTCATCCCATCTCTTCCTCATCCCTGTCCCATCTCATCCCTGACTGCTCTCCATCCCCATTCCCATTCTTATTTCCATCCCTGCCCTCTCCCCTCCCCCAATCCCCATCCTTGACCCTATCTCTACCCCCATTCCAAACCTTTTGTCCATGCCTCTCTCTGTCCTGTCCTCACCCCAGTCCACGTGCTGTCCCCATTCCCACTCCTGTTCCTGTCCCCCTCTCCCAGCAAGAGCTGCCAGAGGACACGGGCAGAGCCCAGCGGGGCTGCGCTTGGCAGGGGCCCAGCAGCCGCTCATTTCCCTAAAAGCTTCCCGATAAATTACTCCAGCTCTTGCTCCAGCAAAGGCACTTTGGCTTGGGCTTCACTACTGGGCAGCAGCTCCTCACCCCCACCCCGGGGACAGTGAGTCCATTCCTGCAATCTCTTAGGACTGGGTACAAGCCATCCCTGTGGGAAGGAGCCACAGCCCTGTCCTGTTTTGGAGTCCTCCTCCCACAGGCTTTCCCATGGATGAGCCCACAGCAGCTGTGTCCCACCCCGGTGACACATGGCATTGTCACCTCTGTACACTGCTGTAAACCCTGCAATTCCCAGCCTACTCCCCCCAGGAGTTACACAGCTCCATGAATCCACAACATCCTGCAGGTGATGCCGGGCTCGGCCCCGTTGGCCACACATCCTGCAGTTTTTGTGGGAAAACCCCAACTGTAATAAATCCCCCTTGGCTGCCCCTCTCACGTCCCCCTGGAAGGCTGGAGCTCAGCAGGGAATGCTCCTGCTCTTGCCTTTCAGCCTTTATTGGGAATTTCTGCTTCCAGGGCAGCTCAACTCCTTGGGAGCAAGGAAGAGCACAGAAAGGCTGTGGCTGTTGTTTTACCACTGGAATTTCTATTTACAGTTGGGTTCCAGAGCTTGCCCAGAGAACTCTATCTAAGAGTTCTATTTAAGATGGACTTGGTGAGCCCTGAAGTTTGGAAGTGTTGGATTAAACAGCCTCTCCTGGAACAGCTGGAAAACACACCAGGACCAGAGCACACGGAGCAGGGACAGGCCTGGGGGCTGATCAAAGCACAGCTCAATCACTGCAAGGAACAGGGAAGGATTTGGATGTTGACTGGGGAAAAAATCCATGGAAGGGACTGGAGAGGGAGTTCCTTCATCTGTTGGTGCTGGTGGCCTCCGAAGGTGTCCAGGAGCATGTCCTGGCTGCCACCAGCAGACCAGCCACTGTCCCCCCCAATCAGTGAAGCCTCTCAACATTCCCCAGGACTCTTCCTCTGTGCCAGGCTGGGACACAAGGATGCACATCCAAACTTGGAGAGCAGGCCCAGATCCCACTCTGGAGCACCCCACAGTCCCTGGGGAGTCCCAATTACCCATTTCCTTGGGGGCAGGGTTCCCTTGCTCCCACCCATTCCCAAAGAGGAGCCACCTGGGTGCCCTCATTAATCCGCCTGTCCTGCAGGTGGAAGTGAGGACAGGACATGGGGCTGATCCTGCATCCTCTGAGCCCAAGCCCTGTGCTCCTGCTTTCCAGCAAGCCCAGGCTCCTGCCTGGAAGGATAAAAACATTCTCTAGTTGGACCTAGAACTCACCCAGGCTGCAGCCAAGGCTGCTGTCACATGCAGTCCCTGCTCCTGTCAGAGCCAGGTCCCAGGACGCTCCTGTGACAATTTGCCATCACATCCTCAGATGGCAGCCCTGCCCTGCTGGAGCAATCCAGGCAGGATTTGGCCACAGGCAGCTGGCTCCTGCCTGTGCTCTTCATGAATCTGGACCCATCACCTCCCTGCCCAGCCAAACCTGGAATGCTCTGGCAGTGGGCACAGCCCTCCTGGATAAACCCACTGCCAGAGCTGCCTCCCGGGATGCTGCTGGACAGGATCCCCCCTTGGAGCTGCAGCACCCTGCTCCCTTCCTGAGACAGCCAAGGGCCTCCCTCAGCCCATGTTTTACCAGCAAGGAGAGATGAATCAAACTCTCACTGTGGAGAAACCTCGGGATATTTCCCCTCCTTGCCCTTCGCCTCCAGCACAGCAGGAGCAGGGCTGAGGGAAGCTCCCCAGGCTCTCCACTGGGAGCTCCAGCACCTGGAGCCAGGCAGGGTCACACCCTGAATTTATCAGGAACAAACACGGCACCAACACCCGAGGAAATGAAACATCAGTTCTGAAAGCCTGGGTCCTTCTCCAGCCTGGATCACAGAGCCCAGCACGGAGCTGGAGTGAGAGCAGGCAGAGCAGGCTGCAGTGATCTGAGGGGATGGATCCCACCCAGGAAATGGGGAATGTCAGCTCCAGGTGACAACAGAGCCCCTGTGCAGGGCTGGAGCTGTGCTGAGCACAGATCCCTGCTCCAGAGGCAGGGACAGAGCCAGGGGAGGGCTCAGCCCACCCAGGCTGCTGGGCCAGCAGGAACACCACACAGAGGCTGCAACGGGCAGGAGGAGGGTTTATTGAAATAAAAGTGTGTATAAATAATCTTGTCCCTTTCCCAGAGCAGAGGCAGCCAGCCCCAGCCAGGTTCTGGGGGTGCCTCAGCCCCACTGCAGGTTGGGGGGCACTGGCCACCCCCCGGGTGGGGGGGGCTGCAGGGATGGGGGCAGCTCCTGCACTGGTGGCCAGCCCAGAGGGTACTGGAATGGTGCTGGTTTCTCAAGAAGAGCACTGTGAGGGGAGATGGAAAGGGATGAGGTGAGAAGCCAATGCCATGCTGGGAGCTGGGATTCCCTGTGCCCCCTCCAGTAGCCCCCAAAGAGACAGGGCCAGCAGAGGAGGGTTTTGGTTATCACCAAATGGGTTCATTCACCCCCCCTCCCCATCCCAAATCCAGCACCAGAACAGTTGTGTGACCCTTTCCATCATATCCAAGCAGCCCAACACAGTCTGTGCCTGTGAAAACTCCAGTGGGAACACTGAGGTGAGGGGGTCTGGGCGGGGGAGAGCAGCACAGCCCCTGAGAGGGGCTCAGCAGGCACAGCTGCCAGGTGCTGGAGCAGGGCTGCTCCCAGCCCCTCCATCCCCACTCCTCACACAGCTGAGTTGCAAGAACAAACAAAAGCAGCAGATGTTTCTTTCCGAGCAGCCCAAATCCCAAGCCAGCTGTGCACTTCCCAAAGGACAAGGACCCTCGGAAACGGAGGAGCTGCCAACCCAGCGGGGTGTGTGCACCAGAGCACCCTTCAGCACTGGGAAGAGCTTCTCCCTCACCCCACGGCCTGGGAATCACTCTTCAGTCCCTGCCCCTCTCCTCAGCTTTACTGGTCAAGGCTGCTGCAAACACCACACTGGGATGAAGAAGTGCAGGAACAAGAACCATCTCTCCCTTGCCTCCAGCTTGACCGAGGCACGTTTAAATTTATGGGAAACATACCTTTTCCATTAATTCCCAAGTACAGGAAACTCATTTGTTCTCTCACACAAGCCCTGACAGCAGCCTTGCAGCTTCTCAGGCCTCTACCTCCGATCCTGATGAATCTTTTTAATTGTTATGCCAGAAGAAATCTAATCAAACTCCTTTACATAACCCCGGGGAGAAGCAGCACCCTCCTCTCCCTGCGGGGCCGTGGCCCAGAGCCAGCTCCAGGAGTAGTTTTCCAGGAGCGTTTTCCAGGCAACTGACACAGAGCAAAGTCACTTGGCTCAAGGTTTATCCCCTCAGTGGGGATTCTCCAGAGCCCAGGATGAGGCAGGACCACGAGGACACACCCCAGCCCCTCTGGGCAGGGATATTTGGTGTCATCCCTGAGCACTGTGGTTCAGGCACACGGTGGATATGGAGCAGAGGGAATGCTGCAAGGCTGAGCCATCGCCTAATGAGCATTTCCTGAGCAGCAGGACTGATCAATAGGCAGGATGCTGCCTGGGTACTCAATTCCCTGGGGTCTCATGAGCTACAAGTGCTCTATCAAAGGTTTACCTACAGCTGGAGCATTTTCAATAGCTGTCCCACAGGGATTTTCCAGTGGCCAGCAAGGTCAAGAATATTTCCTTTCTGAAGGTGTTAATGGGATTCCCCTTCTCTACCCACTTCCACACTCATGGAACTTGTGGCGTCTCAGAAACTTTGAGGCCTTGGACCCTTTTCTGATGGAAATTTATGTTTCCTTTGGAAATTGGTAAAAAAATCAATCCCATGAAATGTGGGGCTGGAGGGCACAAAGGGAGCACAGAGATGATTGGGAGAGGCATTGGAAAGGCTGGAGAGAGGAAGGGAAGTTCCAATAGTTGTTGTTTAGTTCCTGTAGGAGATGGTTTCTGAGCCTGCAGGGACAGGGAGGCTGGAAAAAGAGCAACAATCCTGGAAATTTGTTTTGGGCACCTATGGAGGCAGCAGGGACCCAGTTCTGAAGGTCTGAACATTCCTCTGAGTATGACCAAGTAGTTCTGAAGGTCTGGAAATTCCTCTGGGAATAGTGATGGCTATCTTCTTAAGAGCTGATCTACCCCATGTTCCAGGGATTCACAGGCAAGAGAAACAAAATGGGGCAAGTGAAGTGCAGGGGACAGGAACGTGGGCACCTCTGCAAGGCCAAGGGCAGCTGAGCTGAGGGACAGAACAATCCCAGAGCAACAAGCTCAGACAAGCACCAGAAGGAAGCTCCTGCCCAGTCCAAACACGGAGAGGACGGGAACAAACAGAGAAAGAACAGAAGAGAGATTTGGCACCTGCCCAAATGTCATCCCATTAAGCCTGCGGCACAGTCAGGTGAGCGAGGAAACAGCGGAGCCCCAGTGCTGGGAGGAGGAGCCAATTCCACCCTCCCTGGCAGGCAGGCCATGGGGGAGCTGTCAACAGATGAAAGCAGGCTCCTGCCACTGAACCCCAGGAGTTAATGAGCCAGCACAGCAGCGGCTCTGTCCTTCCAGAGAGCAAGGGCAGCCTCTGCTGGGGCTTGTTCCCAAAAGGTGTCCCCTGGCAAACAGGGACACCTGTGCAGACATCCCTGGTGGGACAGGCAGGGCTGCATCCACACACGTGCTCCTCATGAGTGCTGCCTGGGGGTGTTGGAACCTCTGATGCCCTGCATCCTCCCCTATCCCAGCCCTCCTGTGGGATCCCCCTCATGCACAGCTGGGTGATCCCCTGTACCCTGTACCTGCTGCTCTGAGCTGCACTCAGCCTCTGGGCTCTCTTGTCCAGCCAGTCCTCGATGGCGCCTGGTGGGATATCTGCTCCCTCCCTCTGCAGCTCCTTCAGCCTCTTCTCCCCTGCTTGAGAGAAAGATTGAGATCAGAGAGGGCTGGATTGAGGGAGGGCCATGAGAGAAAGGGCCACCAGACCTTTGTCCTTTCACTCCATTAAACCTGCAGCTCATTACCCTGCACAGTTTCACAGGGTGGAGAGTGTGCACCGTGCCTGGGCAGCCCCTCCTCCTCCTCCTGTGCCCTCCTGCCATCTGATGCTTGGTGACAGCTGCAGCCAGGCAGAGCAGGGGACAAGAGCTAAGCCAGCACGGTGGCAGTTTGGGCACTGAGGGGAGTCTGACATCTCCCCCTGAGGCAGATCACCCTCATCCTCACCTGGAACAGCCTCGGTGGCCCTGAGCCGTTTCCAGAGCTGTGTCCCTCCAAGTGGCAGCAGCAACTGTGCCACCCCTGCCCTGTTAGGTGGAAATGACAGGGACAGTGCCCGGATCAATGCAGCCTTGGCAGCCTGGGAGAGTCTGAACAGTTCTGGGTGTGTGTTCCAGCCAGCAGACAGATCCCAGAGCTGCTGTCAGGGCTGCTTAAGGAGCTCCCTGCCTGATGTGTCCCCAGCCCCTGCACAGCCCAGGCAGAGCTGTCACCAGCTCAGGGGCAGAACCAGGGCAGAGAGAACCAGGGGGACAAGTTCTTGTATTTAGAACCACGGAATGGTTTGGTTGGAAATCACCTCAAAGCTCATCCTGTCCCACCCCCTGCCACAATCAGGGACACCTTCCACTAGCCCAGGGTGCTCCAAGCCCTGTCCAACATGGCCTTGGACACTTCCAGGGATCCAGGGGCAACCACAGCTTCTCTGGGAACCCTGTGCCAGGGCCTCACCCCATCAGAGGAAGGATTTCTTTCATAAATCACAGAATTACAGAATCAATCAGGTTCAAGAGAGATCATTGAGTCCAACCTATATCTAACCTAAATGTCCCCTCTTTCAGTTTGAGCCCATTACACCTTGTTCTATTTCTCATGGTGGTTAGGAACAAGGAAGGAAACAAGAAAGACACCTCTGCTGTTTAGTGAATCAAGATTTCAACCCCTCCAACCACTCTGGAAGGGCTGTGTGGGCAGATGCCCACAGGCACCCCCTGGGGAGAAGGGCACTGAGCCAGCGTGGCACAAACCCACAGCTGCCCAGTTAGCAAAGCTCCCCAGTCCCCATCAGCTGCAGGGAGGGAGCTGGTGCTGAACAGGTCTAGCAGGAGTCCTGACACAGCCACACTCCTGCCAGCACACCAGGGATGAGGACAGGCTCCCCATGATCCCAGCTCCAGCCTAGTGGAAACTTCCCACCTAACAGAACAGGGAACCCAGAAAACCAAATACTGGTGACAATAAAAAGGAAGCAGAGGCAGAGTGTCATTCCCTTAGCCCTGCTCATCCATCCTTCTGGGGGATCCCTGATCCCATTTAGGGATCAAGGCACCTGCAGCCATGCCCCTCAGGAGCCTGCTTCACACCCACCCACCATATGTCACATGTTTCAAGGAAAATATTATACCTTTGCAGACAGAGTGTGAAATTAATAGTGCTTGGGCAGAGTGAAGGATCACTTCATCCTACTGGTGGCAACCAATTATTCATCTGCCTGTTGAATACTAAATCAGGATGGAAGGGATGTGCTACACAATGAGCAGCCAGATGGATAATTTGTCATCCAGCCTTTTCAGCTGCTGCTGCTGGGTGGGGTGACAATGTGCCCAGTGCCACCACAGAAAGCCCGCTGTGGTCTGGCTGCTGCTCTGAGCCTGCCAAGAAGGCTGGAGACAGCAATGTTCCAGTCTCCCACAGTTGTTCCCAAGGATCAAAGCCCCAGCAGAGCTACCTGGGGTCAACCCAACCAGCTGGCCAGGTGGGCAGATGGGGAGGCAAGAAGCTCAGCCTGGAGAGCTGGGCACTGCTCACACTCAGGGTTAGACTCATCCGGCAGCCTTGAGCACCTTATTTCCCTCTGCTCCATGCTCCACCTCCTGAGCACAGCAGACAAGCAGTGTCTATGAGAAGCTTCAATGAGGCTGGGAAGAAAATCATGGAGAATCTCTCCCACCTCTGCATCACAGTGATTTCTTCTTCATCCAGCTCCCAGCCCCAACAGAGAACAGAGCATAAACAGTCCAAGCTTCTCTGCTCAGAGCAGGGAGCCCCAAGGTACCACACCAGGGACGGAATAGCCACAACTCATGGTCCAGAAAAGTTCACTGGATGCTGTGGAACCACTGTGGATTCACACTGCCCCAGATGAGGCCGCAAATATCCACATTAAAAAAACATCCAGCTGCCTCCCTGTTCTCACAGCTCCAGGAGCTGCTGCTCCAGAGCAGTCCAAACCTCAGGCTCAGAAATATGGCAGCAGGGACAGGCAGCTCTGTAGCTCTGCCCATCTTGATGATGTCCATGTCCCTCTGGAGCACACACATCCCATGCAGGCACCACCAAACGCACTCTGAAATTGGAAATACTCCCTGAATGCCAACAGCTATTCCAAGAAGCAGCTCTGAAAGGCCTTTACCAGCCCTTGCTCCCCACACGTACCCAGGCAGCCGGACAGGTGTGAAGGTGCTTTCCCCCTCCTCCTCCTCACTGTGGTGTTTCCTTCCAAGTCTAATTACAGCCAATTGAAAGACCATCTGTATTGTGAAGTGCCTCTAATGATGCCAGAGCAGGGCCCACACTTATCTTCTCTCCTCATGGGTTTTATTCTTGACAAGGCTGTGTGAGAGATGGAACCTGCCAATACGTGCTGGGGGGTCACCCAGCAAGGCAATGCACAGGAAATCCCTCAGCTCCCACCCAGCAAAGAGATACACATGAAATCCCTCAGCTGCCTCCCTGGTGGATGATGTGGAACCCCAACTCCTCCAGAGCACAAGACCAGCACCAGAGCATGGCTGAGATGAGGCTGAGGAGCCCCTGCAGCTGGGGAAGGCAAACAAGCGACTGCCCTGCAGCCCAGTGTGAGTGCTCCTCCTGCTCCCCACCCAAACCAGTGCACTCCAGCCTCCCCAGCAGGGCCCTCAGATCCTTGCAACCTCAGGGACACCCTGCAAACGCCCCAGCTGTGCCCTCCTCTGGCAGCCCTGCCTGGCTGGAGGCACCAGAGCCCAGCCAGGTCGATCCTGCTGCACAGGGACACGGATTAGCAGGGAGCCAATAACTCTGAGCAAGGAGATGGCAATTTGACAGTGACTTTTCCTGACATGACTATACTTAAAATGACAGCCTGGAAGTGTCTGGCTGATGAATGATGCAGCAGATGCAGAAGGCTAATGCTTTGATGGGGGAACAGCTGGGAATATGAGCTCCCTCCCTGCTGAAGGTGTAAACTGTTGCTTCTTGATGAGGATATTCTACAGGGTGCAGAGATGCTGACGCCAAAGTAGGCCAGGCTTCAAGCTGTTCTAGAACAAGGAATCATCCAGAAATTTTCCTACTTAACCCACAAACTTACACAAACTACAGGGTGAATTCCCAGCATTAAAAGGGCCAAATGTTAAGGGTACTGTCACATTTCCTTTGGCTGTGATAAAAATACTTCATTATCAAAGTGAGTTCACAGACACAGAGCTACCAATGCCGAAATACTTACAGGGACTCAGAGACAGGTTCAATATTGACATGATAGAAAAAGTGTCATCACGATTTAGATGGGTTAAAAAAAAAAAAAAAAGTCAGACAAGGCTTTGCCTGCACAAAAGGGGGGTTAAGCAGCACTGTGGGCCCACCAGAAAAGTGCCCCAACCAGCCTGGCCACCCCTAGCATGGTCCCCTCAAGGCTTGGGAAAGCTCTGGAGCTTCCAGCCTCTCAGCTTGTCTCAAATCCCTGATGACCCCTGGCTCCAAAGCTGCCAAAATCTCCCAGCTGGGTCAGTGAGAGACAGCCTGGTCCAGATTGCTCTAATCCTGCTGGCTGTGGCTTGGGATGGCTCAGAGACCCTGAGTGGGAATGCAAGTGGGATATTACTGATGGAGGATCCTGTGTGAATTACACACCCTGCCACTGAGAGTCCCAGCTGGGTCAGTGAGAGACAGCCTGGTCCAGATTGCTCTAATCCTGCTGTGGCTTGGGATGGCTCAGAGACCCTGAGTGGGAATGCAAGTGGTTTATTACTGATGGAGGATCCTGCGTGAATTACACACCCTGCCACTGAGAGCTTGCCCTTAACTCTGCCCTCCTCAGCCCCAGCACCTGGGACAAGGGTGCTTTGGCAGCTGAAGGGTGAGTGCTGGGATGTCCCCATGACTCACCAGACAGTGTCTGATCCTTCCATCCTGTCTGTTACAGGCTGTCCCTCTCCTCCACCAATCCTGCTGAGCCTTTCCCCACACCAAATCCCTCCAAACTCTCTGATCAGAGCTGGAGTCTGTGTGATGCATGAAACCACACCACGAGAGAGCTGAGCAGGATTGAACTCTCCTACCAAGCACCCTGTCCCCTGGCCATCGCTCCTTCAGGGCTAATTGGTAAATGAAATGTTTGACTCTGGAACACAAATGCAAGGTTTCCCAGTAATCTCCCTGGAATTGGCTCTCAGCAGCCAATCCTGCACTTACACCGACCCATTTGACACAAGTCAATACTCAATAACAAGTGTAATTGGCAAGGAAAGCTGCCTGAGCGTAGAGGAGCTGCCAGCCCTCCCTGCTCTGCTCCAGAGAGCTCCCACTTCTCCTGCAGGAACAGCCAGTGCCTGGAAATGCTAGAGGTTCCTGTGCTGCCACTCTGTGCACCCTCAGGAGCCCGCAGAGAGGGGTCAGGGAGAGGCTCTGGCTGGAAGGTGACTCTGGGAAGGCCAGGAGCACCCCGTCCCCACCGTGGCTTTATCGACTGCTGGCGTGCTCAGAGATTGATTCAGAGTCACCTCGGGGGCTCTCACTGAGTCAGCAGGGCCTGGAACAGCTCTGTGCTGCCTGCCTGCCTCCCCTGAGCTCTTCCTCCCCAAACAGGATCCCTCTGAGGGCCAGGAGAGGCTCTGCCCCACGCACACGCCCCTCTCACATCCCACACTTCCAACACTTCAGCCTGGCTTCGCCAGACTCTTGGCAAAACAACAGCTGGCTCCAGCGAGGATGTGGGCATGGGAGCTGCTCCAAGCTGGGCTGCACTGGGACAGCAGGCTGGGGAGGGAATCCTTCTCTGCTCCACACTCTGAGGCCACATCTGGGTGCTGTACCCAGTGCTGGGGTCCCCGGTACAGTGACAATGGGCACAGCCCAAAATACAGGAATTTCCATCAGGAATTTCTATTGAAATATTTTTAAAATTACACATTTTTATCATGAACCTAGTAAAACACTGGATCAGGTCACCCACAGAGTCTCCAGCCTTGAGATATTTGAAACCCAGTGGACGTGGCCCTGAGCACCCTGCTTGAGTTCACCCTGCTTTCAGCATGGTGAGGATTAGGTGATCTCCAGTGGGGATTTCAACCATTCCACAAGTTCTCACCAACACCTCACTCACACCCCCTGAAGTGTCCAAGGCCAGGCTGGATGGGGCTTGGAGTAACCTGGTCTAGTGGAAGGTGTCCCTGCCCATGGCAGGGGTGGAGTGACATGAGCTCCAAGACCCCTTCCCACCCAGCCCAGTCTGTGATTCTGTGACTTCTTTAACCACTAAAGCAATGACTCCTGTGGAGAAAACAGAGCTACCACCTCTTTTCCCTTAAAGAAAAGTAGTTCCAAGAATGGTAGTCCCAGAATGAGAAAGTTCAAAAGTGTTCTGCAGGCTCCCAGCAGGGAGCAGCTGCCATCCACCCTCTGCCCACACTTCACTTCCATCCAAAGCCACCCAAGCAGAGGCTGTTTCTGGATCCAGGACCCCTTTCACAGCCCGACAGCAGGACAGCTCTTCCCACCAGCTCTTCCCACGGGTGGAAGCAGCAGCTCCCTGGTAATAGCAGCAAGGTGGGGGGAAATCAAATCCATAAATTAAAGGGGATGTGATGTACCAGTGCCCTCTGCTGCTGACAGTTTTTATTCCCTGACTGAACAAAACCCCGAGGGCTCAGGAAGGCCACTCCAAACTCCTGCTGCCAAGTGGTAACAGCACTGCTCAGCTCCAGGTTTGTGTCTGTGCCAGCAGCTCGAGAGCAGGGAGCATATGACAAACTGCAGCACTTCCAGGCTCTCACAGCCCTGGGAAGCAGGAGGGATTGGCTGGCTCCATGCAGGCAGTAAGGAATCAGCCTGCACAACCCCTCACACCCCCCTGCAGCAACTGCCCCTCCAAAGAGATCCTCAGACACTGCCTTGCTGGAGGACTCACCTTGAACCTGGGCATTCAACTTCTCCAGGTCCTGCTCTGTCATGTGGGAAAATCTGCAGTTGGACCCAAAATCACACTGTCCTGGAATGAAATAGTGAGATTTGAAATTCAGTTTCAAAATTCTCTAGATTAGATATTAAGAAATATTTCTTCACAGAATGGGTTGTAAAGCATTGAAATGGGCTGCCCAGAGAGGTGGTGCATTCACCATCCCTGGAAGTGATCAAAAAGTCTGTGGATGGGGCACCTGGGAACATGGTTTAATGATGAACATGGTGGTGCTGTACTGACATTTGGACTTGGTGATCTGAAAGGTCTTTTCCAACTTTAATAATTCTGGGAAAAGCCAGAGTCCCATGAGAACCACCCACAGGAGGTCCTTGTGCAAGCAAACCCAGGCTCCATCACACCTGGATGCCAGACATAGGCCCAGCCCTCTGGAAGGAGCTGCTAGAGCCCAGGCACCTCCTTCCACCTTAGATCTCCTCACCTGTTTGCAGAAACTTCCGACAAGGTTTCTTGGTTTGCTCTTCCTGCAGGATTGCAGCAGCATCTGTGGAGACAAGGGATGAACCCAGGTAAAGATCCTGGGCACAGCAAAATCCCATCATGTCCAGTCCCAAACTGGTCAGGGAGCAGAAGGAAGCAGAGGGACACGCAGGCAATGGTTTCACAGCCAGTTTAGCCCACTCCCACTGCACTCCTCAGGCTGGCACTAACACATCTGGAACTGTGTGCTGAGACAGGTCAGAGCCACACATCTGAGACTGCCTGATTCAGCAGCATCACGTGCTCAAACTGCTGGCACACAGAGTGTATAAACCACCAATGCTGATTGATTTTCTCTTCCCACTCCCCACCCTGACATCCCTGACCTCCCCAGTCCCAGGAAGGGAGTGGCAGACAGCTGGGAGCACCCACCTCGGAATAGGTCGTACCAGACTCTCTTGGCCCGGAGATGCTGCACTCCATTGAGGTGTTTCTTCCTGTTGTGCAGGTTGTCCTGGAAGGACCTGTCACAGTAGTCACAGAAGTACCTTTTGCCCATCTCTCTCCTGGCAAAACAGCATCAGCATGTCCTGGGGTCATCAGGCAGCTCCATGGCACCCAGCCATGGCAATGGAGGATCCAGGATTTACAGTGCCTGCTTCCAAAGGAGGAGAACTCAAATCACTTAGGGCTGGCAGGCAGAGAAAGAGGTGAGACCCAACAGTTTATATCCTTGTCCATCACAGAGTGCTGGGGCAGGATCTGCTGCCTGTACATGGGAGAAAAGGCCTGATCTGCATTTATCTCTGTCACCCAAAGCAACAACAGCTCTGCCTGAAGGATTCTCCTTCCCCGAGCTCAGAGAATAGAGAGCCACAGGCTCCAGGGAAGGTGCAGCACAAACCATCCAAGGTGCAAACAGGAGGAGCTGGAGGTCCTGGGCACCTTTGATCACAACCTCCATGAGCTGATATAAAAGAGGAAGGAAACTCCCCTGTGTCCATCTCTGCAAGATAAGGAAGAAACTCAGCAAAGCTCATTTTATCCTCAAGGATAAAACAGAAGCTGATCTCACCTGTCCTGCAGGTGGGCAGCTGCCTTGCAAACACTACAGGACACATTTCCTACAATCCACTGAGCCACCTGTCTTTTCCTAGACATCATGGATTGCTGTCCTCATCCTCCCCAGCCTACTGCACCAAGGAGTGTCTGCTCTGAGTACAGCACTAAGATCACAACAGAATTTGGGAGCTCCCACCTGTGCTGGGCCTGCCACTGTCACTGCAGGTGAGACCAGCTGGTGTTTTATCCTTCAGGCACCTGTTCCCATTAGATGTCCCTGCTGGAGGTGCAACAAACACCCTGAAGGAGCTGCAGGCTCTCTACATCCCGAGGGATATAAAGGTGCCTGGTGAATGGCAAAGATGGATGGACTGGGAGATAAACTCCAAAAGCAATTCTCCAGGTTTTGACACTTTGACAGCTGAATGCATTTAAAAAGTGGCACAGAGACCAGCACAAGAAATAAAGGTTTTATAAATAAAACAGGTCCAGAATCAATCACAGCCCCCTGGCCGATTCCCCTGGCTCAGCATGAAGAGCAGAGCACCAGGCAACCCCTGAGAGCCCGGTGTGCCCAGCTCAGGCAGGGCTGCCAAGCCTCCTGCCAGACATCCATCCCAGCAGGAGCACCAGCACCACATTCCCTTCCCTCCCCTGCTCCCAGGAACTGCTGCTTCAAAATCAAACCCCTGGAAATCTCCGAGGCCTCTCACACCACAAGCTAAAGCAAAGCTGCACTCCATGGGAAGGCCTTCTGAGATTTTTTTAAATTAGATTGAAAACCTCCACACTGAAGGTAAAATGTTCAGATATTCCAAGTGAACTGGAAATCTCGTGTTGAGGGTCCTTCCTGGCCATGCTCCAGCTGTGTGTGCTGGGACCCCAAATCCCCCACGCCCTGGGCTGATCCCACCCAGCTCTGCAGGGCTTGAGGTCTGAAATCATCCTCCTCCAGCCCAAGAACCCAAACCCAAGTGCTGTTTAATGAGCACAGAGCCATAAATTCCCTCATCCTTTGCATCCATGAGTTTTGCAGCCAGGTTTGTAGCACTGTGGTGAGGCTGCTGGAATTCAGGGGGAACAGTGCTTTTACATACTGAAAAATCCCTGTTCCACATGTTATTCCATAGTCTCCCAAAGTTCCTGGTGACAGAAAAATCTCCCTGTCTCAGCTGCTGGCTCCTGCACTCCATCTCTGCAGAAGAGAATGCTGCAGACAGGGAAAACAAATGAGATTCTGCAGTGGTCCCACACAAGTTTCCAGAGATCTCCCAGGGAATTCTGCCTGCGGAAGCCCAGCAGCAGCCAGCCTTTGAAATCGTATTTCAAACTTTCTCTTTCATCACTCCAACAGCAATAATTGCAGAAGCTCCTTCCCCCTCCTCCCCCAACAACCAGGGCAGAAAGCTCCTACAGACTCCAGCCAGCCAGATCCCACAGCCCAGGGCTGCCTGCTCTCGAACTCTCCGGGCAATTCCCACTGCAGGGGACGGAGGGATTGTAAAAGGCAATTAGAGAGGTATCAGATTCTCCCTGAGACTCTCCCCTTCGGTGATTATACCCAACACTTATCCCCATCTTTTCAAGGATTCCACTGCATGGATGCCTTGCTGGGCTCTGCCAACTCCCTGCAACACCAGCACTTCCCAGCACTCTGAGAGTCCAGAGGACTCAAAAGCTGCTTCTGAGCAGCACCAACCTATTTCCATCTCCCCAAACGGCTCCAGCAGTAAACAAAGAGCATTATTCAGCTGAAAACAGAGATGATTCCTAATTAAATCCATCTTAGTCATTATGAAATAAAGTAAGTGTAGCTGTTCTATAAAGAGCTGCTTCAGCCTGGCCGTTTCCCCTCAGCATCTCCAGCCCCTGATTTGCAACTGAATCAGAGCACTCAGACCTGGGCCCACCGCAGCCATAAATGCTTCCAGCCAGGCTTTGTGCCAGCTTAAAAGTCTCCCTGAATAAATGCTAATTAAAATTAACAAAAAAACCCAACAACCGAGGGCTTTATGTTGTATGAAAGTGCAACAGCTAACAGCAATGCTGTGCTGTCTCCTGGAGCCCTGCTGGGTGAGCAATACCCTGGTGTGAGGCACCTCGAAGGTGACAGAGAGGGGCTTGGGACAACTAGCCAAGATATCCTGGGCACCATCCCACATTTTCCCTGCTCCAGCTGCTGCCAGAACACTCCACGCTGCTGTGTGTCAGCTGCAGATTTTGTCTCTGCCCCTCGGCTGTTTCACGGGGCAGAGGGAGGAGGGTGAGGGAGGAAGGTGAGGGAGGAAGGGGCACAGACCCCTCTGTGTCTGGGGGGAGCTGCTGCTCTCCACACCAGCCCCGGGAGGAGCTGCTGGGCCCTGACCTCAATTCCTGCTTTCTCACAGCCCGGGCTCGGGGCCATTCCAGCCACTTTGGATACCCAGGCAGATGTGAATTAATTAAATCCAAGTGTCAGGCTTCTGATACTCAGCTGCCAATTTAATGGGCTCAGATCTGCAGGGAGACTTGGAATGGCAGCAGAGTCTGCCAGCACCTTCCCAATGACAGACACAGATCCTGCTTCCCATTCCACCCAGAGCAATCATGGAATGATTGGGTTGGAAGAGGCATTAAAGCCCATCCAGTGCCACCCCTGCCATGGCAGGGACACCTCCCACTGTCCCAGGCTGCTCCCAGCCCCAGTGTCCAGCCTGGCCTTGGGCACTGCCAGGGATCCAGGGGCAGCCACAGCTGCTCTGGGCACCCTGTGCCAGGGCCTGCCCACCCTGCCAGGGAACAATTCCTAATTCCCAATATCCCATCCATCCCTGCCCTCTGGCAGTGGGAAGCCAGAGAATCATGGAATGGTTGGGTTGGAAGGGACCTTAAAGCTCATCTCATCCCAATCCCTGCCACAGCTTCCACTGGGAATCCAGAGCTTGATTTGTGATCAGCATCGACCTGACCACACACAAACCCTCCTGGCAGCAGCAATTAATTAATGGGCAGCTGGGGGGATTTGTGTTAGCTATCCAGAGTAGTTACATGTGAAAAATAAAAATTGAGTTTTTCTGAGCTCTGTGGTGACCAGGGTCAGAATCCAGGGAATGGCTGCAGGGCCAGGGCAGCTCAGGCTGAGATCAGGAAAAGGCTCTTCCCCCAGAGGGTGCTGGCACTGCCCAGGCTCCCCAGGGAATGGGCACGGCCCCGAGGCTGCCAGAGCTCCAGGAGCCTTTGGACAGCGCTGCCAGGGATGGACAGGGTGGGGTTGTTGGGGGGTCTGGGCAGGGCCAGGGGCTGGGCTGGATGATCCTGGGGGTCCCTTCCTAAATGAGGATATTCTGGGGTTCCAAAGGGATAACACTGCACAGTAATGTGCCAAGCACCTTCCAGGCTCCCAGAACAAGGAGAGGTCTTGTCCTATTCCAGAAAAATCCCACAGACCCCCAGAGTCACTGCGAGATCAGGGCAAGGTTCTTCCCCCAGAGGGTGCTGGCACTGCCCAGGCTCCCCAGGGAATGGGCACGGCCCCGAGGCTGCCAGAGCTCCAGGAGCCTTTGGACAGCGCTGCCAGGGATGGACAGGGTGGGGTTGTTGGGGGGTCTGGGCAGGGACAGGGCTGGGCTGGGTGATCCCTGTGGTCCCTTCCTAAATGAGGATGTTCTGGGGTTCCAAAGGGATAACACTGCACAGGAATGTGCCAAGCACCTTCCAGGCTCCCAGAACAAGGAGAGGTCTTGTCCTATTCCAGAAAAATCCCACAGACCCCCAGAGTCACTGCATGAGGAAAAAAATTTAAATAAATCAGGAGAAATTA
The DNA here is from genome assembly GCF_014805655.1 of Passer montanus. NCBI lineage: Eukaryota > Metazoa > Chordata > Aves > Passeriformes > Passeridae > Passer > Passer montanus. Next base: position 1,469,984 of record NW_024370705.1, on the reverse strand, counting down.
TTCTGCAGACAGACCTTGTGCTACTTCTGAGGGGGTGGGACAAACAAAACAACAAAGCAGTGTCACTTGAGGGCCTGCTCTGGAACTTCATGCAGATACTCATTTAACAAGAGCCCTATGGGGAAACGGCCTCAGTGGAAGGATTTCCCTGTCCTGTCCCTGTCTGTTCTGCTTTCCTAAATCCAAATCTCTCTCCTATCTGTGCTAGAGTCACCCTGGGGATGCTCTGCTCTCACTGAGGTTAAAAAGAGAGAAACATGAAGAGAGGGGCAGCAAATGGGAACATTCCCACTTTTGTTGTGCCCCAGGGGGCCGGGTCCCACTGCCCCCGAGGCCTCTGGAGCAGCTGTCAGAGATCCTCTGGGATCCACAGGGTGCCCAGAGCAGCTGTGGCTGCCCTGGATCCCTGGCAGTGCCCAAGGCCAGGCTGGACAGGGCTTGGAGCAGCCTGGGATGGTGGAAGCTGTCCCTGTCCAGGGTCCCTTCCAACCCAAACCATTCCAAGATTCATCAGCCCCACACCCCTCTCCCACTCCCCCAACACTGACACCAACCACCTTTTACAACCCCAAAAACCACCCCAAATCCTCTCCCACCCACCTTCCGGGGGTCAGCTGAGGGTTGTCCCCGTCACCCCTGGCCGCAGGGCAGGGCGGGCAGGGCAGGCAGGGCAGGCACGGGTGTCTCTGCCCCCTCAGCCCTCCCGCCCCGCTGCTCCCCGGCCCCAGCCACGGCCGGGCCGGTTTCACCGCACCAACCCGGGGCTGCCCCGCGGAGGCCGCTGAGGACAAGGTGGGGGGAACGGGACGAGCGGAGCCTCACAGGGACCCCCTCACAGGGACCCCCGCCATGCTCACCCACCTCTGGCCAGGCCCGCGCCGCAGCCGCCTACAACTCCCACAACACCCCGCGGCAAAGCGCACGCGCATGTCACACCCGGCACGCGGCCTACAACTTCCAGCATGCCCCACGGGCGCTTGGCGCTCCGTACAACTCACGGAGCACCGCCTACATCCCCCAGCAGCCGTTGCGGCGCGGCGCAGGCGCGGGGCGCGCAGGCAAGATGGTGCTGCTGCGGCAGTTGTACGGGTCGCTGTTCCGGCGCAGCTCCACGTTCGCGCTCTCCATCGTGCTGGGCGCCGTGCTCTTCGAGCGCGCCTTCGACCAGGGCGCGGACGCGCTCTTCGAGCAGCTCAACGAGGGGGTAAGGGCTGGGTGAGGCCCGCCCGGGGCTGCCCGGGCGCGGGCCCGGGATAATGAGTGCAGGACACCGAGGCGGGCTTGGGGGAGAGCTCAGAGACCCGTTCAGGGCCTGCAGAGGCTCCAGGAGATGAGAAAAGGATTTTGGATAAGAGCCTGAAGTGACAGGACACAGGGAATGGCTTCCCTCTGCCAGAGGGCAGAGATGGATGGGATATTGGGAATTAGGAATTGTTCCCTGGGAGGGTGGGCAGGCCCTGGCACAGGGTGCCCAGAGCAGCTGTGGCTGCCCCTGGATCCCTGGCAGTGCCCAAGGCCAGGCTGGACACTGGGGCTGGAGCAGCCTGGGACAGTGGGAGGTGTCCCTGCCCATGGCAGGGGTGGCACTGGATGGGCTTTAAGATCTGTTCCAGCCCAGACCATGATTCCATGATTGTTCTGTGCATCCCTTATGTGAGGAGCAGAAAGTGCCCTCTCCAGTGTGGGTGGGAATTCAAGGCAGTGTCTCTGGGCCACTAAGCCAGAGCAGAACAGGGGCAGGGGAATCTCTGCAGCTTCCTCCCTGTCCACAGCAGAAGCCAGGAGCCCACGTGTGCATCCCTGTGTCCCCCAGTTCCAGTACAGGACTCCATCACCACCTCCCCGGGCAGGATAATTTGCATTTTGGATTCTGTCATCCCAACCCCACTGAGAAGCTGAGTAAAACACATTGATATTTTTTCCTGCTTGTTTTGCATGCAGAAACTGTGGAAACACATCAAGCACAAGTATGAGAACTGAGCAGCTCAGCAGCAGGAGCCAGCCTGGGGTGGCAACGGGCACTGCAGGGATGGATTCAGCCTCCTGAGGCTGGGAATGGATTCCTGATGGAACAACTCCGAGCCACCACTGATACCATGTGAAGGCAGATGGACTCAAGGAGTTCTGCTGCTGTACTGCACTTCCTGTGTTCAAATAAAACTCCTGCTCCTCTCTTGTGTCTGTGTGTTCACCTCACCTGTCCTTTGCCCTCTCTGTGCCTCCTCCTCTGGCAGGTGGAGAATCTTTAAAAACAGCCCTGTTCCTGAGTTCCAAGGCACTGTCAGGAATCACAACATCTTTAAATGGGTGTGAAAGCACTCAGACAGACAGATGTGGCTCATGACAACCCTTGGCTTCTGCCTCAGAAGGGTGAGAAGCTGTTTGCTTCCTCTGGCCTGTCCGTGGAGGAGGGGTTAGAATCATTCACAGACCTTTTGGAGTTGGGGCCTTTCAGAGCTGCCCTAGCAGGGGTGTGCTCTGCATGCTGGGCTGTGCAGGGGGAGCAGCTGTAGCTTGCAGAGGAGATGTGGATCCCTTTCCTGATTGTTCCTGTTCCACCTGGCTCCTGCATGGCTGGAGGAGCAGAAGTGATGGCAGGTTTGTGTGTCACACCTGCCTCCATCCCCACTGACCCAGGGGAAGGGAGAGGGATCACTCAGTTCCCCCAGGGGCTGGCTCAGGAGTCATGGAATGGTTTAGATGGGAAAGGACCTTAAAGCTCATCCAGTTCCTCCACCCTGAGCAGTCATTCCCTTCTCCCTGAAGAGCCCAGCCCTGCCTGGCCCTGTCAAACACTTCTTCCTCCATGGGAAGGGTATTGGGCACTTCCTGGGGTAATGACAGTTGATTCCTCAGCTCTCAGGTGGCTGTAGGGAGATCTGGCTGAGTGACTCCTTCTCTTCCCACTTTCCCAGTCCAGCAGCCCCAGCTCCCCCTCCTCAGTCCATTTCCACTCATCAGGAGCAATTTCAGCCTAGGCTGAGGCAGAGCCCATCAGAGGCAGTGCTCACAGCAGCTTTGCTGGGTTTGCAAACGAGCACCAGGGGGGTAAAATATTTACTCTGAGAACACAACCAGCACTTAAACACTTGTGCTTGTTTTTGGAGCCAAACCCAACTACAGCTGTGCCAGTCCCAGCTGTGCTTTATGGAGATGATTGAGAGAAAGCTTTAAGTTTCCTGGGACAACCCCATCCGAGTGAGTGCCAGCTCCCTGAGCTCTGCTGCTGCTCCACATCAGCCTGAGCAGCTCAGAGAGAGTTGCAGGCTCAGAGCAGCTGAACCAAAGCTGAATACAGGATGAGGGGACAGCACTGCAGTGGGCAGCAGGGAGGAGCTGAAGCCATCGGTGCAGAGCGCCGGAGCTGCAGGAGAGCAGCATTATCCCAGCAGGGGATTTTCCTGGATACAGCACTGGGGGATGCTGGTAAATCTATTCCTTTTTCCACGCCTGTCATTGGGAGGTTTGGGTAGCACTGATAGGTAAAGAAAAATCTCCTTGGAGCACTCAGGGCTTCCCCTCATGGCAGCGGCTGTTCTGCTGCATTTCTGCTTCTCTGCAAACTGCCCCACAGCAGCTCCAGTCACATTCCTACCCTCTGCACAACACCAGGCACCAAGGTGTGGACCTTACTACCACCCTACTACACTTTACCACCCGACTGCTCCTGCACCACTGGGATTGCCCTGGGGCACAACCCAGGGCTGATTTTCCCACTGTGGGGGTGACAGCCACAGGCACTGCTGCAGCGCAAGAAAATACAGCGTGGTGGGGAGAGGGCACTCAGGGCACATTAACCAGTAAATTAACCAAGCAAAGCCTAACTGGATACCAGGAAGTTCATCAATACTGTCTGTAAGAGCCTAAAAAAACCAAGACATCTACATCTTTTATTTGTACCATCTGTTTTCACAGGCCTCACTTGAGGGACAGAAATCCATAAGGTCTGACTCACCTCAATCCCTGTGGGTCTGCTGGCAGTGGGAACAGCCTGAGCCTTTCTCTGCCAGCACGGAGCTGTGTTGGGAGGTTTAGGTGGAGATCAGGGCAAGGTTCTTCCCCCAGAGGGTGCTGGCACTGCCCAGGCTCCCCAGGGAATGGGCACGGCCCCGAGGCTGCCAGAGCTCCAGGAGCCTTTGGACAGCGCTGCCAGGGATGGACAGGGTGGGGTTGTTGGGGGGTCTGGGCAGGGACAGGGGTGGAACTCGTGATCCCTGTGGTCCCTTCCAAGCTGGGACAATTTATAACTCAAGTTCAGGATAAGGCATTTCCATGGAAGCCGTGCTCTCGGAGCTGCCCACTCCAGGGTGGGCAGGAGCCAGTATGAAAATAAAACTCTGAATGATAAATAGTACAAAAGGGCAGGAATGGCTGCTGCAGCCTGTCCCATGTATTGCTGCAGCCACTGGCACCCACAGTCAGGGCAGGGAACGGGCAGCACTCCCACAGGGAACGCAGCTCCGTATTGCACACAACATCCATCCCCTGAGCGAAGGGAAGGCCCAGGAAAGGGAGCCTCCTCCTGGGCAGGGCCTGGGATGCTGCTCAGGAGGGGATCATGCCCTTGCTGCGCTTCCTGTCGGCCATGGCCCGCCGGTTGTGGTTGGCTCGGGTGCTTTTGTTTGCTTCTTTCTTCCTGCGCTCCTGCAGCGTCTCCCGGCTCTGCCCGTGGCCCTTGGCGCTCCCGACCACGGCAGAGCTGTCGTGCTTGTGCCTGGAGGACACAGAGCAAGGCCATCACAAGAGGCACACTGCACTCCTGGGTGAAATCCCACATCCCCACAAACACCAGGGTGCGAGGGGCTCAGCCTCAGGCCTGGGCTCATCCCAGGGCTCCCACGGCAGCCCAGAGCAGCATCAGCCACACCACCACTGTCCTTCCACACACTGAGCCCATCAGCTGATGATGATGAAACTCCCAAAACCCCCATGGGAGCTGTTGGAGCTCTGGGAGTTGTGCTCTCCAAGAGCCTGTCTTCCACAGGGTTCTGCTGCTTGGAGTGACACAAGGGGGAATGGCTTTTATGCTGAAAAAGGGGAGATTTATATTGGCTATTAGAGGGAATTGTTCCCTGGCAGGGTGGGCAGGCCCTGGCACAGGGTGCCCAGAGCAGCTGTGGCTGCCCCTGGATCCCTGGCAGTGCCCAAGGCCAGGCTGGGCAGGGCTTGGAGCAGCCTGGGACAGTGGAAGGTGTCCCTGCCCATGGCAAGGGGTGGAATAAGATGGTCTTAAGGTCCCTTCCCACCCACACCCCTCCATGATTCCGTGCCATGCCTACCCCTATTCAGTGGGATAAAACAACCAGCAGTGAAGTAAAGGGTGGGTAAGGAAATTCACCCCACTGTGGTAGGACCCTGACACAGAGGAATGCCAAGGAGCAGGAACACCCCCAACAGTTCCAGCCAGCAGCAAAAGAGCTGCAGAGGCAGAGGGAGATCCTTGCTTACCCCTTCCTGGCAAGGAAGGCCTGGCGCCTGGCTTCAGCCCTCTCCCGCAGGACTGCAGGGTCCTGCACAAAGTGGTCCTGCAAGGAAGTAAGGGAACAGGTCAGGAAACCCACCAGCACCGTGCAGAAGCCTGGAGAGGAGAGGATTCTGTTGGGAACAGAGTCAGTTCCTGGTTCATTACCTCTGCACCAGTGGGATTGGTGTCAGGGACTGTAAACACAACACCTGGCACAAAACCTGCCTGGAAACCTTCCTACCCCATGGCTGCTCCCAGCACATCCATGGAAACAGTGCCAGTGACCCTCAGAGTGCTCTGCTGGCTCTGCCTGTCTCTGGGATAAAGCAGATTAAAGCTCCCCAAGGAGGAAGTGTCAGTGCTCCAGCACAGTTAGGGCAGGAAGCAGTGGAGAGCTGTCCTTGGGGACACATCACAGCCCAGCAGCCACTGAACAGCAGCTCAGTCCCTGCTGCTGCTCAAATATTCCCTCTCTGAAACAGGAAATCTGCTCCACATCACCTGCAGGTAAAGCAGGGAAGAAATATGGTAAATTTGAATGTAACTCCAGCTAAATGTCACCTTTGTTCTTTCCTTTTCAGCTTCCTCCTCCTCCTCTTCATCCTCTTCCTCTGTCTCCTGTCCTTCCTCCTGTCCTTTAGGTCTCAAGACCTGAGGAATTGTGAATGGCCTGGGAAATAAGACACAAATAGTTAGAAAAGCAAACAGCACAGCCACAAACATTTTTCTGAACAGAACATCACTTTTGGTTTGCATTATATCTTTAAAAAGATGAGACTCTACAGATTTCACGGACTTCATTTTCCTGAACAAAAAAAATAACAACAGGAGACTCAGGAGTTAATGCCACATTCCTATGAGCAATTAACAAACACACAGTCTCCACTGGGGAATGTTTACTATGAAATTGTCACTGAAAATAATAATAATAGTTAAAAAACAACCCCAACCCTGAAACCTCACAAGGAATTTCTCCACAGAAACAATTGCTTCCTTTGGGAAATGGACATCCAGACACAGCCACAAGTTAATATTGAGGAGTATCCTTTGCCAGGCTTTAGCTCAGCAGACAGGGAGCATCTGCTGTACAAGACAAATTTGGACAGAAGCACTCATGCTCAGGCAGTGCTGTGCTGTGCTCCAAACCCTCTGCCTGGTCAGGGCTATCCAGGGAGCCCCAGTTCCATTGCTGTGCCCCAGTTTCCTACAGGGGGAAAACCCTGGAGAAATTCATCAGGCTTTATGAGTCACTCTGGACATGCAGAGCAAAGGGCCTGGGGTGGAGGAAGAATTTACACATGCCTATAACTCTTCTTTAACATAAATATGTGTCTGTGTTTGAATTCCATTGGAATTCAGACCCACCATTCCACTGCCAAAGAAACAAATGCAAAACCAGGAAAGCCTTTGCTATGTCAAACCAACAGATCCAGTTTTCAGCAGAGACACCCACTAATTGTTTCTAGGGGCACTGAGACCTGAAAGAGGGAAAAACACCTGGGTGCCACATTCTTACAGGCAAAACACAAAAAGGATTCAAATTGAAGCTTCTCAACACTTTAGGAGGAGGAAAAAAGGGACAAAAGAGCCTCAAAGCTTCCATTTGGTTTGAGGTTAGGAATGGTGACATCTTCATAGTACATCAGAATTCAAAAGGCCACATTCAGAAATATTAAAGCAGCTTTTAAACCACATGTTTTCTAAAATAAATATTCTCCAGCCTCCATCCCCATTAACCCTTTGCTTCCCAGAAGCTAATTGTGTGCAGCTGTCAGTCATGGTGCAGAGTGCTGTGCAGCCCATCAGGGACTCAATGCCAGCTGTCAGTATTCAGAGGGGATTGGCAGGGAAAAGTCTGTTGTAAAATTCCCCAAATTTTGAAGTTTTCCTTTGCTAACCAGCCATTTTAGGTTGCCCAGCTCCACTGATTTTCCAAGATGTTTTTCCCTGCTGCAGGGTAGTTTCTCCAAGGAGAGGCACTGCTGAGTACAAGTTCCCACACATGGCAAATTCCCCTCTTGGATTTGCTGACTAGTTGAGGCAATGGCCAAGTGGAAGCTGGAGAACATCCTGGGCACACTCTGTGTTCATTTGCAACACATTCCTGAAGTTTAGGAACGATCTGGCTGGAATTTAGTTTGTATTTATGTACAGCCACTTCTCATTGAGGTTCTTTGCCTCAAGAGTGCCATCACCCTTGTTCAAGGAACAGCCTGCCATGGGAATGAAGGGAGACCCAAACCTTCCTCCTTGCACATCACAGTGAAAACAGAGCTGGTTTGAAGCCCTGGTGGAGGAGCAGAGCCCAAAGCAGCGTTTCCCAGGTTTGTGGGAGCCAGAGAATTCCGTGGTGGCCGTCCCGTGGCTCCCTCCCTCCCGTCAGCACTCACCTCCTGGAGATGAGCTCGTCATCCGAGTCAGCGTCGTTAGCGCCCACTTGGTTCCCATCGTAGGTGTCGTCGTACTCGTCCTCGTAGTCCTCGTAGTCCTCGTAGTCCCGGGCGGCCCCCGGGGGCAGGGGCAGCTCCTCCAGCACCACGCTGTACTGGCTGTAGCGCTGCCTCTGCTCCAGCACCAGCCGCTTGTCGTTCAGCAGGCTCCGCGTCGTGTCCTTCTCCCTCCTGCCGGGCACGGGAGGGCAGGCAGGGCTCAGAACCTGCTCTTGAAGCTGCTTTCCCCCGTTAGTCAGTGGAATGTGAAGCAGTGCTAGTCTCACCCCCAGTGCCACAGGCTCTCCTCACCCCACCTATTGGCCTGATGGTTTATGGGATCATGGGATGGTTTGGGCAGGAAGGGATCTTAAAGCTCATCTTGTTCCACCCTCACACCTCCCACTGTCCCAGGCTGCTCCCAGCCCCATCCAGCCTGGCCTTGGGCACTGCCAGGGATCCAGGGGCAGCCACAGCTGCTCTGGGCACCCTGTGCCAGGGCCTGCCCACCCTCCCAGGGAACAATTCCTCCCCAGTATTCCCTCTGTCCCTGCCCTTTGGCAGTGGGAAGCCATCCCCCCTTTTCCTGTCAAGCCCTTGTAAACAGTCTTCCATCTTTCTTGTCAGCCCCTTCAGGTCCTGGAAGGCCACAATGAGGTCATCTCAGAGCTTTCTCTTCAGGCTGAACAATCCTAATTCTCGCAGCCTTGCCACACAGCAGAGCTGCTCCATCCCTCTGATCATCCTGGTGCCTCCTCTGGTCTCACTCCAGCAGCTCCAGCTCCTTGCTGTGCTGGCCCCAGGGCTGGATGCAGTGATCCAGGGTGGGTGATTTGTACCAGGAGCAGGAATTGGAGACCACCACTAGCACTTCAGACAGAGAGGAAGCTTTCACAGGAGGCCAAATGCAATCCTATTCAAGGTGAAACTTGGCCAAGGTGCATGGAGCACAAATGTGAGGGAAAAAAGACAAATATAGACAGGGAGATGCAAAAAATAACCAGGTGAGAATGAGAATAAACACAACTCCCAAGGCAAAGAACAGAACAGCAGAGAGTGACTGTGATTCAACCTCTCGGAGCTTGTTTTTTAAATTTAGAAGGCAAGTAAATGATAGTCATTCTATAGAAGGGAAGACCAAGAAACAGAGGGATTAAAAAGCAGCTGCTGAGTGTCTCAAGCTGCACAAGGATAAGCTCTGAAGTCCCATTTTTCAGACCAGCCAAGTACATATTTACAGCAAAGCAACAGGGGATTCCACTGGCCAGCATTCCCAGGACAACCTGCAGTCTCCAGAGCCCAGGAGGACCCAGCATCAGTGGATTTTATCAGAGGAAGGACCTGTCCAAGGCAGGGGCAGTGACTCGGGAAGGGTCAGACTGAGGGGATGTGATCCAGCAGCCTGGATTTCATCCGGAATCTCAAAACAAAGGAAGTTTGCAGCTGGAGGTGGCTCCCTCTCTGCCATGACTCACTGCCTGCATTGGTGGCACAGTGCCCTCCCCAGCACGTGGTGAGCACACCCACCCCGGGATCCCTGGGATAACACCTCCTGTGGGAATTCAGCTGAGCCTGAACCCAGCACCTGCTAATTGCTTCCTGTCGAGCTGGTCTGATGACTGCAGAGGAGCTGCGTGAAACAGTCTGGGCACCAATCCCAGGAAAAACTGTGGGATAGCTGCTCCAGTCCCATGGAGCTCAGGGCATGCTCTGGCTCCAGGAGACAGACTCAGCTCACAACCAGGGCTGGACAGGCACAGACAAGTGCCATCACTTTTCAGGATCAGCAGAGTCTATGTTGGCACATTAATTTCCTTGTGTTTGATTCCCTCCTCATCCTGGCTGGATTTCTCCTTCTCAAGGACAGTCCCTGCCCCAAACTGCTGATGCTGAGAGTGGCCAGAACAACCTGCTATGGCTCTTTAGTGCTATGGTGACACCAGGCTTAGCAAGAGCACCCTGAACACAAGAGAATTTGGTGAGCAAAAAGTATTTAGAAGGAGAAAAAAAAATTAAACATTTGATGCAATTCAAATCCAAAGCAGATCTCAGACTAAGCCCGGAGAGCCCTGTTACCCCAAAACTGGGGTGAACCATCAGTGCTGAATATTAAATCCTGGAGACCAGGTACTGCAGCTTTTCCTTGGATTCAGCTGGATATGGTCATCTTTGGGCACTGCTGATCTTCAGGTTTTAAATTACTCAAATACAATTAATATGTCTGGAGTCCTGCAGACTTTTCCCAAATGTTCTGAAATGAAGGGAGGCAAATGACAGCAGGAAGTGCATCAGCAAGAGGATAATGCCAGGAGGTCACATAACTACAGCAGGAGAGAGGAGAACTTCTCCAAGAGTGCTGGCAGCCCTGGGGGGCAGTGCCATGGGAGCAGATCCCAGAGCCCAGCTCAGGGATGATTTACACCTTCCAAAGCTCTCCAAGTGATCTGCAGAGGGAGCTCCGAGCAGGATATTCCAGCCACTGGATGCTCTGTGCTGAACTCAGTGCTCTCTGGCCTTGACCAGCTGCTGCTGCAAGGCTTTGGGAAACAGGGATAACCAGCAAGGCTCTGGGAATCAGGGATAATCCAGCACTGTACAAGGCACCTGTCTCACAGAGCAAGGCACCACCATGAGGAGAAAGGTTCTGTCTCTGAATTCTCACTATGGACACAACAAAAGTCATGGCCTCGGCCAGAGAGAAAAGAAATTTCTTTCTTGCTCAGCCAAGACAGGATCAGCACTGTGGCACTGCTCTGAGAAGCTGGGCCACTGGACTTGAGAACAAAAGTGGTTTTCTCCTAGAGTTTGATGCAACTTTGCAACCAAAACCTTAACTGGGTGCTCTCAGGTCACGTGGCTCCAACTCCAGCCAGACTTTTAGTTATCTGCTGTCTAAATACATCCCAACATTAAGATCACCCTTGGCTGGTTAGAGGAGGTGTTTAAAGCCCAGTGGAAGGTGTCCCTGCCCATGGCAGGGGGTGGAACAAGATGAGCTTTGAAGTTCCTTCCAACCCAAACCATTCCATGATTCTGTGATATGTTTTAAAAGAATCTGGAACAAGGGAACCACACTACAGAGTTTACATCAGTGGGAGCCAGCACCACACACCCAGTTAGACAGAAAGCCAAGTGAAAACTGGTGGGGTTTTGTGGAAATCTCTTCTCATGGCAGAGGGATCCCTGCTCACTGCAGGCAGATTGACTAAATGACCTTTAAAAGTCCCTCCCAGCCCAAACTACTCCACAAGTCCAAGTGCCCTTCTGCAGGAAGCTTTTCAGCAGCAGGGACAACACAAGTAGTCTAAGGCACTGAATGTTATCAGATGTTGAAGTAGATGGATATTGAATCTTCCCTTGGCTCTAGATCAAATCATTAGTTATTCTCAGCTGTGAGTCACAATCCCAGGCTCAGGGATGGTGCTTTTCAAGGTTTGTTGTCAGTGCAAGTTTAACATTAAGCCCAAGGAGGAAGAGCCTGACATTACAAATGAGCTCGGCAGAGCAATCTCCAGCAGCAGACACAGGAAAGCCAATTAGGAAAAACACTAAGTGAAACCAACCCCCTCATAATATTTCATTTTACTTTCCCAGACAAACAGGTGGGAAACATTTTTGATAAGCTTTTCCCCCTGCCATAACATTCCTGCAGGAGGTTTTTAGGAGAGATAAATGTGCAGGTTCCCAGGTGTTTGTTCCTCCTGACAGGCAGAGTTAATGACTGGGTGCCAACACTCACCTCTTGCCTTTCTGGATCCGAGACACATCCACTGCATCCCTACTGAAAACATCAAACTCATCATTCTGGAAAACGTTACAGCGGGAGCTGACCAGAGGGGTAGGGTCTGGCTTCAGCTGTCTGTTAAAAAACAGGGAGAGAGAATGAAAACAAAAGAAAAGTGAGGAAGAGAAACCTTCTCCCTTCCCTAAGCCCTTCTTTATCTTTTATCAGTTCCAAAATGATCCCAAGCACACCAAGAGGTGCTGGCTGAGTCACAGGGCACAACCCCTTCCCTGCCCAGCCACACTCTGGCACAAGCATGGCACTTCCCAAAGCTTGGATTTGAGGGGAAACTAAAGCAACTCACAGAAAGCCAAGAGAAAATTCTGTTCAGTTCAGAGTCTATCAAACCATGCAGGACAACAGAATATTCAACAGACTGCCTGGTCTCAACACAGTGACTCAGTGAAGACAAACACTAAGTGTGATGAATTACAGGCTGGAAAAAATTCCAATAATTTGTTGCTGCTGATTTCAAGATATTTATCTCCCTTGTTAAATCTTTCTCAGAGTTCCAGGTTTATGTTTGTTCAACTTGTAAGTCAAAAGACTGTACTTTTGACATTCATTTTGGTGGTGCAGACTGCTCAGCTGGGCAGCTGCAAATGCTGCTATGCTCCCCTATAAATCAGCAGGGGTCAGAATTCGACATTTCCTATCGAACCAGCAGCTTTGTTTCAAGATGCAAAAGGCAGGAAGAAAAAAAATGCAGCTCTATCTTGTGGAACTGCTGGCTTTGCAGAAAAACCAATCCTTCCTAAAGCCCGTCCTGCACCAGTTGTGCCAAAGTCAGCAGATCTGATTGTGGGAACACAAAGATTGTTGCAAAACTAAGATTTTTTTACATCATTTTTCCGATAAAGATGCTTTCCTTTAATGCAACACTGAGACAGTCTGCCCATAACTCCATGAAATGTGAGCAAACAGCACATTCACATCCTGATGCTCTGTCAGGAACTGCTGGTGCAGCACAAACACACACTCACAGCTGCAGACAAACTCCAACAGCTCAATCCTGCCACAAGCTATAAACCCTCCATCCCCAGTCCAATCCAGGAAAGTAGGACAAGCCTGGCAAGTTTGTCAGAGGGAACATAAAAATGGATCTGAATTGTCCTATCTTCACTCACAAAGCAGAAGCCTGTTAAATAACCATATTTGACCCTGTGATTGAATTCCAGCTGAATGGGCTCTCTGAAGATGCCCCTTCCTGCAGGACAGCTGGGATTTTCACAGCTGTAACAAATGCTGCAGCAAAACAACTTTTGAAGGCAACGTATTCTATTGCCCAGCATTGTATTCTGTTATATTCTAGTCTAGTCTAGCATTCATGTACAGGTGGTTTTGTCCCCTGTCACAAAACACAACCCAGCACCTGCTCTACTTTAACACTGAGCAGCAAAGGTCCCACTCCTCTGCAGGGACACAAGCAGGGCAGAAAACTGGTGACAGGTGACAATGAGAAGTATTCACTGCAATTCTCTATCCCAAATATGCAAATTCTCAAAGCTCTACAAGTGTTAAGCCTCCAGTGAGACAGAAACAACCAGAGGCTGTCCCACACCTTTGCATCCTTCGGTCCAGCTTATCCAGGTACGGCACCAACTTCTCCTCCAGGATGTTGTTGATCACCTGCTCTGTGTCATATCCATACTCCTCCAGGCAGGCCAGGATGAATCCCTCTCCAAGATCTGGCAGCAGATCCTTCACTTGGGAGATCAGGGAGTCCAGCTCCACGCCGGACACGCGGGCGATGGGCGCGGCCGCAGCGCCGGCACACTGCAGACACCAAACACACCTGGTGGCACTGGGCAGGGACAGGGCTGAGGGCAGGCAGTGTGCTCAGAAATACAGGGGAAGCAGCACTCTGGGCTGTCAGGCTTTGAGCACACAAGTCCAAGACTGGAGCCAAAAGAGAAATCAGCTGTTTAAACTACGCGAGGTTTCCCACACAGATTTGGGCACACAGCTACTTTTGCCAGTCCCTGAATCAGCAAGGACACCCTGGAGAATCCCTTCCTCAAATAACAGCTCTGCATTTCAAAAATATGCACATGAACTGCAGGGATGAAACAGAGTATTTGAATAATCTCCAGCAAGGGAAAACCCAAGCCATGAGAGCTGGAAGCAATTTGTTCAGAGATAACTCAGGATTCAGGTGTAGCTTCATGTCTCATTTCCCAAGGCAGCACGGAGATCCAGAAAAGGTCAGAAATTGCACCAAATCTCATGCTGTCCCCAAAGCTGAGCAAACCAAGCCTGTCCTCACTGATAGAGGAAGGCCAGGAGGAGCAGAGCCCCCAGGAAGAGCAGAGCCCAGTCCCACCACACAGCTGTACCCACCTCATCCTCCAGAGCACACGCAGCCCCTGGATCCTCCCTGTCCTCAGGGCTGCTCTCCACTATGGCTGAAGCTCTGTTGGATGCTGCTGGCTCTTTAGCAGCTTGTCCTTTTTTCCTGTTTACTCCTTCCCAGGCACTTTCCACTGCTTGGAGGATGTAGGCTGTCCTGGTCTCGTCTCTAAGAGCACAGCATTAAGGACATTTCTGGATGCACATGTTGAGGAATCACCCTGAAGTAACTATGGGATTGCCAACAATGTCCAAATTTGTGCCTGCATCAACAGTCACAAAACCACAGAATGGTTTGGGTGGGAAGGGACCTTAAAGCTCATCTTGTGCCACCCCCTGCCATGGGCAAGGACAACTTCCATTAGACCAGGTTGCTCCAAGCCCCATCCAGCCTGGCCTTGGACACTTCCAGGGATGGGGCAGCCTCAGCTTCTCTGGGCAACAACTCCCCCCTGTCCTTTCTTTTCTGTTAAGGGAAAACTTTCCAGTACTCCTTGCCAGTCATGCAGCTTAACCAGAGGCAGAAATGTCACTGCTGAGAAGGAATCCAAGAGCAGCCAAGAGCAGCCAGGAGTGCAAAGCCCAAGGATACAGTGCAGAGGATGCCTGCTGCAGCAGACTCACGTCATCCTCAACAGGGAACAGCTCGTCGTAGTCACGGAGAAATCTGAAAACACAGCAGCAAGTTTAATCAGTGGAGCTCAATTAATTACCACTACTGTGCCTCTCTGGCTGCCTCGGAGCTCAGGTAGGAACAGAGAACCTCTCACCCAATGCTGGATTCCAGTCATGCCTGATTTTGGTCCCACTACACCACAGCAACACTCCTCACGCGTGAGGGTTGGAACCCAGTGCTGCATTACAGGGAAAATCTGCTTTACCATGTGAACGTGCTTAGAATGCCAGCATGGGCAGGAGGACAAGATGGAATTCCCAGTTCTGCCACTTCCTTTGCATCTCCAGCATTTCTGTTTAATATTTTTCTGGTCTGGTCAGCCCAGCTGGAAAGCACAGATCAGTAATAACAGCCGAACTAGCCAAGGCAGCTAATGGCTAAATTGCTCTTCTCTTCTTTGAGAGGCTGGATTAAAGGGAGTGAAGAATGGCATTTCTCAGTGCCAGGGTCTGTGCTGCAGGCTGAAATTCTCTCACACACTTCTCCCAACTACTTACAACGATTTCTGACTCCCAGATGCCTCGTAATGCTGCCTCAGGCAATTCTGCTGTAAAGAACGGCAGAGGAAGGAGCTGAGCCCCCTTGGGCCTCTTGCCAGCCAGACTCACCTCCTTTCCTGAAGCACCGAGGTGAAGATCTGCAGAAATTCCTCAATAAATGGCTGGATATTCTCACAGCTGCAGGAGACACAGCACAGTGAACACTCAGAGACACATCTGCCAACGTTTGGCCCCACCAGCCAAACCACTCACATTTACACACCAAGGGAGAGCCCCATTTGAAGAGGGATTTCAGGCCACATTTGGCTTTCACAGGAGCAAAGAGTCAAATGGAAGCAAGTGGTTTTTAAGGCTTCAGCAAACATTTCAGCACTTCGATCTAAAGCTGTATCACACCTAGAATTACAAGTTTTCAGACAGACTTTATAAACAGTTTGATGCCTCAGACTTGCAGTGAGCAGAAAATGGTGTGCAGAGCTTTTGTAATTGTGCCTTTATGATGTCTTGGGATTGCACCAGTGAATTTTCCAGAAAGTTTGTGCTCACCTGTGCAAGAACACCTGCCAAGCAAACTCCCATTGCAGCCTCAGTGCCCAAACCCCTGAGGCTCCAAGCCTTGTTCCAAGGCACCTTTGAGTGGGAAGGGACCTTAAAGCCCATTCAGTTCCACCCCCTGTTCTCTGGGTAGGGACTCCTTCCACTGTCTCAGGCTGCTCCAAGTCCCATCCAACCTGGCCTTGGACACTGCCAGGGATGCCCAGCTGCTCTGTGCCAGGGCCTGCCCACCCTGCCAGGGAACAGGGAACGATTCCTAATTCCCAATATCCCATCCAGCCCTGCCCTCTGGCAGTGGGAGCCATTCCCTGTGTCTGTCACTCCAAGCCCCTGTAAAACAGTGTCTCTCCATCTGTATTGTTGGACCTCCAGGTCCTGGAAGGTCACAATCAGGTCTCAAGGTGTTACACATGACCACACTTTGCACAAGCCACACACTGAGGTCAGAAAGCTCACTGGACCCAGCTCACCACAGAGATTCTGGACCCATCAGCTCCATCTGAACATTCCTGATACACAGGACAACAGAATTTGACCTTAGCCAAGTCTTTGGCTACAATCCCAACACAAACAACAGTTTCTGTTCATTTTCTCCAGTAAATTTGTAAATGAGAAACAATTTGTCCCACACAGCAATCAAGTAATTGGAGAGTAGCACAGAGCCAAGTGCCAATACCTGCTCTCTAGGATGGGCTGCAGACAGACTTGGTTCACTAGGATGTGAAAAACCTCTATCATCTTCTTTCTGGAGTGTGAAATCCTCCTCCACAAATCAGCAAAAACACTTCAGAGAGAGCAAAAGACACTGTTGGTGTCAGCACAAGAACCTGTAACACACCTTTATGCCAGAGTTAATCCTCTAGCAGAAGAATTTCATTAGGATGATCATCTCCTTGCTGCAAGAACCAGATATTAGACACATTTCATGGTCATTAAGGAAAATCCATGCTCCAAATAAAGCTGCTTTCAATCCCAATTGTTCTGGCAGCTCCCCACACGAGACCCCCACTGTACCAGCACAGCCTGTGCCTCACAGTGAGACTGAGCTACACAGAGATATCAGTCATGTTCTCACACTTTGTTACAATTTGAATGCACCTCCCATCAAATTCCTTCTTACACAGCACTAAAAATGATTCGTCACCCCACTGCCCAGGAAAATTTGCTATTACAGAAGTCATCTCTTCAGAGCCCTTTCAAGCAGCATAAAAAAGCCAGGCTCCTCAGGGATGGGTAAAGCAGCATGAAGTGAATTTTTAACTAAGCCCTGGGAAGTCTCACTGAAGATCCAAAGGAAGCCTTTGCAGGAATTCTCACCTGTTATCTTCATAATGCCTCTTCTTGATTGCAGACTCCAGCTCAGGAATTGCCAGTTCATAAAATGAAGCTAATCTGCACAAAGGGGAACAAACCTGTACCTGTCAGCTGAGGTTCCAAAAGTCATTTGCTAAAAGGCAGAACAAATGGCTGATTTCATGAAACCCTCCTCACCAGCAGTACCCATGAGCATCACCTCATTTTGGTATTTTTGCCCCAGAACACAAGCAAACACACCACAGAAAAAGAGCAGCACTCTAAGGAAATCACAGACAGGTCTTTGAAGAGGTAGGAAAGCATTTGAGAAGCATCCTGGTGCTGATCAGAACCATCTGCTCAACCCAGAAAAACCCTCAACACAGATCTGCATCCTGCAAAGACCCAACACTCTCAGAATCACAGAAACCTTCACGTTGGAAAAGCCCCCTGAGAGCACTGAGTCCAACCATTCCCAGCACTGCCAAGGCTCCTACAGACCATGCCCCCAAGTGCCACATCCAGCTGGCTGTGAAATCCCTCCAGGGATGGGGCCTCCACTGCCCTGGGCAGCTGTGCCACGGCTGGACAGCCCTTTCCAGGAAGAAATGTTCCCCAAACCCAGCCTGAACCCCCCCTGGCACAGCTTGAGGCCGTTCCCTCTCACACCTTGTCACCCTCTCCCAGCCACTCAGCTTTTGCCAAACCTCACTGAGGTTTCTGGCATTCTCTAGCATAAAACTTGGGCATAACAGCAAAGGCATTTGTTTTCAGACCTTGAAGAACTATTTCTATGAAATACTTTCTGCTTCCCTTGCTTTGGGTCCTACAGCAGGAGTTCCTTTTGTCCATAGTTGGTCCCTCTCCACCCTTCCCAGAGCACACCCAGTACTGTTCAGCTGACTGGAAATTGTCCTGGATGCCTGGCTCTAGGATCACTCCTAGACAACAACAGACATAGCACAGAAAATCCACACATCCCTATATCCATGCATTTATTATGCTGCATCCCTGTCAGAGAGAACCCAGCAGCCTCTGCATCAAATTTGTCTCCTCATCTAACAATGGGACAGGACACAGTGGCACATTCAGTATTTTTACATGGCCAGGACAAACTCTCTCTGCACTGCAAGACATACCTGTAACAAAACTCGTGTTTTTGGAAGGTCTGGCAAGCCAAGGGAAAGACATCAAGAAAGGCCCAGAGAGTTGTGCAGGTGTCACATAAATACAGCACAATGTCCTTCAGCTCCTGAGAGGGAAAGAGCAGTTACTGGGGGAAGAGCCAGGCAAGTTTTCCCAGCAGAGACACAAAATATTGGGGCCAGGCCTCTTCCTGACTGCACAGAGTCTGTATCAACCATAAACCTGCTACAGGGTCTGGGGGCAGAAACAACATTTCTCCCAGAACTCCTAATGTTTGTTTAAAGATCTGTAATGCAATCCCAACTGTCTGCTTTCATTAAAGATCCTGGCAGATTATAAGAACCCTCACCAGACCCTGCTCTGGACAGTGGCTTTGCCCTCAATACACCCTCCACACATGGAATTCTTCCCCACACAGCACTTCTCATGAAGCACTGCACAGAAACATGGGAATCAACGGGAACATGGGAAACATGGAATCAAAGAGATGTTTTCAGCAGTCTGGTCCAGGGCAAGCTGCATCTCCACGGCAGCTGAAACAAACTGAATGACACACTAAATGACAGTTTCAAACTATCACTTACCAATAAATCATAGTTTGAACTGATAGTTTGGTCCCACACAAAAACTGAAAAATTAAGGTTTTGCAGAGGACCCATTCACTGTCTTTGTACAGCCCCCAGCACATAAACTCCTCTTAATTAACTGCAGTTAAATTACACTGTTGTTAAAACACACATTTCTGAAGGAAAAAAAATCAGCTCTTATGACCTCCAGGGTTAGGGGGAGACTCCTGTCAGATATTCTGTTACATTATTTATAAGCTGGTGAAGCAAAAAAGGTTTAAAACTATATGTGTTCCAAAGGATATGGCAGAAATGAATCAGCTCATGGTGGAAAGGTTTTATCATCATGTCCCAGGACAAAGAGTGCAACAATAGCACAGAAGCACGAGCTGTAGGAGCTTTTGGGAACAGAATGATCCTCTGTGGTCTGTTTAGTGTGCAGGAATACAGAGAGGTCACTCCTACCTGGAGGGGCATGTTCCCTGCAGTCACACTGACTTTCTCTTCCAGTTTCTGGGGCTCAGCAGAGGCCCCTTCACACTGCAAACCACACTTGTGCAAAATGTTGTTGAACACCTAAATCAGGAGAACAGGGCAGTGTTAACAGACAGGAGCCAGCAGTGGGACACAGCAGAGAAGGCCAGAAGATGAAGGAGTGTGGGAGGGAAGAGTAATCAAGTAATAATTTTAGATAAAGGTTCAAAACATCCCTGACACACATTAACAAACTAGGAAAAGGTAGAAACAGCGAAGTCAGGGGAGGTTTAGGCTGGATGTTAGGGAAAGTTCTTCCCCAGAGGGTGGTCAGAGCTCAAGGAGTGCTTGGACAATGAGTTGGGGTGCCTGTGCAGGGCCAGGGGTATGGCTTGACAATTCTTGTGGGTCCCTTCCAACTGAGGATACTCCATGATTGCATTAAACACATTCTGCCCACCTACAATGTTCCCTTTCCACTCCCCAAGCTATGCCACATTTCCAAAGAAATCCCAGCAGGAAAGCAGTACCTGGAGGACAGTGGGCAGAGTTTCATCAAGATCACTGAAGTAACTGGGCTGCTGAGTGAAGATATTTCCTGAAAAGGGAAAGGAGAACATTTCCATCAGTTCAGACATTGATGCTAACGAGCAAATTTGCAGCAGAAAATGGTACTTGTGTTAGTGCTGACACCCCCAGACACTTACTGACCATGTGGGACACAACCCACCCTCACTCCTGAGCTCATGCACAGGCCCTGCTCCCAAAAAGCTGATCCATCAGCTCTCCAATGCCACTGGAGATCCAGCAATGGGAATATGCTCATCAGAGCAGAGCAAATGAGATGTCAGATGATTCACGCTCCAGGGGCTGAATCAATGAATAATGCAAATACTATCACTGAACAACCCCAGCTCCTTTATTTGACAACTGGAGTTGACTTTTAATTACTGATAACAGTTGAGCACACACCAGGAGATGTGCTGCCGAATATTTCTTAAAGGTAATGAGGCTTTAGTAACACCTGCTATTATATTGCTAGGACTCCATTATCTGTACAAAATACTCCACTGAGTAATGCCATACCATAAATCCCCACCAAGCAAGCACCAAGGCTCCTATTTTCCTGGGAATTACTGTTCAGATTATGAAAATTAAGAGTTCTCCAGCAAGGACAGAGCTATAAGATAAGTTTCAGATAAATTTGCACCCTGAGAAGAACCTCAAGTTTCTGAAGTTATGAATTACACACCAGAACTGCTCATGCCATTACTGTCATGACATAGTGAAATAATCAGGTGAGCAAATCTTTGGTGACCTGCATGCAGCATGATTGTGTGGCACTCCAGACCATAATTCAAAGGAGGTTTCATTACTTAGGTCTCTTTTGGAATATTTTAAGACCCAGATAATCTAAGCTTCACATCTGAAAGGGAAGCATCTATCTTGCCATGCCTGCTTTCCATCTCTGAGGCTCGACAGAGGAATTTAGAGCAGAAGCTACTGAAAAAGGATAAAAAGATTAAAAATGCAAAGGTTTATCTAAGATTTTCTGTCTGGAAATCTGTCTGCACCACATGATCTCTAACACTTCTCATGTGAGTGAACTTGGAAATCAGACAAAAAAAAAAACTACCAAAGAAATGGAAAACCTTCATCCCACGAGCTGCAGACAAAGTGGGTTAGAATTCAGGAAGAGCTCACTTAATCCAAGGGTAGATATTCTTTCACTCAGGTGATGTTAAAGACTGGGAAGGGAGCACAGGATAAATAGACAAGCTAAATCAATGTGCTCCATCTCCACCCCTCAGCATCCATGCTCCTCCCTGTGTACTCACCACTAAGGCCATGTGTACAGACACAGAAATCCAGGGATAAGCACAGCTTGAGCAAGGCTCTGAAGTGTTTGTGGTTTGGAAGCTCTGGATACATCAGTGCTTGCACTGAAGTTTCAGGTTCTCCCACTTCCCACAGCAGTGATTACCTCACACTGAATGTTTCACTTGGCTCCCAGCTCTGGGAACAGCAGCACTCACAGCTGGACCGTGCCCATCTCCCAACCCTCCTCACCCTTTCCCATCTCTACCAGGGTTTTACAGAGCCCCACATTCCTCTTACAAGGGCTGTGGACACATTCAATTGGCCCAGGAAACAACTGAGCCTAGGTTTATGTCTAACAACATGAGCCTAGCTCAGGGCAGCAGTGCAGGACACGAAGCTTTCCTTGGAACAAGCAAAGTGTCCATAGAAAACGAAAAGCACAATCTGGTCTAGAAATGACAGCTCTTAGGTGCTACTGAACAATTAATTTTCAGAGCAGTTCCACTGGTATAAACCCTAGTAAGTCACTTGTCATATAAGCAAAAGCCTAAATGTAGCAAGTTGTTCCTTGGCTTTTACTGACCAATCATCTTCTGGAGCAGGAGCCCATTTCCTTTCCCAAAAAGAACACAGAGATCCAGAATCTTGGGGATATCGAACAGGAAGTTATTGTAAATAATTTTTCCAAAGACAGAGGGAGTGATAAAATGATCCTACAAAGACAGGAAAAAAAAAAAAAGAATTTAAAGGATAATCCAAATGTTACTTTGTAGTAACTCCAGCATTATAATGGCACCTGTAAAAAACATCTCTCAAAGGTGTATTAAGGAATTTATTTCATAGAAGGCAGCAACTCTGCTTGAAACAGCTTCTGTGGAGCCATCTATTCCCACAATCCTGTCCCTGCCACACCAGGCACCCCACTGATCCCTTCACCAGCAGGTGAATTAATCTACCTAAAAGTTTCACAAAAAATCTCCCTACAGGTCCCCCCAGTTCCCAGCCTGACACCAGAACAGCTCAGGAGCAGGAATGAGTAACCAGGCACAGGGAGAGCCTGAGGTTCTTGCACCCTGGGAGAGCAGAACCCAGCACCAGAGACCACAGAACCAGGGACAGGCAGGGAGAGACCCCAGAGCTGCAGCTCTGCATGCTGACTGCTCAACACGGCCAAAACTCATCACACTGAAGGCATTTCTTACAAAATTCTGGATGAGAAAAAAATCATTGTCTGACAATGAGAAAGAGGCAGTTGAAATGTGATTTTGGATTTTCAGAAGCCCGGTTTGCCGGTGACAGCAAATGTTTTCAATCCCAGTGAAAGGCAGGGCACATCCTCCCTGCTGAAGCAGAGGATGGGGCTCAGTGCTGGCCAGGTTCCCTTTCCAGAACTCCTGCTGACTCCTGCATGACAATGGACTATTCATTCCCTGCAGATCACTCAACTAGAAAATGGTTTCAAATGCTGGCCTGCCTCTCCGAGTGGTGAGGTTTAATCAGATCCTGCAATGAAAGACACCACAGAGGTGTCGGGTACTTCTGCTGAAGTGGTGCCAGCTGCAGGCTCCAGCATTCCTTCATCCTGCTCCTGTCCCAGTCCTCCACTCCCAGGCCTTTCCCCCAAAACATCCTGAACGTCACCACTGTGATAAGCAAGAGAATCAACACAGCCCTAACACATGATGAACCAGTGAGGAGATCCAGTGATTGCTGAAACACAAGGTGCCTTACTCATCCTGCCCAAAGGCCTGGTGAAAATCCCATAGCTCCAGATGGGAGTTGCACTCACACAATTAGTGATGAGGATGTCTTTTAATTATAGAAGCTCAGAATGGTTTGGGTGGAAAGGGGCCTTAAAGCCCATCCAGTGCCACTCCCTGCCATGGGCAGGGACACTTTCCACTAGCCTAGGTTGCTCCAAGTCCCCTCCAACCTGGCCTTGAATACTTCCAGGGATCCAGGGGCAGCCACAGCTACTCTGGGCACCCTGTGCCACCCTCCCAGGGAACAATTCCTCCCCAGTATCCCATCTGACCCTGTCCTCTGGCAGTGGGAAGCCATTCCCTGTGTCCTGTCCCTCCATCCCTTGTCCCACGTCCCTCTCCAGATCTCCTGGAGCCCCTTTAGGCCCTGGAAGGGGCTGTAAGATCTCCCTGGAGCCTTCTCTTCTCCAGGCTGAATGCTTGATGATGCCAAGATAAAAGTAATTTAGAGAGATTTCACTGTATGTCCAAAACTTGGGGCAAGTTCATGGAGACACAAATATTAGCAGGAATTTTGTGGCACCACGTGGCCCTGAGGGAGTGAACACTTGGGAACTGGTGGCCTGAAGAGCCTGTTCCACGTGGCCACACAAAGGCCACCGTGCTCTCTCTCCTCTTACCATGACATACCCAACCACTACACATTGATAACCTGCCATTACTCAGGAAGGAGATGCAAGCAATCAACCAAGGAATCACTGCATAGTTTGGATACTTCAGCTCTGAGTGTTATCATCTCCACTCTGAGAACACAGCTGATAAAATCATCCAGGAGAGGAATGTCGTGCCAGAAGGAAAATCATTAATTTCTCCTTTTTTCCTAAATCACACAGCCTGGAGCACCTGCAAGGCATGGGAATACTCACCTTGGACTCCTTGTGGGTGGACATCCTGAGAAAGGTGAGGAAGACACTGCGATGGAGGCATTTCTGCAGCTCATGCACCTCGGGGTGGCAATCCCACAGCGCGTCGAACTTGCGAGGGGCGGAGCGCAGGTAGGAGTCCAAACACTTCTGCAGGCTCTCATCAAATATCACCTGGCACAAGGAAAGGCAGCAAAACGGGAAGGAGGGAATGTCACACCTTCAAAGGTTGTGCTCCTGAGCAGCCCAGTTCAATTTAAAGCAATCTAAAACACTCAGGCCCATGAAAAGGACTCCCATATCCATCGAAAACAAGCCAACTCTTAAAATTCCCAATGGAAAATCCTTAGGGAAATACTTTCTTTGCATTCTAAGGCACAGTAATGGAAATTAAATGTTTCCTGCATGACATAATAAGCATAAACAAATCTTTATGAAAATGATGTAAGGCTCATGGCTTTTACATCACCTAGATGTTTACATTGTATCTTCAGAAAAAAGGCAATGATTACCTGGCACCAGAATTTGTCATGAGGCAGAGCCAGAAGCCAGTTCAGGTCATCTGCAATGAATTTTGCTCTCTCCAGGAATTCCTCCACCAGAGCAGGGTCTCTGATGGCAGGAGGGGGTTTGTACAGCACAAAGGACCGATCTGCTTTAATTTCTGGGTGCTGCAGAAAGTCAAAACAACCACTGTATTAGAACTCCAGACCAAGTGACAGCAATGCCCAGTTACCATCTGCTCAGGATTGAGCAGATTCCAGGAAAATTCCAGGAAACACAAAGCTACCTTTTAATACAACCTCACATTATAGAATCACAGAATGGTTTGTGTGGGAAGGGACCTTAAAGCTCATCCAGTTCCACCCCTGTCATGCACAGGACACTTTCCATTGTCCCCAAGCTCCATCCAGCCTGGCCTTGGGCACTGCCAGGGATCCAGGGGCAGCCACAGCTGCTCTGGGCACCTTGTGCCAGGGCCTGCCCACCTTCACAAGGAACAATTCCTTCCCAATATCTAACCTAAATTTCAGTTTGAACCAATTACTCCTTGTCTTGTCACTGTTGTCCTGATAGCCAGAACATTCTGTTCCCTGGTAACTTCCCACTCTCTAGCCTTTCAAGGCAGTGGGTTTGTATCTTTCTTTATGAGCAACAATTTCAGATCTTGATAATTTAGCAGTTGTTGCTCCTTGCTTTCTCTTAACCAAAGCCTGACAAAGCAATCCTCCCACACCATCAAAACAAAGAGCAGGAGCTTCCTGGCATGCCTTTGAACTCTCTCTTTTTCCTCTGAACTGGTTCTTGCACAATACTCCATGAACTCAAACTGACACAACCATCAAAGACACACTTTGCTACCTTTCCCAAAGGTTACTGAACAGGCTTTGCCCAAATACACCCACCCTGAAAGGAGAATTCAATGAGCAGCAGGTTTGGGCTCTGCCTCATCCCACATGTGTGCTCAGGGTAAAGCTCCTCAGGAGTGAGCAGCATTGACAGTCCCACTCCTGCAACACACCCAAAAGGCTCTCTCCAGGCCTTATTTATGGGAGAAAAGGGTTTCTGTGGGTTGCATTTTCTAGTTTCAAGCTGAAGGCACAAGGCATGAATCCCAGTGCCACAGCTCGGAGCTGAACTTGAGGCAGAGCTTGCAAAAACTC
This sequence comes from Passer montanus, assembly GCF_014805655.1. NCBI lineage: Eukaryota > Metazoa > Chordata > Aves > Passeriformes > Passeridae > Passer > Passer montanus. The sequence goes on along the minus strand of NW_024370705.1, from coordinate 1,444,637 downwards.
CCTGAGCATCTGCAGCAGAGGTTACAGACTCAAGAGACTCGGAGCTGAACTTGAGGCAGAGCTTGCAAAAACTCCCTGAGCATCCCTCCACTGCAGCAGAGGTTACAGACTCAAGAGTGGGAGTTGTGCTGGGAAAACACAGTTTACTCCACATGTTGAACACAGTAAGTTTGATTCTCATGTTTTGGGCTTTTCTTATGGTGGGTGAATGAAATCTCAACTATGTGAACACATTGAAAAAAAAACTTTAAAAAGCAGGCTGAGCAAATTTCACAGGATCACCAAATCTCCTGAGCTGGAGGGACCCACAGGGATCATCCAGCCCACCCCTGGCCCTGCCCAGACCCCCCAACAACCCCACCCTGTCCATCCCTGGCAGGGCTGTCCAAAGGCTCCTGGAGCTCTGGCAGCCTCAGGGCCGTGCCCATTCCCTGGGGAGCCTGGGCAGTGCCAGCACCCTCTGGGGGAAGAGCCTTTCCCTGAGCTCCACCTAAACCACCCAACACAGCTCCAGCCATTCCTGCCACAGACAGGAATCCAACCCCAGCCCAAGCCTCAGTATAAGACAATGATTTATTGAAGGCTCTTTGGCTTTCAGGAACAACAGAGCTCACCAGTGCTGGTAGAGTTCTCAGCTTCCCTGTCTTGGGATCCCTTTCTGTCAGCTGGAGCTCGTCCAGAGGCAACGCTGGCATCCTGGTGGCTTGTTCCTGTCCTCAGCAAACAAAAGCAGCACAGGATGCACTTTACAAGGTCAGCCAGGCAACAGCAGAACAAAAGAGACTGCAGCCCTGCTGTAACACACACACACTGGCTGGAATACATTTATGCCCAGCAATTTATACCCCACCAAAATGCCAAATTCTGAGGGAACCCGGACATGTATCAGAGGAAATCTGGAATGTGGTAATAACCTTTCATCCTTGTTCCATACTGAAAGGCCACAGATATCTTCTAGGACAACAAAACACATTTGGGGACTATGTTTAATATGGAAATTAGATATTGAAATGGGGTTGCTGAAGAGCTGTGCTGAACTCTGGCCTTTGCAGCCTCTTTCAACACTTGCAGTGTCTCTCCCGAGAGCACAAACTGCAGGGACCTTGCCTATGCTTTAAAAGAGTATTTTTGGTGCCTGTGTGTAGAATCCCACAGCACTCAGCCAGACAAGGGACACAGGCTGAGCCTACAAAAGCCTTCCCCATTCCTGCCAATTCCCACGTGCTCACAAAACCAGAGCTTCATCTTCAACAGCATTTGTGGGCTCAGAAATGTTTCTTCCTGAGAAATTATTAACTTTCTGAAATGAACTATAAGTTAACTATAAATATTAGAGTAACTCAATAGAAAGAATGTTATGGGCCCTGTTAAAAAGTTCAGACTTACAAAAAATGAAAGTTGAAAGTCAAAAGTGCTTTTGAATTCTTTAGGGGGTTATGAGTTCTGCAAAATGCTCTTAATAAGAGCATAACTAAAAAGTTATGCTCTTATTAAGAAAGTCACACATCTCCTCAGATCCATGTTTAATTGCAGTCACATCGCCTGGGCTGAATAACAATTAAAACAAGAGCAGTGTCTCTAAAGCTGAACAACTCTGATTCAGGAGTGGGGTCATGGTTTAGACAGCAAATGAAAAAATAGCATTTTTCATTCCATAAATCTGGCACCTACGGATTTAGGCAAAAATTCTGTAATCTAACAATTTAGAGCTCAATTAAAATAATACAGCAGAGCAACAGCAAGACCCACATCTTAGAAAACTAAAAATAATTCTGTCTTTTCGAGGAGTTTAAAAATTAGAATGTTGACAGGAGCAACTATTACTTTATGATGAACAATTTCTTTGGGGGAAAAAAACCCAAAACTTTTTACCAGAATAAGCCAAGCTGGCTTTCAGTTCAGTTTCATCATATATTTAATTTGGCTTTGAAATTTTTAGTCATTCTGAAAGCTGGACAAAGAAATGTGTGTTTCTAACACAGTGTCTCATTTCAAGCCTGAAAGGCACCAAAATCTCCAGTCCAAGTCAAAAACATCCTGGAAGAGACAGAAGCCCTGCCCAAAAGCTTGTTCAGCTAGAGAAGAGAATAAACCTGATTCTCATGTTTTGGGTTTTGGTTTTTTGTTTTTTTTGAGTATGGGATAACTTCAAAAGAGAATTATTCCTGATCACTCTCAGAAGCTTTTCCCCCCACAAAGAACTTTGGTCTAAACCACAAGCCCACGATTAATCTGTCGTGCCTGGTCATTTCAGGTACAGTGGAAGAGCCAGACAAAGACCACGACAAACCAGGGAAACTTATTTTCCCATGGAAATTTATTTTCTCAGCACCAGAAACGATCCCTGCCTTGCAATTCCCACTGATGTGCACATCCATGGAGACATCCAGGGTGAGGTGATGCTGCTGAGGATGAGGCAGCCACCCCAGCACAGCTGGCACAAGGAATGTGCAGCATGGATTCATGGAATGGTTTAGGTTGGAAGGGACCTTAAAGCTCATCCCATTCCACTCCTCACCACCAGCATGGATTCATGGAATGGTTTAGGTTGGAAGGGACCTTAAAGCTCATCCCACTCCACCCCTCACCATGGGCAGAGACTATCCCAGGCTGCTCCAAGCCCTGTCCAGCCTGGCCTTGGGCACTGCCAGGGATCCAGGGGCAGCCACAGCTGCTCTGGGCACCCTGTGCCAGGGCCTGCCCACCCTGCCAGGGAACAATTCCTAATTCCCAATATCCCATCCATCCCTGCCCTCTGGCAGTGGGAAGCCATTCCCTGTGTCCTGTCCCTCCATCCCTTGTCCCCAGTCCCTCTCCAGCTCTCCTGGAGCCCCTTCAGGCCCTGCAAGGGGCTCTGAGCTCTCCCTGGAGCCTTCTCCTCTCCAGCTGAGCACCCCCAGCTCTGTCACCTCGGCCAGACACCCCCGTTAACCCAACGCCGCTGGTTAACCCGGGCCCCGCCGCTCCCGCCGCCCCCTCGGCCACGTCCCCTGCCCGGTCCCGGTCCCTGTGGCACCGGGCCCTGCCCAGCCGCTGCCGCTCATCCCCCCCAAGCCCGCCACAGCGGCCCCAGCCCGGTACCGGCACTCGCGTCCCACCAGCCCCGCGGCGCTCCCGTGGCCCGGCGCTGCTTCCGGCCCCGAGCGGAACTCCCGGGCTGGGCGGGGCCCGGGCCGGCTCCGCCCGCGGCGGGAGCGGCGCGGCTGCCGTGCCTCGCGGGGGCGGCGCCGGGGCCGGCCTGGCTCCGCTCTGGGTGTGGACGGGGGCCGGGCGCTGGGCTCGGGCCGTGCTGCAGGCACCAGCGGGCGGGTTTAGCCCCAAAGCCCCGGCGCTCCGGACCGGCCGCAGCCGCGGGGCCCGGGCGGTTACAGTCCGTGGGTTGTCTTGGGAGGGGAAGGAGCCTGCGGCTGTTTTTCCTTTGAGGGAAAACCAGCTGGTTCAATAAATCACCGTTTTGAAGGAGACCTCTTTAAGCTAAGTGCGGTGTCCCAGGCCGGGCCGGGCAGGGGCTCTGCGGGGACAGGCACTGCCACAGCCGGTGACCCCCTCAGCCCCCACACCGCTCCCCTCGGCCGGGGCTTCCCCCGCTCCCCGGGACGGGTCTGTGCATTACAGCCGGACAGCGCACGAAGCTGGCAATTCGTACGAGCACCGATAGTGGGAACAGATTGCATCAGCCACATTTACACCGCACCGAAAGCCCTTTGCTCCGGGAACCGGGCGCTTCCCAGCCTGCGGGGTGGGCACATCCAGCCGTCACCAAGCTCCGCTCCGAAGGGTCTCCGTTCTCCTCCTTGGCCACAGGGAACTCCTCCTAAGCTTAGCGAGAGTCCGGCTTTAGATGGCAAAGTGGCCTAAAATAGAAACCACGTCATGCGTGTGTCGCGCGGCTCCTCAGGGACGGGCTGGGCCGAGTCCCGCGGCGGTGCCCGCCGTGCCCGGACAGCCGCGCTTCCCGCTGCCCTCTGCCCGGCTGCGCTGGCACCGGCGTGCCCGGGACCCCCGGGGACAGTGGGCGGAGGGCCGCACACCCCCGGGCCGACAGCACAGCCGGGCTCTGTTCCCGTCACACAGAGCTGCGAGCTGGGGATTCACACTGCAAATGTCACGACGGGCTGTCTGGAACCTGCCATCTCCCCCGTTCTGTTGAATTAGTAATTTTTAAATGAAATATTCATTGTTTCTATTTCTCAAACATCACTGCACCTGTCAGAGCTTGGCACTGGAGCCCCAGCACCAACACGCTGTGCAGAACAGCCTACCAGAACCAAACCCCAGGGATGATGTTGGTCCAAGGTTTGCTCCAATTCTTTTTCCTGGAGGAGAACACTTGGCAACTGAAATATGATTCCCTCGCAAAGGCATCTGTTTATGTCCCCTCCTGTGCCAACCCTCCTCAGAGCAGTACTGGTGAGATGCCAGGTGACTCAGTGGGCTTTGAATGTGTCATCGAGCTGTTTTGAGTCACTGTTCCTCTTTTTGGGGTGTTTTTTGCAACCTTACCAACTGTGTATACCCTATTTGATTTCCTAAAGCACCGTGAGCTGTTGGAGCCTCAAGCCAAAATTGGAGACATTAACTGCACATGTATAACCCAGTTAAATAATTATATGCAGACACACTATTCATACAGATTTATCTGGCAAAAAAAACCCTGCATCTGTTCACCTGTGACAATGTGCCAGAGACCTTCAGGACTTCACAACGGTAAAAGTTAAATCTGAAATCTTAATGGAAATCACAGCTTTCTGATCGCAGAGTGTAGGGAAACTGCCAACCTGTCTTGCACAGATAAGGCAAAGCATTAAAGTCAGCTGGCTGCTGGTTCTGCTGAAAATCCATTTTTCAAGGTTCAGTCCAGAGCCATCTGAAGGCACAGGGCAAGCAGGCTTCAGATCAGATGTGAAAGAGGAGAATTTCTCCACAAAAAAAAAGCTTTGGAAAATGAACTTTTATTGCAAGGCTCTTCCCCGGTGTGATCCAGGAGGGGAGGAAGTTGCTCAGCACTGAATGTGAGGGTGAGGATGATCAGATGTCACAAGGCAGGGCCTGGGACGAGTGCCCTGTTCGGGCAGCGCTGTCCCGGTGCCGTGACAGCTCCCCAGGGATCACCTCTGACTCTGGCTGTGCGGGGAGGCCGCTCCCTGCTTGGAGGGTGACGAGACACAAAAGCAGCTTTTTCATTCCGAGCCACACAAAAAGCAGCAGGAGGAGAACAGGAAGGCTGGAGCAACCGCAGGGATGTGCTGCTGCAGGTCAGTGGTTTTCCTTGCCAGGCTGTCATGGACGCTGCAGTCCAGCTTCCCGAACAGCACCAAGGCTTCCACAGCTTCTGGCTTTGCTCAAATCCCACCTCAAAGTCCCAAATGACAGCCTGGGGCTGGGGAGAGGATCTGCTTTGCTGCTGTGCAGCCCCAAAGGGAGCTGTTCTCCTACTCACACGGAGTCTCAGCCTACACCCAAACCAGGTGAGGCCCCTGTTGCACCCCCTGCTTCTCCGAGGGACATCAAAGAGGGTTTAATGCTGCTCACACACAGGTCAGACGGGCCAGGGAAACCTGAAGGACCAGCACTCTTAAAGATACTTAAAAAATAGAATAAAATGAAAGAGTAATAAAATGGCTGAGGAAAATGTCAGCGTAATCAAAAAAATAAAATAAAAAAAAGAGAGAGAGCTGCAGTACTAAATTGCAAAGTTGTAGAAATTGGCCATTAAATGTTCAAAGCAGCTGAAATCCAATTACAGTAATAGGCATGAATCAGGATAACCCTGGGCTTTGCAATATTTCAATCCAGCTCTACTTTTCCCTTTTTTTTTAAAATTTTATCTTAATGATATATACATTAACTTATCAAGGACTAATGGAAGTTACAAACCTTGGAATCACAGAATCACAGAATCATGTAGATTGGAAAAGCCCTCCAAGTCTGACCAGTTACCGCCTTGGCAACCAGACCAGCCACTAAGTGCACACCTATGCATTTTCTGAACACTTCCAGAGATGGAAACCCCACCACTGCCCTGGGCAGCTGTGCCAGGGCTTTACAACCCTTTAATGAAGAAATTTTCTCAATATCCACCCTGAGCCTCCCCTGGCCCAGCCTGAGGCCGTTCCCTCTGCTCCTGTCCCTGTTCCCTGGAGCACAGCCCGACCCCCCCGGCTGTCCCCTCCTGTCAGGAGCTGTGCAGAGCCACAAGGTCCCCCCTGAGCCTCCTTTTCTCCAGGCTGAGCCCCTTTCCAGCTCCCTGAGGCTCTGCTGGGGCTCCAGCCCCTTCCCAGCTCCGTTCCCTTTGCTGGACACGCTCCAGCCCCTCAATGACAATGACACCTTCCACAGCATGTCCTTGACAGCCACAGAGCCAAAGGTGTTGGTGTTAAACTGTTGACCTGATGGATCCCTCAATAATTTATTATTTATGTCTTCAATTTTCCATCAGGCTCCAATTAACCTCCTCTGTGTTTATTCTTAGCCTAAAGTCTTATTGTAGGACAATTTTTATTTTGGTCACTAATGAAAGTCACCAGAAGTGACCCAAGATGTTCTTCACTGACCCTCTGGTGGCACTGCAGTGGTGCAGGGGCAGGAACTCCACTTCCCATTGCTCCAGGAGGCTGCAGCTACAGTGTCCACCAGGCCAGAGGAACCAAGAACTGCTCAGCTTTGGAGCTGTAATGGTGCAAGTTCCTGTGGGTGGGAATTCCCAGCAGGCACAGCCCTGAGCAGGTTACCAGGCTGTGTCTAGAGGAAGGAGTTATCACTGAAGATATTCAGCTAAAATAATATCATTTTCTAATGATAATTCAAACAGCTCCTCTGATCCAACAGCTTCTTGCCCTCTCTTTGCCTGCTGTTTCTCTAATTATCCAACCTCAGGAGGAAGGTGATTAAGTGCTTATTAAGGAAAATAGATATGGTTTATTATGAAAAGCATTTTTTTCAGGCAGCTTTGTTGTAGCAACACAGCACATGACACAGGTTAGAGTTGTGCCAGTGTGCTTTTCCAGAGAAAAGACAGGTTCAGCAGAAAATGCTTTCAAACTTTTATTTTTTAGCTCATGAACCAAACAATGTCATGGGATGGTTTGAGTGGGAAGGGATCTTAAAGTTCACCCCATTCCCACCCCTGCCATGGGCAGAGACACTTCCCAGTATCCAGGCTGCTCCCAGCCCCAGTGTCCAGCCTGGCCTTGGGCACTGCCAGGGATCCAGGGGCAGCCACAGCTGCTCTGGGCACCCTGTGCCAGGGCCTGCCCACCTTCACAGGGAACAATTCCTTATTCCCAATATCCCATCCATCCCTGCCCTCTGGCAGTGGGAAGCCATTCCCTGTGTCCTGTCCCTCCATCCCTTGTCCCCAGTCCCTCTGCAGCTCTCCTGGAGCCCCTTCAGGCCCTGCAAGGGGCTCTGAGCTCTCACTGGAGCCTTCTCCTCCCCCAGCTGAACAGACCCAACCCTCCCAGCACAGATCCATAGGAGAAAATGATGAGTCTAACATGAAGCTGTATTAATCTCATAATCATCTCATATGAATTATTTGTCTATTAAAGAAAATAATATAAGCACCCATGAACCAAGATTTCTGGACTTTCTGCCCACACTGAGCTCCTGGCACACCCTCAACACCAATGGCTTCAGCTTTGACTTCCAGGTGGCATCCTTGCAGAGCCAGGCTCAGACAGCTGTGCTCCTACCTGGAAACACAGTCCCCAAAGCCACTGCCAGTGTCTGCTCAAAAACATTGTCTCTGTTCCACTGAATTTGAAGTTCTGAGTCCCCCAAGTGTTCTGTCTGAGCAGTCCTGTGATAATCATCTTGATGGGCAGCCAAGGCGTGCTGCTTCCCTGCAGCAAAGCGTCGCTAATGGCACATCTTGTTGGAAAATGGGGTTATTACAAGACAAAAAAATCCTAAAATGAGGCTCTTGCAAACCGTTCTGACCAAAGTGATATGTATGTAATAAAAATCTCATTATTTTCAAATTATTCATCTACTTTGCAAGGGAATGAGTCAGAGCATCTGTTTTGGGGTCCCATCAGGATGACTGGCAGTGCCTCTCTCCTGGCATGTTTGAATCAGGGGTGGCCCTCACGCTGTGCTGACCCCAGTGTCACCTGCTGCCACTTGGATTGAATGAACAATGAAAGAGAACTTGTTGGGTGGGAGCAGGAAGAATGGAAACACCTACACATGGAGGAACACAGTGTAAATACTGTGCTCAGGGTCAGCATTCTTTTCAGGCTTTCATCAAAAACCCAGGAAAGTAAAATGAGTGAAACATTTAAATGGGATAAAAGATGAAAATAAAATAGGAGAGATGGGATGAGGAGAGCTGGTTTTGGGTAAAACACTGACCGAGGGAGCCAGTTTGGAGCCCTGAGACAGCAAAGTGCCCTGTGCTCCATGGTCTGACTGTTCTTACTGAAGCAGGACTTGGTGTGCTGTTTTTTTAAGACATATCTAACCCTGCCATCAGTTTTTCATCATAACAGAAACAGCCTGTAAATGCCGAGGTGGCTCTTGGGGCCACGGGAGGGAAGTGTATTAAAGGGCCCTGGGTGGTACCCAGGAAAGGGGGCAGGAAAGGACCTGGCACACCTTTGGTTTTGCTGTTTCTCCCTGTTCCAGGTGGGGATGGCTCCAGGACTGAAGCTTCTGTGCAGGATGGGCACGAGAGCAGCCTCTGGAAAGGTGATCTGAGGGACCAGGTGGGTGACCCAGGACAGGATGCTCTCACCTCACCACCACCATGTGCAGATTTTAACACAGCCAATCACTCAAGTGACATTTGGCCTGCAACTGCAGCCCAAGGAATACCTTCTCACACCAGGCACCTCTTTTCTTTCCATAAGGAGCCAGTTGGTAACTCCGTGGCTGTGCCTCAAATGGTAAGAACAGTTTGGAAAGGACTCACTGGGCTTTTAGGGTCAGCTGCTGATGGCAATGGCATCAGGGGACAGCAGCTCTGGGAAGGATGACCCAGAGCCTCGGGACTTGAGCTGCTGGAAGCGCTGGTGTGTTCTCATGTTTCAGCCCAGACTTCTCATGGCCATCGGATACTTGTTTTCTCGTACAGGAACATCACCCTTGCTCTTAAGGGAGATGTGTTTACTGCTGTGTTTACTCCCTAAGTTTCACAAAGAACTGTATCTTTTCTCAGCACTCAGGTTCTCTGGCTAAACAAATTATCTTAAGATCCTTGTATAAGAAAAAAATCAGGATTAGCCTATAATTACTTTGCAGTCACATTTTAAGTTTGTGCCCCCTGATGCATAGTTCCAGAGAAGGTTGCAGCAGAGGCTTCTATAATGGCATTAACATTCCCCTTCTCCTGGAAATACCTCCGTGTGTGTGTGCTTTTTGTCAGATCTGCTTCACATTGGGAGTTTGTTGTCATCTCAAGATCAACAAATACACCCAGATTTTTCCCTTCTTCTGTCATTTCCAACTGATGAGCTCCCAGCTTGCGGCAGAGATTCTTGTTAGCAATTCCCAAGGGCATGACCTTGTACTTTCCACTATTAAATTTCATCCCATTTCCAGTGTGCCAGCACTCCATGTTATCCAGCTCTTCCAGCAATACAGCTTTCCTGCTGCACAGCCAGTGCCTCCCAGCTTTGTGCCATCAGCAAATGCCATCAGCTCCCTCCTACCTTTTGTTCCAAGGCTTGTCTGAAAAACATTGTGCAAGAGCAAAAGCACACATGAGCCAGGCTGTGGTCCTGGGATCCAGGGAGGTGAGGCCACCTGGGGGAACACGGCAATCCAGGCACTTTCTGCCCACTCTTCCCTTTGTAATCCCACAAATTCCCTTGGTGCATCCACAGCTGGTGCATGTTGGAGGTGACTTCCCTGCCTTTTCCACCTAGCTATCTTTTTATGGACCTGCTTTCCACTAATTTACTGAATAAATTAATGCATCCATTATATACCCATGTCTAGGAAACAACTACCAAGGGTATAATCTTAGTTAATCTTAGTTTAAAGCAATCAATCTTTACGTATGTGTATGTGTAAAGTCACATCACATTTTTATTTTAAATTTTTAAACTTACTTGCCTGTCCCCAACTTTTTCCTTTTAATTTTATATTTATATTATAATATATAAAAATATATTATATTTTATACTTACATAAGCTTTGAATGCTCTTAAGGTCACACTAACAGGTGTCTAAATGGTTGGATTGCTTTACTTCCTCCTGCTTAAACCAGCCAATGCTTCTTCCATAATTCATTACCATCCTCCACATCCCAAATTAAAACCCCTCTACTGGATGAGGGAGGATACACTCCAGGTCCTTCAGGACTCTGGGTTTGGGAACACCTCATTCCCTGAGCTGTGTGTCAGGTTCTCAGAGGCCTTGCTCTCCCTTAGGGTCCAGTAATTTCCATTTCCATAAAATAATTCTTATCCTTTGCCCTGATCATCATGGAAAATAGAAGCAAAAGTCATTTAACACTGGGCCATGAATTAAAAAAGAGACTGGAACACAAGATACAGAGAGGTTTGGGACACAAGACATGGAATGTCTCCATGCACTGTGTGTGACCAGATTGGTAAAGATAAAATGTACAAATATAGCAAGCAGCTGGAAGTGCCAGCTTTTCCTGTCACAGGGATGGCACTGCAGGATTCCCCCTTTTAAGGACCAGAAGGAGCACCCAGCAGGTTCTGCTGTGCAGGAGCCCCAGGTCTCCAGGATCCAGCTTCCCAAAGTAGGTCACATTTGATCTCCCTCCAGGCACACTGCAAAAGGCAACATTTAACAGGGACTTCTCAAAATTCATATTTTGCTTGCTGATGCTGTCAACACACATCCTTTTCAGCTACAGCTCTACTGGCTCTACATATTTTCATTCCTTTTGGGTGTAAACAGGCCAGGAATCCTGTTTTTCCCTTCAGTTACCTGTATTTCTTCCAAAGTTCCTCTGAAAGTACATATTGACATTCAGATCACATTTGCATTCAGATGATGGCTTGTTGTTGGAAAAAACCCTTACAGAGGGGCTGATTAAGTCCCTTTCAAATGTTTGCTGTCCCTTGCTGAGCAAGGGAGCCAAACCAGAACACAGCTCACTGCGTGGCTCATATCTGAGTGAGAAGACACAGGCTTCTGTATTTTGCATTGCTCCCTCTGAACACTTGTGCTCCTTCCAGCTTAGACATGACCTAATGACAGACTGAAGTCCATCTGTTACAATGACTAGCCTTGGACTCAGAGGGAGAGTCCTGGGGATAATTTAGGAGTGCATTTTATAGCTACTTGCAAGCATTTCATTTCAGATCAAGGCAAACATGAGGAGCAGGTGGAAATCTCCTGCAAAAGTACAACCTGACCTACATATGGTATTGTAAATTAAAGATATGTATAAAAATAAAACATTAACAATCCATCACAGTTGCAACAAACCCCAGATATAAATCTTGGTATAAAGGAGCTCCATAGCACAAGGCTTAGCTAGAGCTTCATTTTGGAACCAGCAACGCTCCTGCCACCTCCAACACTGCTGCCACTCTCCAGCTTTCCTGTGTTTTCTGTAGCTTAACGCTCACAGGCCTTTTGCTTTATCACTTGTCTCTCAGTTTCCATGTGGTTTTTGGCAGTCCTGCCTGCTGGCTCCCTCTCCCCATTACCTCATGCTTTAGGAGCCGCGGGCTGCGCAGGGTGGCTGGGACAGCGCGTGGCCTGGTGGCGTGGGGCCACACATGTTCCTGCAGCCCAGCTGAGTGTCACCAAAGCAACGCAGGAAACAGCGGCCAGAAGACCTTGCACACCAGAACAGCTTCTGTAGATCACAGAATATTCTGAGTCCAAAGGGACCCACGAGGATCATCAAGTCCAACCCTTAAATGAATGGCCCTTACGGGGATTGAACCCACAGCCTTTGTGTTAGCAGCATCACCCTGACCACGGGAGCTGATCTCAGTTATAGTGGAACAGGATGTTTCTCCAGGGATTTTTCAGGATCCTGAGATGTGTGGATGGCAGTGAGGTGTGGGAACACACACCCATCTCCACCTGACTCACAGATTGGCTTTGGCCGAGATGGCTGCCAAACCTCTGCTGAGACCCTGCTTGTTCCACAGCCTTGCTCAGCCAGTGCCAGGCTCATGGACCTCATAGGGGGATAATGGGCAAGGTGGCTGCACAGAATCACAGAGCCACAGAATAGCTGGGACTGGGAGGCACCTCTGGAGATCACCCAGTCCAACTCCTGGAGATGGTTACCTTGAGCAGGTGACACAGGAGTATGTCCAGGGTTTGGATTATTCCAGAGAGGGAGTCTCCATGCCCTCCCTGGGCAGCTGGTCCAATGCTCTGCTCAATGGATAGCTCTTCCTCATGCTGAGGTAGAATGTCTTGTGTTTTATTTTATGGTCATTGCTCCTTGTTTTGTCTCTAGGCACCAATGAAAACAATCTGGTACTATCCTCTGACACCCCTTGGAGATATTTGCACGGATTGATGAGATCCCCTCTGAGTTTTCCCTTCTCCAGACTAGCCAGGCCCGGCTCCGGCAGTGTCTCCTCCTCGGGAAGATGCTCAGTCCCTTACTCATCCCCGTCGGCCCTGCCTTCCATCCTCTGCGGGGCCGAGGGATGGCAGCCGCCTCCTGAGGGCACGGCAGCGCTGAGGCGAGCGGGGCAGCGACGTTACACATTAGGAAAAACTTTCTAATGTCAGACCTCGGAAGGGGCTGCCCAGGGAGGTGGCGGAGTCACCCTCTCGGGGGGTTCAGGAGACGTCTGCATCTGTCGCTGGGTGATGTGGGGGGGTGGTTTGGGGGTTACGGTGACGGTGCTGGGCTGACGGTTGGAAGAGACGATCTTCAACCAGTAGATGACCTTAAACCAGTAGATGATGTTAAACCAGCAGATGATCTTCCAGCCTTGACGGTGCCGCGACTCCCCGACTCCGTGACCCCACGGTCCCTCAGCGCGGGCCGGGGGCCGCTCCCTCTCCCCGTCCTCCCCTCCCCTCAGGGCGGAGGGCGGGAGCGGCGCGCGCCCGGCCCCGCCCCGCGGGGGGAGGAGGGAGGAGGCCGCGCGGCCGCCATGTTGTTGTGTCCGTGAGGCGGCGGCGGCGGCCCCGAGCCCGCAGCGACCCCGGCCCCGGCAGGACGCCGCGCCCCGGCACGGGCGGGGGCTCCGCGCCATGCCCTGCCCAGCGGTAAGGACCCGCCGGGGTGCCCCTTGTCCTGCAGCGGGGAGGGCCGGCCCGCCGCGCCGGGGCCTGGCGGAGCGCGGCCGCGCTGTCACTGAGGGCCGCACACGCCCCCTCGGCTGCGGGTGAGGGGCGGCGGCGGGGCCGGCACGGCGCCCTCGGCTCCGCTCCGCTCGGCACGGGCGGCAGGAGGAGGAGGAGGAGGAGGCGGCCCGGCTCCGCGGGCGCGGCCTCTCTCCCTCAGCGCGGGCCGGGGGCCGCTCCCTCTCCCCGTCCTCCCCTCCCCTCAGGGCGGAGGGCGGGAGCGGCGCGCGCCCGGCCCCGCCCCGCGGGGGGAGGAGGGAGGAGGCCGCGCGGCCGCCATGTTGTTGTGTCCGTGAGGCGGCGGCGGCGGCCCCGAGCCCGCAGCGACCCCGGCCCCGGCAGGACGCCGCGCCCCGGCACGGGCGGGGGCTCCGCGCCATGCCCTGCCCAGCGGTAAGGACCCGCCGGGGTGCCCCTTGTCCTGCAGCGGGGAGGGCCGGCCCGCCGCGCCGGGGCCTGGCGGAGCGCGGCCGCGCTGTCACTGAGGGCCGCACACGCCCCCTCGGCTGCGGGTGAGGGGCGGCGGCGGGGCCGGCACGGCGCCCTCGGCTCCGCTCCGCTCGGCACGGGCGGCAGGAGGAGGAGGAGGAGGAGGCGGCCCGGCTCCGCGGGCGCGGCCTCTCGTCCCCGGGCGAGCGGCGATGCCGGGCGGGCCGGGGCCGGGCCCTGCGCTGCCGGCTGCGGGCGGCCGGGGCAGGGTGTGCTCCCCGGGGCACAGGAGCTCCTTCTGCCCGTGGCCTGCGGGCCTCGCCCGACGCTGCCGCCCCCTGCCCGGCCCGTGGGGGTGGCCGGTCCCCGCCGAGCCCGGCTGGGGATCGTCCCATGCCGCTGGCAGCCCCTGCTCGGCTGCTCCGGCCGCTGGGGCCGTGGTGTCAGCAGTGTTCAGCTGCCCTTGTGCGTGCGGCCGAAATTCCTGTTCCTTTTCTAAGTGGGACTTTTAAAGACTTTTTATTTATATGGTTTTGGGGCTTTAATTACGCCTCTTCCCCGTGTTCCTTTTAACAGTCCTGTTCTTTCGCTGGGATATGAGCAGATGTTGCCCTTCCCTGGTAAGTGCTTTGCCCCCCGACGTGGAGTTTTAAGTTTGTGCATTGAAGTTGATCCTGCTCCTGCTCTTTTAGAGACTGTTTTCTTGATCAGCAGATGAGACCTGGTGTTTCTTCACAGCTTTATACAGGAAACTGATTTCTTTCCTTTCTGTGCACACTTCCCTCACTGTGGGAAGGTTGGGTGTGAGCTTGTAACTCTTGCAGACTTCAGGTCTTGTAGGCACTTCACTGTGTGCTTCACGTGTTTGTTTTCTTGTGTGATGTAGCCATGTGCAATAAGGCTTTCTTTTAGAAGAAAAGAACTTGGCTAGTGAATCATGTCAGGTAGTGCTGAGTGGAAGCACAGCTTGGCTTTCTGGTGAATATAAAAGCATATTTATATTATGAAGGTGAGTCTGCTGGGAAGGGGTGGCAGCGTGACGGAAGGAGCTGTGACAGGTTTGTTGTAGTACCTGTCATGCTCTGAGCTTCAGATAAAGAACTGAGATGCCTTTTGTCTGCTACTAAAGCATGTGGTATTTGGAAATGAACTCTTTTGGTGCAGATGAAGGAGGTTTTATGAAGGAGTGCTTGTAAACTGGAGGGGAGGAGGTTGACATCTGATACATGCTTTGCTTCAGCTGTTACTGATTACAGTGGGCTTGGGAGATAGAAGTGGTGCTTTCTTTCCTAGCACAGGAAATACTGGGCTGCAAGTGTTGAAACTTTGTGCAGATAAGTGAAGGCGGGGCATGAGGTTCTGAAGTGCTTCAGTGACAAGTGCTTCTGTGCCTGCTCTGGCGCTTGGAGAAGGGCAAAGGTGCACCAGCAGTGATACATCTCTGCACTGAAAGGTGCTCCTGTCCCACTGCAGGTTATAGGAGTGCCAAATGGAGAGCCAAGCTGAGTCCTCTCACTGGCAGTGCTGTAGGTGCCTGTCTGGGGTACTGTTCCTATCTATTGCATGAACTGTCTGCACTAGCAATTATTAAAATATCATTGTTAACCTGCTCAAGGAACAAGCCATGCAACCCACAAATGATACCACAAAAGTGGAATAGGTCAGCTTGATAAGCTCTCATTTCATTTTATTTATTTATTTTCCATAAAAATGGCCATCTGCAGCTGGAGGAGACAGAAATGGAGCCTGCCCAGGCTTCTGAAATAGAGGATACAATATTTTATCTCAGATCTCATTCCACCTACATGCAAGCCAGGATGATGGAGAGAAGTATGTTGTCAGCTTGCAGGAGTAGGAGGAACGTGGCTGTGCAGTACTTTGCTGGCAAGTAACCTGGAAAAAAGGAGTAACTTAGGAGAAGGGGATCTTTGGGCTGCTGGAGTAACAGGCAGGAGCCTGGCAGGTCTGATGGGACAGGGAGGAGGAATTATCTCTGTGGAGGAACTGGCTTGGCATCCAGCATGGAGTTTGAGATCATTTCACCTGCACAGCTCAAAGGGCTGTGAAGGCTGTTCCTGCTCTGGTGGCTTCCTTCTGGGAATTGTAACTGGATACAAGAGGATAGGGCTCTTCCAGTTGGTGTGGATGGTGTCTTCAGAGCTCGTGACTCCAGACAGCCAAATTAGTGCTTATCAGATCCTGTGAACTGCAGTGAAACATCCAGATACTTAAACATGCATATGTTTCATAGTAGCTTTCACTGGCTGAATCAAAGTAATGTCATGTTTCTCTCCAAATAACCTGTTAGATACTGAATTGCCCCAGAAATACCGTGCAACTCTTCTCGTTTGTCTGCAGCCTGAGTAGCTGGTGGTGTAAAGATCTGCCAAGGTGGGTTTTAAACTCTGAGAAATGAGCTTCATGTCTTGTAACTTCAGCCCTCTTCTAGACATTGGTGCCGTAACTTCCCAGTGCTGTCAGGAAAACTTTAGGGATTTGCTTAGGGCTCAGTTTGTGCTGTAATTCTTGTGAAAAACTGGATTGTTAAAAGGCAAGTACTTCTTTCTTCATGGCGCTTCAAAATTTCAGGGTGACTGAGTGGTTTGTATGAAAAACCTCAAAGTGAAGTTAGTGACAAAGGGAAGACCTCAAAGTGAAGTCAGTGGCAATTCAGGAATTGGAAATTCTGACATTTTACTGCTGCTCTTGACTATGCCCAGCAAAGAGCTGGAGCCCTCAGCTCCTGCTGCTTTCCAGCCTCTACCTTGCATGCCTTAGCCCCGAACGGGTGCAGGATTCTGTGTGCATTGCAAACGTGTCAGCTGCTTGTGGGATGGGCAGAGGTCACAAACCACAGCCTCCTTTGGTCTCAGCTGGCCTTATTTGGAGGGCAGCTTTAGCAAAACAGCCCCAACTTTGTCCCTTTGCTTTGAGCAGTTGAGAAGCACTGATGGAATGGACTTGATACCACAGAAGGGTAAACTGGAGCGTCAGTTGCTCCGACCTGTTCTTCCCCTCACCTGCTTAGTAGTTGCTGGTAGTGGTGTCATGGAAGTGACCCCCAGGTGGCTGTAAGTTTCCCAGGGGCAATGTGTCATCCCTCAAGGAAGGCCTCGAGTCCACTCCTGCTCCTCAGCTACAGGAAGGAGCCAGCCTGTAGCAGCAGGGAAGAAATGCAGCATGATCTTGTTGCAAGCAGTGGTATCGCTGATGTTCAGTCTGTTATGAGGTGTCAGGTTGTGCTGCTCTGAGCCACGGGTGCCCTGTTCTCCTTCAGGAAGTACCAGTGTGTACCTGGAGGTGAGGCTTGGGCCTGCAGGGCCATGCCAAGTGAGCTGGGGAGGAAGGGAGGGAGGGCAGACAGGCAGCTTTCTGGAATGTTGGTTGAAATGGAAAAGCTGTTTCTGGAGTCATGGGTGTCCAGCATGAAGCACTGTTTGTAAAGGCTTCACTTAAAGCACAGTTGCTGATGCCTGGCTTTGGTTTGTCTTCTGAAATTCCTCAGACTTGGAATCTTCAGGTGAAGTCTGGAAAGCAGCAGTTGCTTTGACACGTGCGTGTGGCTGCAGGTTAAGTTGGTAACTGGACATGTGCTCTGTAGGGCTTCCTGGGGACAGCTGGATACTTCAGAGGCACTGCTCCTCCTCATGGGCATTAATGCTGAAAATAGTTGCAACAAGATAACTGTGGTAAGATCTATCTGGACTTTTTTTGGAATTTGTGTGTGTACATGCATGAGTGAGGCAGCTAATGGCGTTGCAATAGCTATCATGGTGGTGGTGGAACCCTTCCAAACTCTGATAAGGAAGGAGGGAAAAATCCAGGCTCTACAAGAGACTTCCTAAATAGGGTGTTCTTGGCCTTCCTTGGGGGGCTGCATGTCAGCAGACTTGAGCTGGTTGTTCCTTGTTTAGTGATACTGTAACTGAACTTGTCCAAGCTGCTGTGTTGAATTATTGCCATTTCTGAAAAATTATTACCTTGAACAAGACTCCAGAGGAAGTTGATTTTGGAGCAGTAAATCCATTATTTTTCCTCTTGATTAGGAATGCAGTGAAGAGCTGTAAAGCAGCATTGGTGGGCTGGTTTGGGGGCAGGCAGTTGTACATAACCACTCATGCCAGTAATGAAATGTGTCCTCAGATGGATAGATAGATAGATTGCATGTTCCAGATAGATCCTAAGCAGTATCAACCCCCTTTCTAAAGCGGAATTGAACCAAAATACTGAATTTTAAATACTTCAAAATGCAACTTTGCAGTTGGGTGTTTCTTGAAGGAGTGCAGAACATCAAAGAAACTGAGGCTTGGAGGAGCCCTGGGAGGTGACGAGCAAAGCAAGTTGTCCTTTGCCTTGCTCAGCACATCTGGCTGCTGTTTGCAGCGTCCGTTGCTATGGGCTGACAAACCACAATGGAAATGGGGCTGGGCTTGCTGTAGAGAGCTTCATGTGAGGTGCTGATGGAGCTGATGCTGTCCCTGACTTCTGTGGCATTGGTTGTTCACCACCTGATTCTGCAGCGTGCAGGGGGCAGCTTCAGAGTTGATTCTGTATCTGGTGAAGCCTTAGAACTAGTGCTAAGCCTTAGAACTAGTGCTAGATGAGCAATGTCACCTGTGGAATCAGCTTGAAGCTGGAATGAAACCAGAAACTTGGTGTTAGTCCCTGGACTTTCTGAAGGGCAGGAAGAACACCCTGACTGAGGTGTTCTTCAGAGGGAGAGCCATAACAGGGAATGTTCAAATCTTTGGACTTCTGGGACTGGACAGCAGGGAAGGCTGCCATGAGGCTCAGAGCTTCCAGAACATGGTCTAGAAGGCAGTGAATGTCCATGTGGGAAAAACTTGTATTCTTTTCCTTTGACATTTAACAGTCTTCTTCTTCTTCCATCCTGTGTGTGTTGCTCTCAAGCTTGTGTTCTGTGCTCCCCTCCTTTCAATTTTATTCCAAAAACTCCTGCATCATCTGCAGAGTGACCTTGTCTTAGGTTAATTTCAGAACTGAAGTTATTCTTTACTGGGCCTATCTCTAGCAGATGTACCAGATTTAACCTCTCAGGTCCTGCTTGGTTTAGCCCTTACTGAGATAGGAATTGAAAAAGACTTTTTCCACTGTAATTTCTGCTGCCTACTTTTCAAATGGACATCATTGTCCTAGTAACTTTACTTCCTGTATGTGTTTCTCTCTTGCTGTGAGCACACCAGGCCCATGGCTGAGACTTCTACCAGAGGCTCTTGTACCCTATTTTAAAAAAAGATTTTAATCAGGGAAAACCACTGAAAATGGTATAAATCTTTCTTTAACTGGGATTTCTGAAAACAAAGTAGCATGAAATAAATCTCTAGGGTGCCTGTCTGTATGATGAAGTCTTTTGTATATACAAGTCTAATAGTCTCTAAGTATTTTGGATTGTTCTGGTACTCTGAGGTTTAGTTTCTGGAACATGTAATCAGTATGGGGGGAAGTAATACACTTCAGGTTGAATTTGTGGAGGAAGGCTGCTGCATTGCCATAATTAAGTCTTTGTAGTTTTTCTTTCAAATACCAGAGATTTGTGCACTGGTATAGACTTTATTTATAGAAACACTGGTAGAACAGTTTTGTGTTGCCCTTTTGTGGGCCTCATTTGCTTCTCCAAGTTTGGGACTGCAAACGAGGGCTGTAATCAAAGCATTAATTTTGTGGTGTTACCTGAAAGGACAGAGAAATAAAACCAGTTTATTTTTCCCTGTACCTTTAAAGGAGGGTTTTGACTTCTCTATCAGCCAGGAAAGGGCAGATTCCTGACAAAATGAGACTTGTTTTCTTCAATGCTGCTTTTTCTGCTTGTGGAAGTGCCTGAGAGGAGCTGCTGCTGGGCACCTGGGGGAGGAGAGGGCAGAAATCCTGGCTGTGTAGGTTGACATGGAGTCTGTGAAGACAAGATGCACTTGGTTGGTTTCCTGAGCGTCCTTGGAGAGCGGAGCACAGGCAGGACTCCTGCAGGGCATCTCCCCTGCTCACCCTGAGAGCAGCCTTTCACACAGGGCTCATGTGCATCACAAGACTCCCAGGCCCTGTGAGTCTGACTCCTCAGTTCCTCTGAGGTTTGACTGTTCTGGGCAAGTAGGATTCTTATTTTTGGGGGTTTCTGCACAGCTGGTGGCAGAATTTCAAAAACAGATGGAAAATCAGATCTTCCCTTGAGTATCTTCCCTGTCATGTAGAATTTAGCACTGTCTAGGTCAGGGGTAGACTACCAGAATACTGATTTTTGGTTTTTCAGTTGCTAGGAATAGTGGTTGAAAGTATTAAAGAGTTGAGTGAAACTGAAGAGTGGATTAAAGAAATTGTAACAAAAAGAGTGAGGACATAGAGATTAAGAACAATTTATTTGACCTATACTGGTGGAACTATGGCTGTGGAGTCTTAATACCTTCCACATCCTACACAAGATGCTGTCTGAGTAAAGTAACTTCAGGTACTTTTGAAGTGAGGCCTCAGTTTTGTACAGGAGATGTCAGAAGGGTCCAGTCCAGCAGCTGACCCACCACTGAGCTCTGTCCTGTCACTCTCATGATATCACTGTGTCCATTCAAAATGAGTTTCAGTCCAAAGGAACTCATGAAGTGGCTGCCATTAGGTCTGGACTTGGTGGAAAGTTTCCTTGGTATTTCTAGGACTGGAATTGGTGGGAAGCATATTCCATTTCCCTGGAATATGCTGTACAGTATTTAGGAGGGACCCAGCAGCCTGGCTGTCCCTGTTCTCCTTGGGGAGGACAGGAGGAAGCCAGTGGCTGTGGCTGTCTGATCTCATCCCTCAGAGCCATAATTGACCTAAATGTGTACCTGGGAAAGCTTTGCTTGTTCCATTGCTATCATGGAAACTTGAACCAGAGAGAGATGAGCTGCTGGGACGTTGTGCTGGCTGATGCATCCTGGTAGGGCTGGAGACCTTTGCTTGGAGACCTTTCCAGACCTAGTGCTGGATGTGCTGCAGCTGGAATCTGTCTGGAGTTTTACCTGCATCCAGCCTTTGGTGTCTTCTCCAACTAAAATTACTGTTGTCAAAGCTGAATTCTGCTGTTCTCTGCGTCTCTAAGTTCAGGCTTTTCAAATACTTGTCTGTCTCCTGACAAAGAACAGGTGAGCCAGAATTGGAGGCAGTGAGAAGAAAACTCACCTGCCATATCACAGAGTGGCTTGGCTTAAAATTGAATGTGTGGACATTTCTCTGAACTCTCTGCAGCCAGGTTGCTCTGGTCTGACAAAGTAGAAACACATTTCTTTTAAGTGTTTTGACCTGATAGCTTTGATTTTTTAAAAAAATCGTTATATTTGAATTTTCTTTGTTTCCTTTTTATTAGCTTCTGAGAACAAATACTTAGTGTAGTGTAGGCATGGTTGAACTTTTGATCCAAGAAACCTGACTAAAATGTCTAAGCAGATTGCATTTCTAGATTATTTTGATTATTTTCCTTTAATAAATGGAAGCTTGAAAGCAAGTGAAGTGTACTTAATGTAAACTTGCAAATTTACTGCCATTGCCTGCAGAACTTTTCTTTCCCTCTAAACACTCTGCATGGTTTTTAAAGAGTGGATAAGCTTTCCATCAAATTAATGACTAATCCGTATCAAACAAGTGTTCATCTTTACAATTAGAGAACAGGAATGCTTAATTGTGTGCTGATTGGTGAACATACTAGTCATGAGTACATTTGAGAATTCAGATTCTTAATTTTCTCTCACTGCTGGTAGCAGGAATTTGCTGTGAACAGGGCATTATATTCTGGTTGGATACCCATTGTAATTAAATTATCATCTTTGTCTATGTTCAGTGAACCTTTCTTTGAGTAACTTCCAAAAGAATGCACCTTTTTGCACTTTGGGAAAATCTGAACTCTCTGAGGAAAAAGGAGGAAGATGGAGCAAGGTAAATATTTTGAGGTCTGCTCAGCTTTCCTTGTAGGTTTGGCTGATGGATTATGGTCAAGGCACAGTTGTGTTCTAATGCAGAATACAATAGCTTGCTTGTTTTCTTTTACTTTGGGCTGGAATCTCTTAATCCCTTCAGACTCAAGCATGAGTATCACATGATTTGGAGGTGTTTGGTTAGTGTACTTCACTGCTGCAGAGCATCCCTGGACGTAACAGATGAGTAAATTGGGAGTGCACAGAGAAGCCCCATGGAAATTTTCAGTTTTGGAGATCCATGGCCAAGTGTTTAGGATTTTGGGCTGGGTTGTGTTCCGGCAGAGCCATCTGGTCAATTAGACTTGTCAGTAAGGAAGGAGATAGATACCTGCTCTAAATTTCCAAATTCATTCTAAAAAGGATTCCAGCTTCAATGTACTGACACTGTACCTGAGTGTTCAGAATCCTACAATGTTCAAATCATTACAAGGGAATCTGGGGCAAAACCTCCTTGCAGGAAAACTGGTGGTACAGCTAATTGTAGGTCCTTCTTTTAGAGTCTTGACCACACGGGGCATCAGTGGATACAGAGCTGTGTAAGTAACACACATAAACCCTTGTTAAAGTAAACGAATAATAAATATTCATTAACAGTGAATTTCAAAAAGCAGTAGCTCCCTGTATAGCTGTCTAATGGTACCAATGCCTGGTCACTGTCGTGTTGCTCTCCCCCCCTTCAGTTCTTTAGGCTTTAGAAGCTGGAACCAAAATGCCTTGCACTTGTCAAACTGGAATTTTGGCTTTTAAATGACAGGCTGAATGCTGACACTTGATGAGGGTGACTGCTAAACACTGACCTGGGGAGAGGACTGGGCAAGGGGTTTTCTAAAATAGCATAGGATTCCCTAAAGTGCTGAAATATGGTAATGAATGGAGATGGCAGAAAGATTGCAGTGAGTTAGTATTGAAAATGGTGGTCTTGACTCTTGGTGCTGCTTTTGCAGAATTTGGTCTGTGAAGCACAAGATCAGGCAGTGGCCTCACTCCCTGGTTCTGCCTGCAGCTGGAGCACCTGATGCCTCCCAAGGTGTTCCACTCGCATCAGAAGAATTGCAGAGATAATTGGGCCACTGGAATCGTGGCGACTCTATACTTAGCTCATTACTCCAGGCAAATTATCCTTTCCTTCTCCAGTGTTGGCTGGCAGGCTGGAGAGCTGTCTCGCTTTCCATTGCTGGGGCATTCCAACTCCTCTGCAGTGTTCTCATTGTACAGGCACTTCTTCCTGTGAACTCTTGAAGGGCTGGCGATAACTGAGCAGCACAAGGGTCTGAGGGTGAGAGTTCTAGGGTAATTCACTGAGAGTCAGCAGTGCCAAACCTGCTGTTGTAATCAGCAGGGAGTAGGAAGCAGTCTGGAAACCTGCTTGGTGCTCTGCTTACCTGTGTAGGGTGGTTGGATTCATCACTACCACTGCTGATGCCTGAGCTGGGTGGGTCTGGTGGAGTCAGCCTGGGGGTTTGTGGACAAAGAGTTTTGCTTCATTTGACAAGTGTAAGACTGGTATAGCAAAGACAATAAGAGCTATTCTTGCTTTCTCTGTGGAGCGTGGATTTTTGCTAAGCTGTTTGTGTACGGTCCCAGTTGTGCTCCCCTCCTTGCAGGGTCACACCCAGAGAGCAGCCCCATTAAAACTAATGGTGCTGTTGCATCATGGCCCAGCCCGCCGTGGTCCCATTCAGCACTCAGGTATGAAGACTTTTCCTCTTGCATAAGGCACCTTGATTTGCTTGGGTCGGGGAGGAAGCACTTGGCGGCTCCCTAAAGAGTAACTTACAAGCTGCTGTGTCCTGCAGCATATTTTTCTAAACATTAGTATTTCAAGTTCTTGTCCAGCTCTCTAAACTGTACCAGTGCCCGAAGCTGGACCCCTGCTCACAGAGGCTGGATTACCTGAGCAGCCCTTGCGATGCAGATCCTTTCCTGCTTCTAGCATGCTTCCCTCTCATAGACCCAAATTATTTGGTATTCAAAGCAGAGACCTAGGAGGGCTAAGCCTCATGGATTTTAGCATATTTCAAGATCCCCAGGACTGCAATATGGCTTAATCTACTTTGTCTCCTTTCAATTTCTGAGTATTTCTAACTACTGTTAGGGTTTTTTTCTGGTTCTTCCAAGAAAATTCAACTTTTAGTCTCATTGTCAACCCTTACTGCCATGTGTCAATCCCAGCAGACCAACCTGTATAGTAGTTAAGAAATTATTTTTCTATAAATATGCTATAGATCTAGTAATGTACATTGAGATAAAGTGACTTCATGAAGGCAAGGAGTGGTCAATTAAAACATGCCTTGTCCAAAGGAATTGGTCTGAGCTGACTCAGATCCTGAAAAGCACAAGAAAAGACTGAATGTTTTTGTGCAAGAAGTGAGCAGGGGGGCTGGGGAGAATTTAGTTTAACTTACAGCTTAAAGAAAGGCCTAATGCCAAAACCTGATTTATGTGCTTCAATTCCACAATTTTTATGCTGCCTCTTGCCAAGACAATTAAAGAATTCCTGGAGCTGATCTGAATTTCCTGGCTGGGTTTGGAAGGTGATAACCACTTCTGCAGGTGCAGAGAACACTCCAGTCTCTTCAGGCAGGCTGATGAGTCTTGTTGGTTTCATTGCTGACATATTTGATTTTTCAGGAGTCTGGAGATGGGACTGTGGAGCACGTTTGTGGTGCACTTGCAGGTGTAGCCAGGTTATGTTTTGCCACTTGGAAAGGTCAATTTTTAAGCTTCCATGGCTTGATTAACAGTAAACTTTAAACTGGTGTTGCAGCACCTGTTTTCTAGAGCTTCAAAACTCCTGTTTGACTCTGGAAAACTTAGGAGGAAGAACCTCTGTGGGGTTGCTGTTCTTAAGATCTGCTTAATTATTTGTAAATAATTAAAATGTGGAAGGTGAAGGAATACCCTGGGGTCAGTTCAGAGAGGACTTGTGCGGCTGTGTGAAGATAATTTTGGTAGAACTCCATGCATCCATCATGCCTGCAAAAGAAAACACAACCAGCACCTTGACTGAATAGCAGTCAGTCAGGTTGTGCCATTGTATTCTCCCCTGGGTCACCCTTTGGTGAGCTGTTGAAAGACTTGACTTAGCAGAGTTTGTACGTGTTGAAACAAATTTGATGGCTTGGAACTTGTCTGAAGAATCTGTTGCTTGTTAGGTGACTCCCAAAGGGCCATGACCCCTAAAAATCATTACTTGGTTACTTTGATTTTTCTTTTTAATAACACTTTAACCAGAACTCAGAAATGAAACAACAAACTCAGAGTTTATGGCTTGTAAGAATGTGAAAGAGAAAGCGTGGAGCTTCCTGTGGAGCTGGGAATCCATAGATCATGCTGGGTGAGTGACAGCTCAGCCTCTACATGGAATTCAGAGCATCTTTGCCATGTTATAAAAAGCTTGTTGCCTGGTGCTGATCTGTTCCTCCAACACTGAGCTTTTTGTAACCTTTAAACTCCAAGTATAGGATAAGAATTTATCCTGTTAAAACCTGCATTTGTGTGAAGAGTTAACTCCTGCTTGTTCACCTCTGTCCTACATCTCTAGATCTCAGTTATTTAAATACCAAGGTGTGTGTCACTCAAACCTACCTACCCGGTGAGTTCTTCTTTACCAGAAAAGTAAATGAGACCTGGAGTGAGCAAGCAGCTGTGCCTGTCTTGCTGCACCTTTCTCATTCTTCAGTTTTGCTTATGGGACTGCTAAATCAGGATTTAGGAGTTGGTCTGCTGGTGAGTTTTTGTGAAATCCTGGAAATTTCTTGAAATATTTGAGATGAGTGTCTATCACTTATCTTGAAGTGATATACTTTACATCCTATCTGATGGCAATTCTACGGGTGTGCTTTTTGGGGAGGAATGGGGAAAAGTCCTTACTAATGTCTCACCTACACAAAATAGGCTGGGTGAATGCTCTGCCATATGCTGGAATATCTTAAAAATGGTAGGTTGGACAGAAGGGTCCCAAGGCTTCAGCTCTGAAGTGAGGAATGAATCTTTTCGTTTGTCTAGTTAGATGTGTCCTGCTTTGAAGCCTCAGTGAATTTTCAAGTGGAGAAGTAGCAGATTAGTTTGGTGTTACACACTAGGCTTGAATTATATCCTTTTTTAGTACTTTGAGGTAGCTTGGTGTAAATCTTTCACAGAACTGGTGCTCTTACTGAGCTGCTGGAGGGGCGTTAAGTTCACCACAATTCCAGTGTTGTTCTTTCTCTTCCTCCCAGTGCTTTAACTCCTTGTCACAGTGACAGAGTGACAGTGCTCCTTGCAGACCCATTGGAGGTAGAAATCTTCAGCTCCACCTGTGCTGTGTCAGCCTGTTGCCTGCTCAGAGTTTGTCGAGCACTCTTAGTGCTGTGCTCAGCATGGCAACACTGATACTCCTAACCCTTAACCAGGCTTGCTGCAAGTGAAGCATTTAACAAGTATTTTTGCAGTGCTTTGCTGTGTTTCCGTGGTAAAAGGGTACCTGTGCTGGTGGTGCTGGCTTAGAGCAGCCTTCACTTGGCACAGAGCTGTAAAGGATTTCAAATTGTTCTTCAAAAATGTAGCTCCTGAAACTGTTTTGTGTCTGAGGTACTGTTTTGTATCTCAAGATGTACTTGAGATTTATGTAGGAAGTGGAAGCAGATGCATTCCTTTTCCTCAGAGCTTTTATTAATTGTTAACTGAAGCAGTTGAATTGCTGGGTTTTGTTTAGCATTTATGGTAAGATTTGGTATGTTGCTTGATAAATGTTCATGTGTTTTTGCACAGATTGTGCTTACTCCTTGTGGTTTTTGGAGTAGTGGGCTGTTGGATTTGTGGATTTAAGATGCTTATGTATTTAATTCAGCAGTGAGAACTAATGCACTGAAACTTCATCCTGGAGAGTTACTTAGTAACAGTGTTTGTCCCTGAGCTGCAAAAAATAATGCTAAGGAAATTAGCAAGGTTAAATGGAAATGGTACAAAACACAAATGTATCTATTTCCGAGCCTCTGCTAGAGATAATAAAGCCTTCAGTGGTTACTGTGCTCGGGCACAGACTCCTCTTCCCCTATAGAATCAGGACTTGCAGTTCTTATCTCTGAGTTACATTGGAGCTTGGCTGTAAGCAGAGGGATTCCTCTGGGCTCCCCATGGAGCTCCAAGGTATGATTCCCTCCAGAGCTGTGGCAGGGAGGGCAGAGCACGGCTGGGTGTGCTGGCTGTGAGGTACTGCAGAGCCCTGGCAGCCCTGTGCCCGGGATTACACATCCGGCTGGGAGGTACGGCCACTCTGCCAGCACACTTAATCTAGTTTTGATTTGTCAGGATCTCAAAGACAGAAACAAAAAGCACTTTGTCCTGGCTGCTCTGGAAGACTGACACTTGAATGGCTCTTTGCATTGTCTGTTCAGTGGTGCTGGAGCACTGCTCTGCTGTGAGCACATTGTTGTGTGGCAGTCACTCCTCTGGGCACTTCACAGCTTTCCTGAGCATCTCAGAGCAGCAGCTTCACATGAGCCACTTGTTTAAGCAGCTCCAAGGTCAGCCTCGGCAGCGGAACTCGGGACACTTCCATGGCAACTGGTGGCCCTTCAGCACAGTCAGTCTGTGCCAGGGCTCACTGCTGCCTTCATCAGCCCCTGGCTGCTGGAGCTCCTGCCCTCACTCCAGAGGCAGCACACTGTCACTGGAGGCTCTTTTTCATCAGTGCTGAAGAAGCTCCAGAGGCTCTCTGGAGGTGTGGTGGTCTCTCCAGATAATAATTTATGCTTATTTATGCTTTATTGCTGGGATAATATGACAGAATATTTTGGACATATTGCAATCTATGGTCTAGTACTTTTTTAAAAAGATGATAATAAACCTTTCTTCAGAGCTTATTCCAAGTGTCAAGGGAAAAAGCCTGTGTCTTTACCTCACTGTATAGTTTTCCTGTGGCCATTTTCTGAAGCTGTGATTGTCAGGTCTTTTAATTTTTCATATGTATGAGAGCTGTGTGGGAATTTCCCTAATACTTGCAGGTGATCATGAAGTATTTGGTTTATCTTTACATAGTTGAGCTTGGTTTCCTACTATTTATTCCATGCTGTTTAGGTTTCTGTTTGCATTTACCTCAGTTAAACAATAATAATTAACTCAAAGCATTGAACTGATGCAGTTATCATATTGGGAGAACAAACCAGTAACCATAATGCAATAAGCATTATTGCAACTTCCTGGTAATGAAAATTCCAGTAGCAGAGTACTTGATTTAATTTTTAAGCTTTGAGAAAATAGTTGTGATAAAATGACTTTAAAACTGACTTTCACTTAGGCAGCTGCTTAATGCTAGGAGAAAGCTTGGGGTGTGAGGAAGAGCTGTGGTGGCTTTGTTAACAGGGAATGTCTGAGCTCTTGTTCACATTTGGACCCCTGCAGTGTGCAGCTATATTTTTAAATGACTGATGCTTCCCCAGGCAGTCTGCATGACAGTGTTTACTCCCTTCTGCTGAGTCCTAAGTTTTTAAGCTGGAAATGTGGAGTTAAAGGCACTTGGATATTGCTGCCCTGTTCTCCCACCAGACCACACTGCTGAATCGAGTGTGTGTCTGTCTTCTGAAGTGTGTGGTGAAAATAGGTAAGAGCTGCTGACTGAGGGACAGACTGTGGGACTGCTGAAAGGAGACAATATCTGACACAAAATCTGGCTGTTGATGAGGAGACCTGCCTTAAGGTCCTGGGGCAGTTTTTGGGTGCAGTTGCTGTGGATGTGGCCCTGAGGATGCTTCCAGGAGAGACCAGTCTCTCTTGGCTGTGCATGGCTTTGGCAGTTTCCTTGGCAGGAGAGCCTGGGTAACCAGCACAGCTGTAGAAGGAGCACAGCTGCAGCCTCTGAAGGGCCTGCTGAGCAGCCTGAGGAACTTGGATGTGTTGTGTAAGGACAGCTCTGACTCAGTGGGGAATGCAAGCACGTGGTTCAACTTCAGCGGTATCAGTGTACAAGCCAGAATGAGAGCTGCCAGCCTCAGCAGTGAGGGCAGCAGTTCAGTCCCATTGCCCTCTTAGGTGGCATCACACCTTGGAAACGTGGTTCCTTCCTCTTCTGTGTTGTTGTGCACTGGTTGTTGGGTATTGAGGCAGCTGAGGCTGAGTGGGCACTGCCTGCTGGGTGAGCACCTTGGGCTGACTCAGAGGCTCAGCCATTCCTGCACACAGATGCTCCTCACAGGGCAGTGCTGCTCCATACCAGCTCAGAAGCTTCTCACATGACAGAAAGTTGCTCCAAAGTCAGCTTTTTTAGTTTGTTGCTGAATTTTCTCTCAGTTTTACAGGTACTGCCATGAGATTTGTATCTTCTTAAGCATTGGTATTTCGAGCACTTATTGAAGAATTGAAGTTGAATGCTTGTGGAACAATAGTGGGTTTGCAGGCTGGGATGTATTAACAGTATCATGGAATTGAACTATAGTATTAACAGAGCCATTCTAAATATACTGCAGCATTGCACTCCTGACAGTGGTTGTGATGCCAGGCCTGGACTATGAATACATCCTTCATGTGAGAATGACAGGACAGCACGTGCTAGGTTTGAAGATAGTGTTTCCATTTGATAAGGAGTGTGGCAGGATTGTCCTTTGCTTCCGAGTGTTACACAGACTCCGTGCTCTGGGGATGTCCAGGACTGAGTGCAAGCAGCAGGGGGAAATCTTTCCCTTGAATGAGAAATTCTGCAGAGAAATCTGCTTCTGTTGGGCCTTTCATTGGCTCTGACATGTTAGGGAGATAGTTCTGGTTTTCTGTCTGCATGGGAAGTCCATTATCTACCTTTGGTCTCCCAGGCTTTCCAGTTTTTCTTCTTGCTTAGTTTATTAGCTTGCTTGTACAGTAGTTTATTCTTCATTGGGCAGGCTGTTAGAGGGGAACACCTGGTAAATAATACTTGTAGGCTCTGTAGTGAATTGATGTGAGCTGTTCAAATGTTTGCTGCTTTCTTACTCCTGACTGCTCCTCCTAATGTGAAGGAAGCATGGGGCTGTTCTGGACAGGAAGAAACGTGTGTCCTGAGAGCCAAACTATCCAAAGGGTACTGCCAGGCATGGCTGTCCTGGGCAGTGAGGATGGACTTCACAGTGAGGAAATCAATGAAGTGCCAGCTCTGAGCACCTTCTGAAGCTGCCTGGTCTTCTAAACATGCAAACGCTTCAGGCAGTCTAGAGCTGGTTTGTTAATGCAGGCAAATTATGACCTGAAGGACACTGGTCTTTTTTGGAATTGTTCTCCTCACTACCTGCAGGAGATACATGTTTTTCACAGAGCAGTGAACGTTTACTTGAAGCCACAATGCATCAAGTTCTGTAGTGAAAAGCGTTAGTTTAACTAAAAGTGGGAGTGAGACAGCCTGGAATGCCAAAAGATGGGACATTGCCAGTGACTGATGGAGGATCTATACCTTGCTTCAGCCTTCCCTTTCAGTAGGTGTCCTGGGGTTCTGATGGAGTTTAATAGACAGGTTGACTTAGTAGCAGAGACAAATGGTGACTTGCAGTGGGGTTGACACTGTTAAGAGAGAAATGTGAAGACCTGACTTGCTCTTACTGCCCTGATTCCCTACCTGTGCAAGGCCTGTTCATTAAATGTGGGCTGCTAGAAAGCTCTCCCTTCTGTGGGAGCAGAGTGACAGACTCCAGTTCCTCACTCCTGCTGCCTGAATTCCTGATTTCTCTGGAGCAGCTTTGCTCTGCTGTCAGAGCAGCCTGCAGCCTTGCTCTGGGAACAGCACTGCTGTAGCAGTTGAGTGAGCAGGGAAGCCTGAGTAAGTACCACTGGCTGTTTCTCAAGTCTGACATCACATCCAAGAATTAGATGGCTCTCTCTCACCATGGGGATAATGAAATAATTCCTACTGTGTTATTCATTAACTCACATTTCATTCAGTGGCTCCTAAGAGGATAACGAGTACGTTAGAGGTGAACTTGCATAAGACTTCTGACATCCTTTTGATAAGTTAAGTAAGAGTTAAAGCTGTGGCAGACAAAGCATGGCACTGGGGCCTCACTGAGGCAGGTGGCCTGTTCTGTGTTACACCAACTGACTTGTGAGCTAATTTAGTGGCTTTTTTGTCAATGGTTTCAAGAAAATAGCCTGCTTTAAAGTTGCTGCAGAAATGGCTGGTGCCCAGAGCCAGATGAGCTGGGCCTCCTGGTGCCAATGGCCGTGGCTGATGAAGCTCCCGTGCCAGCTGGGAGTGCTGGTCTCTTCTGAAGGCTGGCCAGGGCTTTGTCTGTGCTGTGCAATTGAGCCAATAAACTAATATAAATAAAGATTAGGCTGTTTGTGGGAGGAATGATGATTGGATGTTCAGGTGTCTAACTATCTGTCTGATCTTTTGAGTATTGCTGTGAGTGTGCTGACATCAGTAGTTCATCCCCACAGGTAATAACTGAGGTAATTCTAAACAGAGGCTGCAGAAGGATGGGACACCTGAAGAAATCCAGAATTTCCAGGTGGCCCAATAAGATTTTAAATTACCTGGTATTTGTAGGAGCACTGGGTGAGGTGGCTTTATCTGGGAAGAAGTTGTAGGTGATGGTCTGGTGAGTCAGGCTGGTGCCATCCTGGAGAGGCAGGTGTGTCCCTGCCTGGTTGTGGGTTGTGGTCCTGGATGGGAAGTCGCTGGGAACCTTTCCAGGTGGGTGTAGAGTTATGGTTTGGGTGCTGAGCACACAACTCCAGGCCTGAGTGCTCAGCTGCTGCTCAGACCCCTGGTAATGGCGTTGCATTTCCCAAAACCAGAGCAGGAATACTAAAAAAATCGTGAGTATTCAAAACACTGAGCTCTGACATCTGTTCCGGGCACAGAAGATCCTTGTGATGGCTTGAGCTTGTACTGTCATTTGTTTTCCAGCCTTTTAAAAGTCCATTAACATACAAACAGTGTGGGAGCTCTGGTGGGCGCTGTGGATCCTTAGCAGAAGAGGTGCCATCAAAGGAGCAGCGCAAGAAGGACTGACCTGCTTCAGGACTCCACACTGACTGCAGGGTTTAAGGAAAAGGACTGTGTGACAAGTTCTGGGTTCAGGGAGTTTTGTCCTCCCCAGATCACTGGGTGAGGGTTTATGGGAAGAAGAGGGTTGAGAAGGGAATGAAGGGTCATGCATATTCCAAGAGAGGCTAAGCAGAAGCTTCACAGGTGATCACAGTGCTTGTATTTCCTAATGTGTAACCCTTCAATCCGTGGTTTTTGTGTAGGGCTGCTTTAGGCTGCAATTTGTTGATTTCCATGGCGTGTATGAGCAGTGAAAATACCTGCTGGGTCATTAATGCAGGGCTTGGGCTGCAGCTTTGCCTGCCTTCTTTATTCACTGTGCAATTCCATGTTACATCTTAGGCCAAAACTCCAGCACTGAGCCTGTCAGCCTGTCAAGGATCCCTTCCCTTACAGCAGCACTTCCACACCAGTGCTCTGACTTCCTGAAATATGAAATAGTAAAATCCCAGAACAGGCCACTCTGTCCTACCTGTTCGTGCTGGATCTCTGTTTTTCAGCACCCAACTCAGTAGCAGCTGGAAAAAAGAAATCTTTAGTTCAAGCCTCAAGTTGTTCAGGCTGAACATGGAAGTTTGGCTGTAAGTGCTGGTTCATGGTGGCATTTTTATTTTGGAGGCCTCTCCCATCAGAGAATTCCTGTGGAACAGTTCTGTCAGCTGGACCTGGAGCTGATGCAGAGATGTCACATCTCCAAGCTAACGACACAGAAGTGGTACTTCTAATAAAGGTACATACCATGGATCCTTGTTCTTCCTTGACAGACTCAACTAAGCTTCCAGCTGAGCTTTCTTGCATAAAGATGTAATCTTCCATCCAGGAGAGGAGTTGGGCTATTTTTTGGCATTTGAGTCTAAATGAGCAAAATTGTGCAGGCTCTGAAATACAAGACCTGAATGCTGAGGTTGTTCCTGCAGTGAGCTGTTATTTATCTAAATTACAGATATTTTTTCATCTCAGCTCTGAGCATTTGCTTCTAGATTTGTCTTCACCTGCAGATTTGTGTTACATCAGCTGCATAACCTTCTGAAATAAAGGCTTACAGTAAAAGCAAGGCACACTTAAGTATTCTGAGCATTGTTCTTACCCTTGTTGTTTTTGCTCAGAGCATGAAGGTTTCCTTCGCCTTCGACTATTTCTCTGAAGCTGGTCTCAGATTCCAGCTTTAATATTGGAATTGATTGTCAAGGGAGGATATGCCTGGTGATCCTCAAACCTCAGCTGGATGAGTCCAAAGAACAAGTGGATGGAAGGGAACTGTGCCAGTGGGGGCTTGCACTCCCTGGTGTGCTCCTCTCCACTCATTCCAGTTGTTCTGGATGTTTTTTACATATCGATCTTGGTTCTTTGTGCGTTCCCATTTGCACTCAAAGGGGCAGAAGTAACTTCTGTTTGTTTTGTAATTGGATATTCAACCTTGTTTCTGTGACATAAATCTGGTGGGGAATTGGTGTCTCTGAAGGAAAGCTTTCTGGGAAGTCCATCCCCCTGGATCTGATGGCAAGTGTTACTGCAGGCAGCCTGGAGAGTTACAGGAAAGGGAGAAATTCCTGCCCTCTCTTGGTTTGGATTTTGACCAGAGATTGCACCTCATAAGATGTTTAAGGAGGTCCTTGAGTACCTGAGCAAACGGAGATTCAGAATTGTGTTTGCTCATTTTCAGCAGCTCCATCCTGTGTGTGCAGCACGACCCAGGGTGTCAGCTGAGGTCGGGGGTTTTGCCATTTAATTTCATCAGAAGAAAGGCAGTAAGGCAGGACCCAAACTCCAACGTTTATGGCTCCTTATTTATGTTGTAACTACTTCTTTAAACCAAAATTTGCCAGATTTACTTTTTCACTCCAAGCAAATGCACCTTGAATATTTTATTCTCGTGGGTTTAATGCAGATTTCTCAGAGTTCATGTTTAGTAAGTACAGAGATGGTTATCAGAGGGTGCTTCAAATGGAATCATAGAGACCAAAAATAGATTGATTTAGTTGATCTTAATTTTACTGTGGAGTGCCACTTCTGTGTATTTAATTGAAGCTTGAGATCTGCAAGTCACAGGTAAGAACTGCAGTGTTACAAATGTGACTTGTGCTATTTTCACATCTCTAGGAAAGCTTAGGGATTAATGCACGTGTGCTCTTGTATGTTTTTCTAATGTGCAATTTAAAGGGGACATGGTAAACTTACTGTAAGGATGGTTATAAACCTTTATATTCCTTAAAGAAAGGTTAAGTCCTGCTGGTTGATAATGATTTAAATGCAAAAATTGCAGTGGATAACTGCAGTCTTGCATATATGGCATACATATTTTTTAGAATCTGGAATTAAATGAAAATTACCTTCCCTGATGCATCAATAACAGAGTGAGCTGTGAACTGCTCTGACTTCTGCAATGCCTGTGGGAGAGACGTGGATGTGTTGTGCTTGGTAATGTGATGGAGAGCCCAAACCTTTGTTTCTTTAAAATGATGATTTACCTCTTAATTGCAACCAAGTCTTTCTTAGTAAATTAGGTTTGTTTTGAGTCACACAGGGAAGGAGTGAATGTTCTCTAAAGGATAAAACACTTAAATGAGTACTTACATTCTTTGTACTATTATTCTTCCTTCTCAGGGTTTGTTGTATCTACCAAAAAGAATTAATTTCTTTAGGGAAAATAAGTGAGAGAGGTTTTAAATAAGTGTCTGTATACACTAATTTGTTGTGCTTTTGAAAAGGTCCTTTAGTGTAAAATAGGATACTGGAGGAATAGCTCTTTTAGATAAAAACTGATCTGCTATAGAGAACTTGGTGTGGTCTGATTTAAGTGAGCAGGTAGGAAGGGAAATCTTCCTGTTCCCCAGAGAAAGTCATTCCTGTTGGAATCACTGTGTGGATGACAGGATTGACCAAAGCAGATACAGGTACCCTATAGAATTAATTCCCTTTTCCAATATCTACTGGTGCCCTTCTATGGGAGCTTGGACTTCAATGGATTTTACATTAAATAAGAGAAGGGCGAGCCTGTGGCTGTTAATGGGAGCTCTATCAAGCATTGTTTCACTAGCAGAGCTGCAGTCTGTTGCAGAACTCAATTTCAATTCCAGCTGAAATTCTGTGTTTTGATACACATCCGTGCCTCAAGCAACCACAGACCCTTCTTTGGTGTCTCTGAGATGCCTAAATGTATTTAACTTTGCCTTTGTGTTGTTTAGTTTTTAGTATAAGCATATTCTGGTAATCCAAGTAAATTCCTTCCTGGCACTGAAGGGCTGTGCAACTTCAGTGTAAGGGAACAAGCCTGGTACTTTCAATATTATGGAAGTTGTTGGAGAAAGTATTCTGGGGACTTGTCCTGACTGAACTCAGCCTCCCTGGGCAGCCTGGAGACATGACTTTAGAAATTGTAGTCGTTCTTGCCTTTGGCATGTTCAAGATTTGAACGTTGCAGAGCATCTAACTTGATTTAGTTGATGGAGGACTATTGGGCTTAAAGATACATAAAAGTAGAAAAATGTGTGTTAGAGTCAGCTGGTTCTGAAGCACATTGTTGTGTCTCTGGAGGAATGCACAGTGCAGTGTGACAAAATTAACTGCTCTATTAAAGAGCTCAGTACTTCACACCAGATACTGCTAATGTGTGTAATTGATCTTCCAAACCAGCTACGGGAATTGAAGCCCATTAAAACATTTCTTGAGGCGATCACAGGAGCTGCAAGACTCCTCCATGGGCTCCTGCCTCCCACATCAAAGGGCTGTGCTGCCTCAGTCCCTGGTGCCTGCTCTGCTCAGGCTCTTGGTGAGATGCAGTTTCACTACAGCTGGATCCTCAGACAGCTCCATGTCCCTTTCCCGTGTGCCTTCATGCACAGGGCCCTCTCTGAGATTCTTTTTCTTTGCCTGCTGTTTGTTTGAGTTGAGGTCCATCTCCAGCTCTTATTTAAGTGCAGCTTGTGAATGGAAAGTAGTATTTTGCTGTTACATTTCCTGCTTCTGAAATTAACTGACTTTCCACAAGTGGAAAAAGATAGGAATAAACAACTGTCTTAATACTTGGAAGATACTGAGGCAGTTTAACTACAGGAGGGAAAATATTTGCATTTCCTCCCTTTTATTTTTGCTTCAGTGAACTGATGAGTTCTAAGGCCAGGTTGGACATTGGGACTTGGAGCACCCTGGGATAGTGAAAGGTGTCCCTGCCCCTAGCAGGGGGTGGAACTGATGAGCTTTAAGGACCCTTCCAACCCAAACCATTCCATGGTTCTGTGGATCAGCTGGGCAGGGAAAGGCCAGGAGCAGCAGCTTTGCTGGAGGCAGTGTGCTGTACATTATCCAGACCAGTTTGTCCCTTGTGGTCTAAATGCAGGAATTACCAGGAGAAGGTGTCCAAGTCCTGACTGTGTCTTAATTCCTGTCGGGAGCCAGAGCTCTTCCCTGCTGTGCCTGGCTGAGGGCAGTGCCACTGGGAATCTTCTCCCTCTGTAGGTAACTTGACTGGAAACTGCTGAAAGTTTGGAGAAGCTGGAACTGGCAGTGGGCTGATGGAAATGCCTGCTGGTTTTCTCCCTGGAAGAAGTAGCTGCTCAAGTGCAGGAGGGCAGGACCCTGTTCTGGTAAATCCTGGGTGTGCCTGGAACTTGCTGGGTAAATAGGACGCAGCAGAAAGCTGTGTGCAGTCCCCAGAGCTGCTGGGGTTTCCTCACACAGCTCTTACTGGTCCCCTTATCATGGACAAGCACACTTGGCTTTATCTCCTCCAAATTTGACTTCTGCAGTATTTGCACACACGGAGCTTCTGGTGAGTGGTGAGTGCTCTTGGTGGCTTGGCAGCCTTGTGGGTGATGGCCAAACAAGTGTGTGGACTGCTCTCTAGGAAACAGCTTTTTGTGAGCCTAGAAAAGCTGCTTTGATCCTTGATTAGTTCCTGAAATGTGTTAATTTAGGGGGTCAGTTCATCAAAAGGGGTTGCTTGTAGCTAAATAAAGCTGTCTCTCAACTTAGGTCAGCTCTTTCAATATGGCTGTTTTATTCTGTTCAGGATTGTTTTGCATGGACTAATAAGGGAATACCTGAACTCAAGGCTTTTCTTGGTTTGAATTAATTACTATTTTATACTGTAAATAATGCTGAGATCAAACATACTTGTCCCCTGCCATGGTGATTGAAGAGACTTTGAAGGGAAGAGCTCTTCATCCTCAGGTTCACAGATTCTGGCAGAAATACATGAATTACTGCTAAAAGCCCCTTCAGTTCCCTTCAGTACAGAATGCAGTCGTGTGCTTGACAGCTCTGAAGTGGATCAGGCCTTTGGGAGGGTGCTTGGTGTCTGAACTGTAAACTCTGCCATTCAAACTGAAACTACTTGAATATTTCACAAAGAAGTGAGCAGGCTAAGAGATGAACAGGCTAATTGATTAGTTCTGTAAAGAAATGTCATTTCTGCAGGAGCTGAAGTGATTCTTAACTGCCTCCAATTCTAGAAATCTGAAATGTCTTGCAGTTTTCAGGCTGTGCTGCTCTGGAAGCAAACAACATCTACAGCACTGCGTAGTGGTGGTTCCAAGATCTGCTCTCTGGATTAGTTTTATCTTGTGTCGAGGAGCTGGAATGTGCCATGATGTGTCTGAAATGCCAGAGTTGTGTAAAATAAGGAAGGGGGGGTGTTTTGTTTGGGAGGCGTATGGGAGCAGTACCCTTTCTGCTGGCTCACCATGCTTCAGGGAATAGCAGCATAGTCTGTTTTAAAGCAAAACCACCTTAATACCACATCAAAAAAGGCATTTTTGGAGTGTGCCACAATTTTACCAAGTGCTGGGTTAGTTTGCAATATGAACTTTCCAGCCTGTAAGGTGATCCAGTGCGAGTCCTGGAACACAGCTTCCAATGGCTTCCGTTCCTCGAGCGAGGCACTGAGGGTGGATGTGGGGATCTCCCGTGGCCTCCTTGACAGGACAGGTCTTTTCAATGTGATGGAAGAATTATTGGATTAAAGCTTTACCCATAATTACATTGTGCAAGCAGAGAAAGGGATGTCTCATTCCAGGTAGCAAACAGGCTTTTGTGTCCTGCTTGTCCCCACTCTTGCTGCTGTGCAGCACAGCAGTGCTGGGGAGGGGTTTTGGCATAACATGGAGGGACAGGACACAGGGAATGGCTTCCCACTGCCAGAGGGCAGGGGGGGATGGGATATTGGGAATCAGGAATTGTTCCCTGGCAGGGTGGGCAGGCCCTGGCACAGGGTGCCCAGAGCAGCTGTGGCTGCCCCTGGATCCCTGGCAGTGCCCAAGGCCAGGCTGGACACTGGGGCTGGGAGCAGCCTGGGACAGTGGGAGGTGTCCCTGCCATGGCAGGGGTGGCACTGGATGGGCTTTCAGGTCCCTTCCAACCCATCCCACTCCATGATTGCTGGGCCTTGGTGGGGACCAAGGACCTTGTAATAACTTAGGCATCTGTTTCTTAGAGCATTATTAGATTATTAGTAAGCGGTATTTGCTATTTAAAATATTGTCTTACAACAAAAATATCCAGTGGTGTTTTGTTAAAGAGATTTTCAAAGTTTTATGCCAGAAAAAGTGTGGTGAAAATGAGGTCAACTGAGGAGCTGAGAGCTGTGACTGTGTGTGTTGTCCTGGGGAAGCTCAGGTTGGGAGAAAAGTCTCATGGGAGTGTATCTTGAAACTCCAGACGACCTTTCAAATCACATTTGCTTGTTGTTTCTTCCTATTTCCAGACCCTTCTTTCTCTTTTTTTATTCCTTGTCAGTGTCTGTAGTGTTGCTGTTGGGCAATCCCAGCAGGTGAGGAGCTGTCCTGGGCAGTGGGATGCTCCTCTGGGAGGGGCTGCTGCCCCTTCCCACTGCTGAGGAACAGGAAGGTCTGAGCTGCAGCAAGATGTGCCTGGAGGAGGGAAGGGGATGAAGAAGTGTTTTGGGAGGATGAGTAAAACCTTGGAGACTTTGATTAACAGCCACTTCTCCTTGTTTGCTGCCTTCCTTCTGAAAAGGCAGAAAGAGGGGAGGGAATGTGACTCATGGCAAATGGGCTGTGAGGACCTTAATGGAAAAATGGGAACGGTGAGGAGCAAATGATTCCCTTCTTTCTCCATTATGCCTTTTCAAATGGAAACTTCTGCTGCCTGGTCTAGCCTTGCTGTTTGTTTCATAACTCAAATCTGGTATTTCCCTGCATTTCATGGCTCTTTGGTTACCTGTTGGCATAAATCCCCTTCCCAGCACACTTGGTCACCTAGAACCAGCCTAGAACCTCCACAAATCCAGTGAGTCTGTGCCCTGTCAGCTTCCATAGTAAAATCCAGATTTCAGTTCCCTTCCTTCCAGGTTTCTCCACAGTTCAGACTGATCTGTGTCGCTGTTGGTCCTTGGTAGCTGTTCCTCCTCTGTCATGCACATAAAATGGAGGAATATGGAGTAATTGAAATAAAAGCAAAATTATAGACATGGTACAGAAGATCTCTGATGGGTAAATTATATCCTGGCTTATGTGTGAGTAATTGCAGCCTTTGGATCCCAGGGTTTTTATCCAAATGAAAAAGGAATTAAAAGAAAAGAGAACCTGAAATTTTGTGAGAAAAAGTGACATTTTGTTGTGGATTTTGGTTTCAAGCTTGCTGTGGTCTTCTGACCTTTTTTGAGATCAGGGAAGGAAAATACTGATGTAGAGTCTTTTATTTGGGAGCACTTTCCTAAAAAGCCTCTTTTTGGGGAATAATTAATACTGTTATCCCAGATGAATATTGATTTTTATTCTAGACATCAATTATGGGAAAAAAAGAATCTTAATGCAAAATCAAATTTTTCTGTACTATCTGTTGCTATCAGACCCTCAGGAGTGCTTCTCTTGCCTTCCTCTGCCATTTCCAAGTTCTGCTTTCCTTTCAAGTTTGTTTTTTTTTTTTGCTTTAACTTTGAACTGTTGCTTCTGCATTTAATTTCTGAAGAGTGCAAGAAGTGATCTTTAACATATCTGCAAAGATAATCAGCTTAATCAAACTGCTTTAAAAGCAGATTAATGCCACTTCCGAGTGGGAAGATGAAGGAACCCAAATGCCGACCTGCCATTAGTGGATGAGTCAGTGCAGTGACAGATGTTGACAAAACTTTTTTGATGCTTTGGACTCTTCCAATTAATTTAATTCTTCACTCATAAAAGCAGAGAGAACAGAAAATGGAACGAGATGTTTTCAAAATGCTCTGGTGCAGGACAGTTCCATCAGTGCTGTGGGATGTGGGATGTTCTGCTCTCCCTGTCAGGTATTTGAGTGTGGCTGTGTGCACACCTTCATATCCAGCTGGAATGATGTATTTTCCTTCAGGGAACTGGATGATGGACAAGATGGAGAGAACTGGGGTTGTTCAGCCTGGAGAAAAGGAGGCTCAGGGGGACCTTGTGGCTCTGCACAGCTCCTGACAGGAGGGGACAGCCGGGGGGTCGGGCTGTGCTCCAGGGAACAGGGACAGGAGCAGAGGGAACGGCCTCAGGCTGGGCCAGGACAGGCTCAGGTTGGATATTAGGGAAGATTTCCTCATGGAAATGGCTGTCCAGACCTGGCACAGCTGCTCAGGGCAATGCTGGTGTCCCCATCCCTGGAGAGATTTAACAGCACTGTGAATGTGGCCCTTGGGGACTTGGGGCAGTGGGGAACACAGTGGTGCCAAATCTGTGGCCTCAAAGGTCTTTTTCAACCTTAAAGGTTCTGTGACACGTGGCACTACAAGCCAGAAAATGCCTCCCTGAGGATCAGCGTTCCTTCTTCTCCATGTGCATGTTTTCAAACTTTCTGTTAAGGAGCAGCCCTGTCCCATCCAGCCTGGGAGCTGCTGCATTCCCCGTGCTCCCATCCATCTGTGGTTTCCAGCTCAGCCACCAGCTGACCACATCCCCCAGCTGGTGGGCAGCTGATAGCAGCACTGTGTTCCTGCTCCTGGGCATGCCAAGACTTGTGTAAAAATAGCGGGGAAAGGAAGCTCAAATCCACCAGGAAGAACAGAAAAAGGAGAGAGGAGGAGAAGAACAACCTCTGAGCTCAAGTGAGCAGGGAGCAGGCAAACCCAGAGGTGATGAAAGAATTGGGGTGTGTGGTAATCCTGTGCAAGAGAAGGTTCCCCTCATGGCAGAGCTGGGGTGAGTGGGAACAGCAATTTTGGGAAGTTCAAAATGTAAACAGGAATGCAGAACTTCTCATGAAAAACCACACTTGCATCATGTTAGGTTGGGCCATGGTGTGGCACAACCGGTGTGGAAATGCCATATTTTGGCAAAGAGAGGGAAAAATACATCTTCAAAATAGTCAATTAGAAGGAAAGAAGCTTCATTTGGCTGTGTTTGTTTGCATCTTTATGAGGGTAACTGGCAGCTAGAGAAAATCTGGATTTGTTATTCTCCCCCCATTATTTTTCCCTTGTGCCATTTCCATGCTTATCAAATCATGGCTCTCCTGCTTTGGCTGAGAGAGCCTTTCAGCAAAGAAACTGTAGAGACAACTTTCCAGTCACCTAATTAAACAAACATGTTGATTGAAACTTCTCCAGAGTGCTTTTCCTAGCAATTTGCCAATGTTTTATTAAAATAAATGTTAAGAAAAACACTGTCACAAGCTCAAATAATTTAGATTTTGGAGTTCCTGCAGTCCGTCACTGCTCAGAGTAGGGCTGGCTTTGATGCTGGATTGGGTAGCCCTTGGAATCCCAGGGGTTGGGGTATGGCCAGGGATGAAAGTTTTACAGTTTGGAAACAATTATTTGGAATTTCCCCCTCCAGCTGTACTATTACTTGTGTTTCACTGTATGATTGAGACACAATCTACTTCTCCATAACGTCTTCCAAGGAAAAAAAAAACCTTTGTGCTGAGTGTTCACCCAATGCCCAGGTTCCCAAAATAGGCACCAGAGCAGGATCTTAGAGGATGACTGGAAGGAAAAGTGAAGTGTTCTTGTTCCTATCCCCTTCAGTCCTGGAGCAGAGTCACTTGTGGCATGTTTGAATTGGGCAGTGACAGGATGTCCTTGGGCACCTGTGCTGGCATCGGGGGAGGGGATTGTGCCCTGCTCAGGTGAGACCCCACCTGCAGAGCTGCCCCAGCCCTGGGCCCAGCACAGGAGGCACCATGGAAGGATTTTAAGGCCTCCTTCACCCAAACCATTCTCTGCTAAACCAAACCAGAAAGTGTGACAGCCCAATAAAGGTGCTGCAAAGCCCATCCTTCAAAGACGCACTTGAGTCAGGATTTAGTGAAGGGATCCTGTCCCTTTTCCATCTCCTGGCCTTGTCTTTGCTGGTGGTGCTGGATCCCTTCTGTGCCTCACACAGCTGAGGTGTTGCAGAGGAAGTGGTGGGAGCCCCTTGGGGGGTGGCTGCATCCCTGGCCAGCTCCTGGGATGTGCAGGGATGTGTGAAT
The DNA here is from genome assembly GCF_014805655.1 of Passer montanus. Lineage (NCBI taxonomy): Eukaryota > Metazoa > Chordata > Aves > Passeriformes > Passeridae > Passer > Passer montanus. The sequence goes on along the minus strand of NW_024370705.1, from coordinate 1,402,628 downwards.
TAAACAGCTCCTCTGACCTTGGAGTGCTCCCTTCAGGAGCTGGTGTTCTGGAGAGGACCAGCAGACCTCATAGCAAAGTTCCTTCTTACAGGCAGCTTTTCCCCTTATTTTGGCAGAAGTTGTTGACTTAGGAAGTGATAACAGTGGAGGTTCTTATCAGAGCCCAGCAGCCTTGCAGCAGGAATGCTGATGAGCGTGTCGGGGGGGTTTGCTGAGCTCTGGCAGCAAGAAAGCGGAATTGTTCATGCTTATATTGGAACATTTTTGTCCTGTTTTTAAACTTCTTGACAAAACTCTTGAGATTTGGTGGCTTCTTCCAAGCCTCATTAAAATCAATAAAAAGCTTGTTGCAGATTTTGTGAAGTTTTTTTTTTTTGCTTGTTTGGACTGAAACCACACAAAATCAGTCCAGCTCCTGCACCCGAAATGTGTATCTTGCCTTTTGAAAAGCAAATACTTGGCCAGAACACTGTCTCTGAGGAGTCATTCTAGAGTTGTATAGTCTGCCTTCAGAGGTTTTTTGTGTGTGTTTAATGAACTTGCTCCATATTCCCCTCAAAGGTGACTTTGTATCAACATGCAGCTGTGAATTTGAACTTGTTGCATGCTCAAGCTGGTACCTCACAGCCAAACTGTGCCCGTTCCCATCTGGTGCTGGGAGTGATTATCAACCCATAAAATTATTGGGGTTGGTGTTTGACTTGTTGGCTGAGAGAGATTTTTTAAAACAAAAACAAAGTTGACCTCTGTTGCAGGTAATGAAATGTTGCTTTTAGAAACTGTTTTATGAAATGGTAAATCAAAGTTTAGCTGAGGTTTTGGACAGCTGGCATCAGCACAGGGGCTTTCTGTAAGAGCACATCCTCAGCTCCCTGTTTGTGCAAATACTGAGATTCCATGAGATTCCCTAAAGTGTCCATCGTGTGAGATGGTAGAATTCCTTCTGGTGCATATCAATTTGTATTAGAATCTTAGAATCATGAAAACTCTGCATGGGAAGGGACCCTCAAGGATCATTGATCCAGACCCCCAACAACCCCACCCTGTCCATCCCTGGCAGCGCTGTCCAAAGGCTCCTGGAGCTCTGGCAGCCTCGGGGCCGTGCCCATTCCCTGGGGAGCCTGGGCAGTGCCAGCACCCTCTGGGGGAAGAGCCTTTCCCTGAGCTCAGCCTGAGCTGCCCTGGCCCTGCAGCCATTCCCTGGCTCCTGTCCCTGTCCCAGAGCAGGGATTGGAGCTGTCTCGGGAGGAGCTGCAGCCCCTGAGGAGTCTCCCCTTGGTGTCCTCTGCTCCAGCTGAACATTCCAGGTGCCCTCAGTCCCTTCCCCATCCTCGTGCCCCTCCTTTGGTCCATCTCCAACAGCTTTAGATCCATGTGAATTGTGGTGAAACTGTCCCCAGCACTCGAAGAGAGGCCACCCCAGAGCAGAGCTGGACAATCCCCTCCCTTGCCCAGCTGGCGATGCTGGGCCTGGGGCACAACTCCTTGAAATGCATCATTTTTGATGCACAACTTCTTAAACTGTTTCTTTCTATTCCTAAAATTAAGTCCTAAAATGACATCTCCTTTTTCTGTGTATTACTTCTTTTCCTTTTCATAAGCCGTAAACTAAAGGACACAATGAATGCAAAATACAAAAGTATTTTATTTCATTTACCAGAATGTGAAAATTATCAGTAGTTGTGGCACATCAAAGTACAGGCAGACTATTTCCAGCAGCAGGATTATGTGGTGGAGAAGTTGGACTTTCCAGGCATGTCCAGCTGCAGTGTGCTGCTGGGAGAGAATCCAAGTTCCTGTGAAGAGCAAACCTTTGGGTACAAGGGAGTGGTGTCCCATCACTTCGGCTGCTTGTGTGCTTTAGGAGCAGTGGGGGGAGGCTGCAACTTTCAATTTTAGTGTTTGGGTATTTTAGCATTAAACTTTACATCCTTCTGATGCCACAGGAGATGTATGTTGCTCCTGTTGGAGTGACTGTAGGAATGAAGCAGATCACATACTTTCTCCATCTAATTTTTGACAAATGTATATTTCTGGCATGCTACCTCATTTTTAATCCAATAAGTGTTTGGTACAGCACTTGAAAATCCAAAGGGAAGGGTTTGACAGGAGTGGCCTCGTGAGCGTTGCTGATCCCTGGGATTTTTGCACCACTGGACCAAAGCACATGGGCAGCAAGCACTGTGTGAGGGTCTTCATTGGCTTTCTTGGGGCCAGAAATGCCAGTTGCAGTGTAAAATTAAACCCACTTTGAAGATCAGTATAAGATCAATATAAATCCAGTTGGATCTTCCATAAAACTCTCTCCTGTAGCTCGTATTGTAAGTAATTTAGGCTTTGTTTACTCATTTATGAAAATTCTGAATTGCTTTTGGCCACAATTTCAGAACTGCTCCTTGCCAGAAGAGAGGCCTTATCCACACATATCCATCAGAATTCAGGCCTGGAATTCCCTCTCTGGGCATGTGAAGCTCTTGTTACAACTCCAAGGCACTCAGATTCCTCTTTTTCCCCTTGAATGGATCCAAACTGCCCCTACAGTGGCGTGTCCTGTCTGGGATGCAGGCTCAAAAGTGGTTTTTTCAAGGGAAAAAGGGAAGTTCATGTTTTAAAGTGTTGTCTTTGTGTTTGCAGCTGCCAATGTGAAGTATCAGAAGAGAACAGTTGGAACTTTCTGGGACAAGAGAGGACTGCTTATTCTCTCATTCTTTGGTAAGATCAGCTGCTTGTTTGTGGATTCTGTGCTCATCATTGATTATTCTCTTAATTCAATCAAATGTTTTCCAAGATGTTAGATAAAAATTAGTATTTCACTGAGTTGGAGTGTGCAGCCTTTAATTATTGAAAAAGAAGGTTCCTGACTCTTAGTTGTGTCCAAGCTTCCAACACGATTCTTTGTCCTGCTCCTATTCCTGAACAGTGTGTAAATATCCATGTTGTCAGCTGCTTCCCAGTAAATCCTGGTGAGAGTCACTCAGTCCCTGCCTGAGGTGTCAGGAAGGAGGAGAAACCTCCCTGTCAGGGACTGAGACCAGGGAAACTGAGTGTTATCCTTATCTCAGAAATTTCCTTCCACCTGCCAAAGGGGGAGAAGTGTTTTCAGCTTGCAGCAGAAGCATCTTTTGCTGAAGGTACAGCACATTCCTGAATGTTCAATTCTCAAATTTTCTAGTGTTTCTTTGCCAAAAAATTTGAATTCCAAACTTAGAGGGCAGCTGTGCCACTGTATGTAAACAGCTCAGGGGTCAACTCAGTCTGATTTTGATATTAAAATACATGGAATTCAGTCTGGATGGAGAAGGTAAGGGAGCAAAGTTAAATGCTTGGATTCTTCCTTTTTCCTCTCCGTTTTTTTTCTTTTCCTTGCTGAAAGTCCAACTGCATCTAAATATATGTGAATGTGAACAATCCTTTATTTAGCTGATCTTTTTTGTTTAGATTCACTGGCAAACAGATGGTTATTGCTACTCTTAATTATGTACATAATTTAAACCAGAAGGTACATCTGAAACAAAAGGTAATTAAGATGTTCCCACAGAAGCTGAGCAAAGTCTGAGGTTACAACCTTTGCTCATCATTTATCCTTTCAAGCAGAACATAAGGATGGAGAATTAACAAGACCATTCTCTTTTTTGACATAATTTAACACACATGAAGTTGCAGGTAAAAGGGCAGACAGTGAATTGATAACATCACCTTTTTTTGGCCTCAGTCCTGACCAAACCCAATATTTGTACCAATAAAACCAAGTTTTATTTCACTGCTCTGTGTATAAACTGGCTGCTATTTTTATGTGATCCTATTGATAAGGAGGAGCCTGAATTTAAGGCTGCTTTCCTGGCCAGGTTTTTAACTGAGCTGTGTCTGTACCTTTCCACTTCATTTCTGGAAAATGGTTTTTACTGTCAGTGCAGAGCTGCAGTTGAACAAAATGAGAATTCTCCTTCCATTCTGCAGTCCTAAAAGTGGTGTGGATCAGCCTGAGACTGGGTTTGTGCAGCCCCTTGCTGCTGGGCTGGCTTTGTCCCCAGCTGTCCCTGGAAGCAGCCTGCTGGGGAATGATGGTGGGGAGGCTTCAGGGGTTGGTGGAGGTGATGATATGAGGCATGTTCTTACTTCCAAGGCTTCTGAAGCAAGAATTGCCTTTATGAGGTGACAGCAGTCACTGGGAACCTCCTTCTGTTCCCATGGGAAGAGTTTGGTGAACTGGGAATGGTTAGCAGGCTTTGGGATAGACAGAAGTGTGGGTTCAGGTGTGCTTTGGGCTGTGCTGGGCAGTGTGTGCTGCATCCCTGCTCCCAGAGCTGTTCCCTTTTGGGCTGTGCTGGGCAGTGTGTGCTGCATCCCTGCTCCCAGAGCTGTTCCCTTTTGGGCTGTGCTGGGCAGTGTGTGCTGCATCCCTGCTCCCAGAGCTGTTCCCTTTTGGGCTGTGCTGGGCAGTGTGTGCTGCATCCCTGCTCCCAGAGCTGTTCCCTTTTGGGCTGTGCTGGGCAGTGTGTGCTGCATCCCTGCTCCCAGAGCTGTTCCCTTTTGGGCTGTGCTGGGCAGTGTGTGCTGCATCCCTGCTCCCAGAGCTGTTCCCTTTTGGGCTGTGCTGGGCAGTGTGTGCTGCATCCCTGCTCCCAGAGCTGTTCCCTTTTGGGCTGTGCTGGGCAGTGTGTGCTGCATCCCTGCTCCCAGAGCTGTTCCCTTTTGGGCTGTGCTGGGCAGTGTGTGCTGCATCCCTGCTCCCAGAGCTGTTCCCTTTTGGGCTGTGCTGGGCAGTGTGTGCTGCATCCCTGCTCCCAGAGCTGTTCCCTTTTGGGCTGTGCTGGGCAGTGTGTGCTGCATCCCTGCTCCCAGAGCTGTTCCCTTTTGGGCTGTGCTGGGCAGTGTGTGCTGCATCCCTGCTCCCAGAGCTGTTCCCTTTTGGGCTGTGCTGGGCAGTGTGTGCTGCATCCCTGCTCCCAGAGCTGTTCCCTTTTGGGCTGTGCTGGGCAGTGTGTGCTGCATCCCTGCTCCCAGAGCTGTTCCCTTTTGGGCTGTGCTGGGCAGTGTGTGCTGCATCCCTGCTCCCAGAGCTGTTCCCTTTTGGGCTGTGCTGGGCAGTGTGTGCTGCATCCCTGCTCCCAGAGCTGTTCCCTTTTGGGCTGTGCTGGGCAGTGTGTGCTGCATCCCTGCTCCCAGAGCTGTTCCTTTTCCTTTTGCTCAGCCCCGTGGCCTTGAGCTGCTGGAGGGAGCAGGCTCAGCTCGTGGATGTGGTGGGAAAGGAATGATTTCTCTCCAGGTATTCACTGTCCAGCAGCTCAGAGAGCCTCACTGTAACAATTCTGCCTTTTTGCTATTTCTGTCAGCAATTTTCAGCATTCCTTTGGTGGCAGGGAAGTTGCTGAAGTGTTTCACTGATGCCCAGCAGCAGCCAGAGCAGTGTTTGCTTTAGAACCAGTCCTATAACTTCTTGTACCATTTATCTTGGCAGCATCACCCTTTGCATCTGATAGTCCTGATCCAAACTGAAACAGGCAGATTTTTTTTTTCCACACAGCTTTCCCAAAATTCACCTTAAAAAGGAAGATTCTCACATGGAAAAAGCCACACTGTCACAGTAGAGGCTGTTCTGCATTGATTGCAGGAGTTATATTGAAACTTGGTATTTTGGGTAGTCTCTGCTGGAGGTTTATGCTGGATTTTAGGAACACAGCTGTAAGATATTTAAAAAGACTCAATTTTCTAAGCTAATACTGGTTTTATTAATATGTAGGTGGTTATATAATAAACTTATAAATTACATATATCTAATCAAACTGAAGAATGAAATATTTTTTTCCAGCATAGTGCCTACTGAAATAAAGCTTTTCCTCAGAGATACTAAGCAAGCTTCAAATTTATAATAAAGCAATTTTTTAAAATTTGGTTGGTGTTTCTTTGATAATTGTGTATGAAGCTGAAGGAGTTCCTTGAAATAACAAGGTATTTTTTATATCATATTATCCTGGAATGGTTTGGATGGGAAGGGACCTTAAAATTCATCCCATGCCCCCCCCTGCCATGGCAGGCACACCTCCCACTGTCCCAGGCTGCTCCAGCCCCAGTGTCCAGCCTGGCCTTGGGCACTGCCAGGGATCCAGGGGCAGCCACAGCTGCTCTGGGCACCCTGTGCCAGGGCCTGCCCACCCTGCCAGGGAACAATTCCTAATTCCCAATATCCCATCCATCCCTGCCCTCTGGCAGTGGGAAGCCTCTCCCCCAGTCCTGTTGCTTGAGGCCCTCTCCAGCTCTCCCAGGATTTTAAATGTACTTTTTTGCATTAATTTTTGGTGAATCCATGGCAGTTGGAGCTCGATTCTGCTCATCATTTCCCCTTTTATGTAAATATATTTACAGACACACCCATGTGAGGATTCTTGATGTGCAGCTGCTGCTCCTTTGCCCTCTGGCAGTATTCCATACCAAGCACAGGATGTGTCCAGGGCTCCCTGCAATGCTGGGAGCTGATGGATTCAAGTGGCTTTCTTTGTCAGCCTCAGGACTGATAATTTGAAATACACTTAAAAGTAAAAAGAGATATGAGCTTTGGATGTGAGCTGAGAACTGGCTGCACTCATGTGATGTATTTTCATTTGTAAGTTTGTGTGCCACAGTCTGCAAACCCCAGAATTACCTGAGTGAATCCTGGTTGAGTAGAACAGGGAAGAACCTGGATTGAAAAAGCTGAGTGTAAAATCAATCTCAAACCCAAATTGTAACTCCTGTATTACTTCAGTCATTAAGTTCTTAACTGGGTGATTTGTATAAACCTCAGGACTGTTAATATTACCAGAAAATTAGCAGATGATCAAAGCTTGTGGGGTTGTTGGGTAGTGGAGAGAGCAAGTCCCCAGCGTGGTGATCTGGAACTCTTGGAAGTGTCAGTGCAGGAAAATGGATATTTTGGTGCATCCATGGATATCCAAAATCAGCCAAAAGTGTAAAATGAGGATTTTTATCCCAATAAGAACTCCAGTTCATGTGCCATAGCTGAAACAAGCTTGTTCCAGGAGGACCCAAAGCCTGTGTTCCACACCAGATCAGCCCCAACGCTCCCTTTGCATTTGTGTCCCACGGATTTCTGATTCACCATCTGCAGGCAGCTTGGGAGAAAATTCCAGGGTATCCAGAAAAATGAACATGTTTTAATTTAAATTATATAAACACTGTTCTAATTGCTGCCTTCAGACAGGTGTTCTCCCAGCAGCACATCCAAAGGTAATTTTTCAGGATGAACAGAAGGAGCCAGACACATTTTGAAACCATTTTGGCTCTCAGGAGAGGGAGCTTCTATAGATTTCCTCTTTTCATAATTACTGTTTTCTCTCAGTTTTCTAACAGCTATATTCACAGTCTTTAAAAGTTAATTTGTATTTATTTGCTAAAAGAAAATTAATCTTATTTCATCATTATACTTTCCTGATTTTCTAGGTTTTAGTAAGTGAAGAGCTCAAAGTATTGCAAGTAAGGACGAGGATTCCTCCTCCTGCCCAGGGCCTGTCATGGTAAGCAAAGGGGCTTTGTAGGGTCTGTGCCAGAGCAGGAGAGTTTAAAGTGGGAAAAGCATTAGGGAATTAATGTTTACATGTGGGGTCACTGAGTATTAGGCATAGTGCTAATGCTTTTTTCCTAATGCTGCTATAAATCTTGCAGCTTTTAATGACTTTATTAATCAGGCTGTAGGAAGGAAACTGGCTGCTAATACCAAATGTGTTGTCTGAGGGCCCATGTTGGAGGGTTTAGAAAGTAAATTTAGTGAGTTACTGCTCCTGCAATTCTCTGGACACTTCATCCTCTGGGAGCTTTTCCTTGGCTGTGATGGCTGGGGAAGGTGGCAGCAGGTGCCAGTGCTGCAGGTGACTGTCACACTTTGTTCCTCAGGATGAAGAGACTCAGCACAGCCTTGAATGCATCCAGGCTAATCAGATTTTTCCCAGGAAGCAGCTGATCCGAGAGGATGAGAACCTTCAGGTAATCACCACACTGCTCCTGGTCAGATCCCACTGCCTCCAGTTGGTTGTGGATTCTCTGGCCTCTCCTCTAGAAGTTTAATTCACAGTTAGCGCAGAAACTCGTTTTCTCTGGTGGTGGGACAGAGAACTTTGACATTTTATTACAAGAAATTCCTTCAAGTGTCTGAAAAATATCACTGTTACCTGTTTACTGATTCCAAAGGTAGGGTTTTATTCCATAGTTAAGAACTCTGTTTTGAAAAAGCAGTACTAAGCTGATTAAACACTGCCTTGGCACCTGGTTATTATGAAGCCAAAAGTCTTCTGTTGCACAAAAAGAGATCTTTTTAAATTTCTTTATTTTCCAAAGCTCATTTTGAAATCAGTTTAGTTCAAATGATTTACCATAGAGTCATGGAATAGTTTGAGTTGAAAAGGACTTTAAAGCCCATCCAGTGCCACCCCTGCCATGGCAGGGACACCTCCCACTGTCCCAGGCTGCTCCAAGCCCCAGTGTCCAGCCTGGCCTTGGGCACTGCCAGGGATCCAGGGGCAGCCACAGCTGCTCTGGGCACCCTGTGCCAGGGCCTGCCCACCCTGCCAGGGAACAATTCCTAATTCCCAGTATTCCATCCATCCCTGCCCTCTGGCAGTGGGAGCCATTCCCTGTGTCCTGTCCCTCCATCCCTTGTCCCCAGTCCCTCTCCAGCTGAGCACCCCCAGCCTGACTGTCCATGGAGACACTCTTGCATCAACTGAAGAGTTTCATTGTAATACAAAGTATTTTTATTTGATTCAAGCTACTTCGGTGTAAAACCATATCACTTTCAAGTTGGGCATTTTCACTTCTACCCAGCTCAATTAAACTGGGCTTAAGTCACGTTTTAATTAACCAGTGGCAGTTTCCATGTGTGGTGTAATGAACTGCAGGTTTCTGACTTTATAAAGCAGCAGCTTCTCATGCATTTTCATATTTACTGTGAGAAATAGGGAGCAAAAAGTTTGGTTTGTCCAAGCTCAGCTTTGTAGCATTTAGGGATCCAGCCTAGGCTGGTTACCTGAGCTTGCTGGGTGAATAGTGGGGAAATAGCAGGGAACATTATTCATCCTGGATGTTTTGCCTACTTTAGGATGAATTTAATAACATTATGGAAATGCCACTCTCCATTAAGTAAGGAGTGCGAGCATAAATCAAGGGCTTTGTCAGCCTGCTTGCCAAAATGTGAGGATATTTTTCATAAAAATTCATTGCTTTCCCTGACCAGGCACTTACCACTCAGGAAAAGTAACATAAAATAAGGGCTCATTTAAGAAGAAGGTTGCAATTAACCTCGGAGCCAACCTTACCTGATGTTCCTCCTTAGCAGCAATAACAGGGCTGAATTCTGAGCAGGCTCTGTTTGATTTCTTGTGCTGCAGGAGGGGCAGATTTTTGGGAAATGGTGTCTGGAATGAGCTTTTGCTGCCCTTCTGCAGGTGCCGTTCATTGAGCTCCACGGGGAGAGCACGGAGTACGTGGGCCGAGCAGAGGATGCCATCATTGCCCTGTCCAACTACAGGCTCCACATCAAATTCAAGGAATCTGTTGTGAATGTGAGTGTTCTGATCTCAGTGGAAATAACAGAATTTGGGATAAGAGTACAGTGATCCTCGCCTTTTAAGAACGAAAAATCTTTTTCTGATGTTCAGATTGATTTTTCAGTGATGATAAATACATATTTAGGCACCAAAGGCTGACTCAGCAGCTCTGAAAATCAGATGTCATATGGAAATGTCACATCCCTCAACCTTCACACCTGGCTGTATCAGCCACCTGTTGTTCCCAAGCTCAGTGGGGAGAAATAGTCAGTCTTCCCAGGGGCTTTTGGAGCACCTGAACCTGATTTGTGCCTTGCTTGGAGCTTCAGAAGGTGGGAGTGGGTTCAGCTGCTGGAAGTTCTGTGCCAGATATTGAGTGGTTTGAGTGCAGTCTTTGATGTAACAGCTCAGGAGTGGGACCTCACCTTCAATGCATTTCTTGAGGGAATTTTATTCCTTTAAATGGTTCCATCTCCACCTCCTCTGGTGGCAGACACAGTTAAATGGGTGTTGGACAGTCCTGGGCAGTGCTTGATGCTCACACAGACCAGTCTCACCAGCTGGGGACATTTCCAGTGTGGAAATCAAGAGTGTCCTGAGGAATGCCAGGCAGTGATGGAGTTGCTTTATTAGAGCATGAACTTCACTTCCTGTCCTTTGGACAATTAGGGATATTGCTTTATAGGGATTTTCAGTTCAATGTTTTTGAGCATAGCAGGAATTGATGTTTTTTCAAATCACGTTCCCTGATTGTGTTCAGGGAAGAGTCCACAGAAGCTTGTGACTATTCCCATGTTAATTTTTCTTCCCTGACTTTCACATGCAGTGTTCTGTCCTCTCATTCTGTGTGATATCTCATTATCATCAGCATCATTAACCAGGAATAATCAGAGTATGAGGTAGAGCAGAATATAAATAATTCTTTGTAACCATATATGACTGTCACTAACAACTTCCTAAGAACTCCACTGAAATCCACAGCAGGGAGGGCTTGGGATGTCTTTAAGGATAAAACATTCTTCAGTTATTAAAAACCATATTTAAATAATTAATTTTGGTAGTAGTGATCCTTTTGGTTATTGTTGACCAAAATTCTTGTTCAGATGGTGATTTTCTAATTCAAATCTTCACTGAGTAGTTTTTGATTGAGTTCATCTTGATTCTTTCCTGCTGTTTTTATGTCACCACAGCTGTTCAGCAAATACCTGTAAGGTATTCTTCATTCTGGGCTGTGGCTTTTCCCTCTTGTTTTGTTACAATTCCCTGGCTGTGGAAATGGTCCTGTGACACCTCATTGAGCAGCACAGGGCTCCAGATCACCTGGGCTGGGAAAGAAATCCGTTCAAAGTTGTTAATGTTCCCATTGCAAGAGTGCAGAAAGGGGCTGCGTGTGGAGATCTTTCCCATGGATAATTTCCTAGATCTCACTGCTAATAGGAACACGGTGTTTCAAATGCAAAAACAAAAGGTTCCACAGACCATGCATAACTTGGGGGATTAGGACATTCAGGGGTGTTGACTTACATTTATCCACAGGATAAAAGTGCAGACTCAACAGGGATCTCTTGGTGCATGAGGGAGGTTTGGTTCCCAGGCCCAAATCTATTGATTCCTTAAGAAAATGTCAGACTTTGCAGCTGCTGAGTGTTTCTGTCTAATCACTTTCCTCCCTGTAAGCTAATTGCATTGATGGGAGAATTAACATTTTAGTGGAGTTTGTGGAAGCATGGATTGCATGTAATCTCTTTCCAGTGGTGGATTTTGGACACAGTACCAAAGGAGTGTCATGATGGGGGGAATTTGATGAGGAGCTGAGTTTTAGTGTGAGCTTCCCCTTGCTTGGAAAAGTGGTTGGATTGGGATATTCCTTGTGGCCATGGCTGCTGTGGTTCATCCCTGCTGGAGAGTGGCATAATCCTTGTCTTGTCCTCGGGCCCTGCTGTCCAAATTCTTCATACTCAGAGCACAACTTCTTCCAAATTCTTCATACTCAGAGCTGTGAGGCAAGAGGGGACTCAGAGGTGGCCTTCAAGACAGATCCAAGGTGTCATCAGCTGTAATTAAAAGCACAATTTGCTTCAGACACTCCTTGTGGGTTCCATGAAGCCAGGGAGGGATTCAGCTCCCTCTAGGCTGGAGCCCTTCAGAGCTGTCCTGGCACCCTCAGTACCTCCCTGTGCCACCCCATCCCACGCTCCAGGACACCCAGCCTTGGCCCTGTGCTTGTTAAGGCCACAACCAGCACCATAACCCTGACATTACTGCAGCTCTGAGCTGGGAAAACGAGGAGGAAATCCCAGTTCCTGCTCCCAGGGCCTGGGTGCCACGAGGGTGGCACCTGCACAGGTTTGGGCCAAGTGGGCACAGGGAGGGTCTGTAGCAGGGTCACTGGTGCTTGCAGCAGCCTGGCTGTGACCCACTGCATCCCACTGGGAATTGTGGCATGGATTGGGCTGTTGGGGGGGTTGTTACAGCACTGAAAATGTAACTTGTGCTTTTTCTAACTACAGAGCTGTAATTCTCTAAATATATCTTGTACTGCTCTTAGATAACAGACAGCTCCAGCCATCAAAATAATTTTAAAAACCCCTCAAAAAAAAAAGTTGGAGTTGTAGAATGTTGCTTTTATTTAAAATGAGATAATTTTAAATAGAGACAGTGGGGAGATGCTGCAAGAGCAGGGTGCTCCTGTACTCCCTATAATGGGATGTAATTTGCCTCAGATAACAATGCATGTTTATTCTTATAAAAGCAAAAATGATTGCTTTCCCTGCCTGGTTTCCATGCCATTATTAGAGGGAAGTGCCTGCAGATAGAATTGATGGCTCTTCCAGGAACGGGCTCTGGGTGTCGGACTGGCACAGCCTGAAGGATGGGCACTGGGAAGGGAAGGTTATCAGGGAGGGAGCAATGACAGCAGATAATTCCACAGAGCTTTGCTGCGGGAAGAATAATGGCCAGCAAGGAGATTGAAAACACAAGAGGACCACAGGAGAGATTTTTATGACTGGGAAGGAAAATTAAAAAGATTAATGAGAAGGTTGTCCTGAAGAAAAAGCTGCAGATTGTGGGGGAATCACAGGTGGGCTGGAGGAGGGGAATGGATGGCTGGGGAGCAGAGGGCACGGGGAAAGGGCAGGGAACAAGGAGTGACTTTGGAAGAAGGAAATTAAAAATAATGCAGGAGGAGAAGAATTAGTTTGTCATTAGAGTGCAGACAGAAAGAAGAGGAGCCACAAGCAGAATGCCAGGAGGAGGGAAAAGGTGGAGATCTGCTTAAATGAAGATGGACATGAGAAAAAAACCAGAATAAAACAGAGCTTGGGGAATAAAAAGATAGCAGACAAAGCAGCACTGGACTTAAAAAGCAAGTCTGGAATCTTGATTCAGCTGGGAAAGATGCATTACTTTCCATTTTGGTGCCATTTAACTCAGTGGTAGATTTAAATAAGTTATTTTATAACCATTTAAGTTGGAAAAGCCCTCCCAAGCTATCGAGTCCATCCTGTGCCCAATGCCCACCTTGTCCCCAGCCCAGAGCACTGAGTGCCACATCCAGTCCTTCCTTGGGCACCCCCAGGGATGGGGACTCCCTGGGGAGTCCCTGCCAAGGCCTGAGCACCCTTTCCATGGAGAAATTCCTCCTGGGAGTTATTGGTAGGGCTGTGTGGGGCTGTCCAGTCATGAAGACAGACTGGAAGATTCTCCAGTCTGAGCTCCACTCCTGTGCATTGATCAGACAAACTCTGACAATTTACCTGCCTGGCAGCCTGGGGTCAGGCAGGAGGAGGCTTGGAAGGAAGGAGCAGGTGGAATGCAGGGATCAGCTGTGGGACAGAGCCCTTGCTGTGTGCTGCACTTCAGTTCAGCCCTGCTGCCTTGCTGGGCTCAGCCACAGTCAGGCTGAGCTTAGGGGGTCTCACAGGAGGGATTCCTCCTTTCCTGCCCCCTTCTTGTCACTGGTTGTGTCACAGATCTCAGCTAGTGACAGTGCTGAAAACATGGCCAGAAATTCAAGCTTCAGCTTTATTTAAAATCCAGATTTGAAAACACAAACTACTGGGCTGTGGAGTCAGACACCCTCCTGCCAAGTCCTGTCCCTGGGTTTTCTGTCATTTAATGTCCAGTTACAACAGAAGGAGCAGAGTGTGTCCCTGGGCACAGCAGGGGAGGGTGGGTGGCTCCAGAGCTGCCTCTGGCTCTGGTCTGACAGGGGCAAGGGAAAGGCTGAGCATTAAAACATCCCTGCCTGTTGTACCTGGGGGCTGTGAGCTCTGGGCAGTGGTTTGAGAACGCTCTGGGCTCTGTCTGAGCTGTGCCTGCCTTCCCAGAGCCTGCAGAGCTCTCATCCCTCTCCTGGGCTCAGCATCTGCCCTGAGCTCACTGCAGGCATCTCCCTGCTTGGAGGAGCTTTTCTCTTGGTTTGTATTTTTGAGATATCCCTTTTCCATGCCTGCTGGTTTTAGTTAATTTCCTTTTTTTCATTCCACCAAAATGAGGTACTTTTTGAGCTTTGTGGTGCCTGAGAAGAAGCTGTCTTGGTTCCTTATCCTGGAGCTTTGATTGGAGGTGACCTTCAAGGGCTTCCCCAAGCATGTGGAGAAGCCCTGGCTCTTCCAGCCACATCTTGCAGGCCCCAAGCCAGACCTTCAGCTGCTGCATCTTAGTCCTGTGATGGCAAAAATCAGAGTCTTGGAATGTTAGAGGTTTTAAGCAGAGGTTTTGTTGCCTTGTGCAATGTCCATATAATCTACTAAACAATTCAAACAGCTTTGTGCTTCACGTTAATGACAGGTATTATCTAAATTTAGACAGTTATTTATGACTTCTGTTCATTGAAGGCAGTAATCATTTGCCCATCTCAGATAAAGTTCCAAAAGTAATACTGAAAATGAATATTTTCGTCCTGTGGGTTTTCTCCTCTTTAAAGGTACTTGCATGTGCTCTCATGTGTTGCCTGACCAACCTGCTGCTGGTTACACATACCAGCAAACAGAAGTGTCTATAACTGCACTTTAACTGGGAAAGATTTAGCATTATCACTCTAAATTTGGCTGCTTCCATTACAAGTGTTGCTCTAAACAGGCCAAAGGGTTTTTCCCTGAGGAGGAAATATTGGATATTGCCATAGAAAAACATCCAGGCTGCAGAAATCTGTTAAGGGGATCTTGCTTAGCTGCTCTTTTTGAACACCATCAGCTAAAAATATATTAAGATTCCTAAATGTAGATCTATAAGAGAGAAAACTGCTTCCATGAGGGAGGAGCTGAGTTTCTGCTGCCTTTCCTGCAGCCTTCTCAGGTGTTCCCATGGGATCCCTTAAGGCTTTTGGACTGCACAGGACTGGAGCTGGAATATGAATACCTGGTACCAAACCTCAGAGCTGCTGAAGTAATTCCTTGTGCATTCATTTGCTTTCCTCTCTTCAGACTTCATGTAGCCTGCAATAAATCCTTGTGAGATATGCAAAGAAATTGCTGTCAGTGCTGCAGAAATGAAATAATCTGGTGTGTTTAATTGCAGGTTCCATTGCAGCTCATTGAGAGTGTGGAGTGCCGGGATATATTCCAGCTTCATTTGACTTGCAAGGACTGCAAGGTTATCAGGTAGGAGAGGCTCAGTGTTAAAGGGGGGATTGACTTTCCACATGCCATGGGCAGCTGGGATGGTTCAAGGAAATGGGGTTTCTCCATTTCCCTCAGAAGCTTTTTATTTTGTCTGATTTTTATACAAGGAGGGCTGTGTGTCTCATTGTTGTGATTCAGGCCAGCAGCAAACCTTGCTGTGAGCCCACATGGCTGATCTTTGTTTTGTTCTGAAATTCATTTCAGTCTCACTGTGTTGTCCCTGCTTTGCAATCAGTTAGAATACATTGCTTCAATATATTATAGTTATATCAGTATTTCCATATCAATAGGTACAGAAATAGATAAAGCCATTGATACACACATTGTAAATGAGTTTTATCAAGATTTGGGGTTTGGAGGCTTCACCCACCCTGCATTCTCAACACCTGTGAGAGTACAGTCACTATCCTTGAGGCATGGCAACCTCCTGGGAAAGAAAATGAGGGCATGAGGGAAGAGAAAGGAAAGAAGGTGGTAAATCCAGGTGTGCAGGCAGCAGTAACTCCTGGCTGTCCTTCCCCACACTCCAGCTCTCTGAGCTGCCCACCCTGAGCTGCTCCTCACTGGGGTTTTTTTTAAAACTTTTCTGCTGCAGAAATTAATTTTGATCTATGAACTTTAATTAAGAAGAAAGGAACATTTCTTTTTGATTAAATGTTTGCTGGCTGTACCTTTTGTGTAATGAAAGGAGCCCCAGCCATCTCCGAGCACTCAGAATGTTTAACAGGTCAGCTGCTTCCTGAAAGGCTGTTTTTTCACCAGGACTGATTTTACTTTAGAGGTAATATTTAGTTTAATTTGAATTCAATGTTTAACTTCCTCTTCACTTGTAGCTCTTGACATTTAAGAAAGTCACCCTTCTTCCCTACATTAATTTGTTTTTTCCCTTCAATCGTAGAATGAATACAAATTATTTGTGTTTTTGCCATCATTATCAATTTTCTCTCAAAATTGCATCTCCAAGACTGAGGATTTGGTGATGGTTGTGAGATGGTGAAGTCTGGGACTGAGACAGAAGAGTTAGAATATATTCTTGTTCTTTTTCATGAGCAAACTTTGTATTTTGAGAATAGAATTCAAGTGGAGATAATACTTGCTATTTACACCACTAACTTCAAAAGAATTTAGAAGGAATTTAAGGTGAGATGTATCTTGTCTGAGTGTGGATGTTTAATAGAGAATTATCCTGTCTCAGTGAGTAGTCTGGGCTTGCTTTACAGTCAGTGATGGGAAATAAATAAACACCTCAGGCTGCAGTTCCTCACAGCTCTAGAGAGATGTTGGACATGGCTTTTCCCTTCCACGTTGTGGCTCTGAGCTATTTGCAGGTAGGGGAGATAAATCTGCCCCGAGGGAATGCAGATGCCATCATTAACCAGGACTGAGCAGAATGGAAATACTTGGGCAGTATTTAATAACTATAAAATCTTAAAGAAAAACATCAGAGCAAAATAAATCACTGGTTTATTTCCACTCTTTTACTCTAAAGAGCCCAGGAACCCTCTTTGAAAAGAAAAGCTAAAGTAATTTTAATGCACTGCTTTGAAGATTGGTTTCTCCTGTGCAGGGAATATTCTCCCTGCTTGTTGCTAGTCTGTAACATTGGGCAAAGCTCAGACAGTGCTTCCCAACAAAGCCAACAAAGAAAGAGAAGGGTTTCAAAGGGACCTTAAAACCCATCTCATTCCACCATGGACACCATGTCTTGCCAAGGGCAGGACACCTTCCACCAGCCCACATTGTTCCAAGCCCTGTCCAGCCTGGACTTGGGCATTGCCAGGGGCAGCCACAGCTGCTCTGGGCACCCTGTGCCAGGGCCTGCCCACCCTGCCAGGGAACAATTCCTAATTCCCAGTATCACATCCATCCCTGCCCTCTGGCAGTGGAAGCCATTCCCTGTGTCCTGTCCCTCCATCCCTTGTCCCCAGTCCCTCTCCAGCTCTCCTGGAGCCCCTTCAGGCCCTGCAAGGGGCTCTGAGCTCTCCCTGGAGCCTTCTCCTCTCCAGGTGAGCACGCCCAGAACAGGCTCTCCCAGCCTGTTCTTGTTGGCAGGACTGTGCTTATAGTTCTATTATGTAGATTACAATGTGTGGGAGAGTTTTCTGAGTTTCCCCCTGATCCAGCAGTCAGAAGGGGCTGTAACACATTCCTGTCTTTGACCTGCATGATCTTTCCTTGGTTTTATATGTAACACATGGAGAAATGTCCCCCTTATTCCTGGCAGGGCACACCCTGGTTATCCCCAGTCACAGAATGTTGCTGCTCAGTCAGTCCTGACTCCTTAAGTGTTTCTTTATCATTCCACAGGTTTCATTTTATTTCCCGTTAGAGTGCACATGGAAGCAGAACTAAGTTGTCAATAAGGTGTTTATCCTCACTTTGTGCTCTCACAGAGCTTTTCATGCTCAGCCTGTCACCTTCTAGAGTGTCTTCTCCTACTGCAAGTTACCCATGGGATGTTTGTCTCTGGGCCAGGTGTCAGTTCTCCACCTTTGAGCAGTGTCAGGACTGGCTGAAGAGGCTGAACAATGCCATCCGCCCCCCGTCCAAGATCGAGGACCTGTTCTCCTTCGCCTACCACGCCTGGTGCATGGAGGTTTATGCCAGTGAGAAGGAGCAGCACGGGGACTTGTGTCGGCCAGGTACGTGGGGACAGCCTGGGGATCCCCAGAGCAGCCCTGGATATCCCCAGGGAGTTACTGGGCTGGGTTTGATTCAGTCACTCAGGTGTGGAACCAGCAGCATGTCGTTCACCACTGCAGCAGATTTCAGTCTAAACCATTCTGGGTTGATTGTCACATTTTTTGTCTGGAACACTGATCTCCAAGATGGATGTTGGGGAAGAGAAGGGAGCCCCTGAGCTACTCCTGGGTTCATTCACAGCCACAGGCAGTGATCTTTTTCAGTGGAATACCATTCTTGCTGCAGGGCTTTTGAAGCCCACAAGTAAATAAAAGCTCCAGCTTGGCATGCTGGTGGTTGTAGCACTTGGTTGAGTATAAGAAATCAGATTTCAGGCACTCTGTGATCTCCTGTCAGTCACAATTCACTGCCTCAGGGAAGTGTCCCAGTTACCAGGCTGAGAGATATTCCTGGGATTCTGTCCTTGCTGCTGAAGCTGCTCTGGAGCCTGGCACAGGCTCTCGTGTCTGTGGTCTCTGGGGAGGAGCAGGGATCACACAGTGGCAGGAGGAGCTCCCTGGCCCTGTTCCTGTTCACACACTTCATTAGCAACTTCTGGAAAATGCCAAAAATCTCCTCAGAGCAGAGTTTCACACCCAGGGCTTTTCCCTCTTTACTCAATTTGGGAAATGGGAGCTGGCAGATGTGTGGAAGTCTTGCTGAGTCTCCTCTTCCTCGCTGAAACAGAGAGACTTCAGCCTGATGCTGGATTAGGATAACCATGGAGCCATGGAATGGTTTGGATTGGAAGGGACCTTAAAGCCCATCCCATTCCACCCTTTGCCATGGCAGGGACATCTTCTACTAGACCAGGTTGTTGCAAGTCCAACCTGGCCTTGGACACGTCCAGGACAAGAAGCAACATTTACCATTTTATTAATTCTTATCAATCAATTTTTTTTCTTGCAGCTTTGTCTATCAAATAATTTTCTTTAATATAACTTTATCTCCCTGTAGCTGCCTGTGGCTGGGGGTAGATGTTCTCCTTCAAAGAGCTGAATTATAGCTGAAATAAATCAGTGTGAATGTGGTTGAAGAAGTCAATGCCAAGACATTGTCATTTCTCTTCTATGTCCAAGGAGCCCATTATTTGGTAGATACAGACAAAAGTCCTAAAGTGCTTCAAAATCCATCCAAGTGTCAACAGAACACATTTTCTGGGAAAAAAATGTGTTAGCAGTGTCTATAGTAGAGATCCAGGCTGTGGCTCCCAGGGTCAGCTTTATAGGAAGCACAAGCCCACAAAATACCCAGCTTGCTTTCCCTGGGATTTTGAGAGTGGGTTGGGATGCTTCTAAACATTATCAGTGTTGGCTCAAAGTGCCTCTTAAAATACCAGCAAGTCAGGAGAAATGGAAAAAATATTAAAGTTGGGGTTTTGTTTCCAAGAGGCAAACCTGTGGCTGCACAGTAGCTAAAAATTAAGAGGGAAAAATCAAACAGAATATATGATTTTCATGGAGCTTTATGTGTTTCTCTTAAAACCCACCAGGCTGAGCAACACTAATTTGGGATATTTCCAGTATTCTCATTTGCTATCCAAAAAAATCCTTAAGGATGTAGCAAAAGTTTTAAGGAGCAGCTGATAGGGACACCCATTCTTGTGGTGCTCCAGTAAAAGAATTTGTGGGATTTTTAAATTTAGAAAGTCTCTGCTAAGGACAAATCTGGCAGAGATTGTTGCTTGGCTGGAATGTGTTGTCCAATTCCACCTCTACTCTTGACAACAGATCTATATAACACTGTAGTTAATTAAGTCCTGTAATTAGGCTACTGTCTGTATTCTTAATTTACCTGTTTATATTTATTTCTAATTGTCCTGTAACATGGCATTAAAAATAATTTCAGACATGTGCATTTACATCTTGGATTTAAACATGTATCTACAGATATCTGGGGGATTGAAAGACTTTAAGGTTTTCTAAAATATTTAATGGAGAGATGTAATACTTAAAGCATTAATTTTTCAGCAGATTTTTCCCCCCTTGGGTGCTGCTCTGCCTCAGGATTTAATGCTGCAGTAATTTAAAGAGACAAGCAATGGATGGACTTTCAGAATCACTTATCTAGTGCTGCTCACATGCTCATTAAATTTAGCACTTTTCTCAGCCCTGGAAACCTGGAAATTTTGTCTCATTTTCTAGACTTTCTGTCTTCTTATTCTTTATTGCCATTGTATATTTTTCAATTGTATTTTGAGACTTTAAAACAAAAGTGTCCAGGAAATAAATGGGGCTCATTCCACTTCCTTTAATGTATTAATCCAGGAGTTTGTGAGGCTCTTGTGACTGATATTTGTGTCAAACAGTCATTTATGTGTTTTACCTCTCTATCTCCACATGACTCACAGAAGAATAATGTCCAATTTATGATGGAAAACTGAGATGCAGAATAAATGACAGCACTTGCCTCCAGCCATACAGGAAACCTGGGGCTGGAAATGCATATTCAAAGGATTGCCCACGTTCCAGGGCACATTCCAGGTCTTACCCTTTTTCACCAGAGCCTCACATTCTTCTCATTGACAGAAAATTGTTCTGAACTTCTGAGCATCCCACTTGGATGCTGATGGATCTCGGTTCCTTTGCTGATGTCCTTGGTTCTGCTCTGCAGCATAGTTTTTAATCTGAATTTCCAGAAGTTGGTAATTTCAGGGTAAAACTCCTTGTTGGACTCTGGCATTTCTGGAGAGTTGGCCAGGGAGAGATGTCAGTGCAAATGTCACAGTGAGGCTGGGAAATGCAGCTGGTGGCTTTGGCCTGAGGGATGTGCTGCTTTTTCTGTTCTGCAAAGCAGGAATCCTAATTCCTTATTTCCCATTCATTTTCCCCTGTGTTCTTGGTCCCCAGGAGAACATGTGACTTCCAGGTTTAAGAACGAAGTGGAGCGGATGGGGTTTGATATGAACAATGCCTGGAGGATTTCCAACATCAATGAGAAGTACAAGTGAGTGCTGGGGCTGCTGCTCCACAGCCAAACTGCATCTCAAAACACTCCGTTACTGAAACTTTTTTCAACTTCTACAGTTCCCAAGAAGGGACAGTCAGAATTATGATTTTTTGTTGGTTTATAGAAAAAATGTGCTTTAAATTATTTAATGTTTTATTAGCTGCTACAGTTTTTTTAGGCTTGGAAATACCAGGTTTTGATGTGGCTAATTAGAGAATAAGCATTCTAAGGGAGGTTTTAAGTGAGCAAAGAGTGGAGTTTGACTTTGTAAGACATTTTTTTTTGTTTCTTATTATCTTAGTACAAAGACATGTATTAAAAAAACCCCAGATTTGGAAGAGTTAAATTTGTAGATGAATAAGTAAGAGAAAACACTTTCTGAGATACTCAGGGAGCAGACAAAAGCCCTCTTCAGGCTCTGGAGCAGAGGAGGGTGCTCTGTGATTCCCAGCTGGGGGACAGGGTGTTCTGGCTGATCCCTGCTGCAGCTCAGAGCAAACCCAGCTGGAACACTTTGTGATGGAGCAATTAGAGTGCTCTGCCTGTGCAGGATAATGACTCCCAGCTGGGGGTTGGTGTCCCTGCAGGAGCAATCTCTGCTTTGGCCTCTGCAAGTCGAGGGAAGGAGAAAAGCCATCCCTCCATATTTAATGCTGGAGAAAGGGAGTTTATTAGCATCCAGGGAAGCAGGAATTATCAAAAAGGCTGTCAGGCTCCTCCAGTGCTGCCTTGTGCACTGTGGGAAGCCTGGAGCTGCTCCACAGCCCTGACTTTGCTCCTTTCCCCCAGGCTGTGTGGCAGTTACCCCCAGGAGATCATCGTGCCCGCCTGGATCACGGACAAGGAGCTGGAGAGCGTGGCCAGCTTCCGCTCCTGGAAGCGCATCCCTGCCGTGGTGTACAGGTGAGCAGCAGCTGCAGCTGCCTTCCCACGCTGCAAATGGGAAGTCCTGGCAAGGAAAAGCTGGAGTAACTCATAGCTGGGAGTTCTGGGAGGTGCTCGGGCTGCTCTGGGTAAGGCAGACTCTCTGCATGTGCTCTGAGTGGGAATAATGGGCTGCATTTAGAATTCCAGGCACATGCTGGAGGAGCACTCAGCATTTGCATCTCCTGCAAATCATTCCTGGGGCAGTCACCCCAGTTAAGATTGATTTTTAACTTTTCTTAATATGAAAATGAAAAAATGGGAAATGAAGACATCAGAGGAGAACTGATAAATGGGCTCCCTGGCTGGGTACTCCTTTGGCTTTTCCCTGACTCATCTGGCTGATTCTCAGACTGCAGTATAAACAAGGACAAATACCAAAAATACTTGAAGGAGATCTAAAACTGAGATTAAAAATTAATGTACAGTTTAGCTCTATCTCCGTATTTTAGATAGTTTTAATTACACAGACTCTTCCTTAGAGTGAGTCCAGCAATTCTTCATAATAAAACTGCTTATCTGAGAGACTGGGCTTTGGCAGCTTCTTTAGCAAGAAATACATTGCAGCCTCTGTTTTTCCAAATATTTTGAATTTTGTGGATATTTGGTGGCTGCCCCATCCCTGGAAGTGTCCAAGGCCAGGTTGGACAACCTCATCCAGTTGCCTTGGAGCATCCTCATCTAGTGAAAGGTGTCCCTGTCCATGGCAGGGGCTGGAGTGGAATGAGCTTTAAGGTCTGTTCCCACCCAAACCATTCCATGGTCCTATAAACCTGTCAATACCATGGCCCCTTCCCTGGCATGGTTATCCTCCCATAAATCTTTAAAATCTCTTTAAAACATCAGATGACAAAGGGATTAAAAAGATAATGAATGCTGATATTCCCTAAGCCTGGGCACTCATTCCTGGTGAACGTGGGGAGCAGGAAAGCTGGCAGGTCCTTGGAGCTTGTGTCAGAGGAGCCAAGGGCAGGAGAGCTGTAGGCCACAAAACTCTATTTGCTGAGCTTAAGGGTTCTTGTTCAGTGAAGGCAGAACAAATTGGCTCATGGCAGCAAACCATTACCTTTAAATCCTGCTGTCTTTTTTCCTTTTCCTCCCAAACAACGAAGAGGTTTAGTGTGGTCTCTTTTGGAATGGTGAGGGGGTTGTTCTCTCCTCTACTCAGCTCTGGGAAGGGGAAAATGCTTTCCAGCATATGCTGACTTTTAAAAACCTGGGTATTTTATTATTACAGTACTAAATGTGTGTGTATATATATTATATATATATGTATAAAGGAGAACAGTATGATTTATATGTGGGTTTGGGTTTAGCTTTTGGGCCTTTTCTGCAGTTGTCACGTAATTAGGGGATACCTCACCTGCAAACCCACTTCCCCCTGCTGCTGTCATCACTGCACAGAAGGAAAGCACTTTGTTCTCATTCCTGGGAACACCTTGCAATCCAGGGGTTTATAGAAGAGCAATTGAAAAGTCAAAAGACCACAGAGACTGAAATTGTTCTGTCCCCATGTTCAATTTTCATCAGTTCTGCTGAGGCTCTGGGTGGTAAACTACACACAGGGATTCATTGTTGAGCTTCAAATCAGCGAGAGAAAAGTGTTTCTCTTTTTTGATTTTTTTTTTTTCCTTATCTTGACATTTAGTAATAGATTTTTCAAGACATCCAGTTCATCACTCTGGGCTCTAATAGAGCTCACAGCAGTGAGGGGAGGAGGATTTCTGGGTTTGACTGGGCTTGGAGCATCCTGGTCTGAGGGAAGGTGTCCCTGCCCATGGCAGGGGGTGGAACAGGATGAGTTTTAAGGTCCTTTCCCACCCAAATCATTCTATGATCCTATGATTGGAATTGTGTATATATATGTATGTATAAAAATACACATAATGCCAGCTTTTTTTCACTAAGGGGCAAGAGCTTACTCAACATTTTTTATCCATTGAAATTATTTTGGGACTTAACAATTTTAGTTTCAGTATTGATCACATTACTAAACTTCCTTTTGCTTTACTCCACGGGAAAAAGAAGTAATCTGGATTTTTTAAAATAAGTCCAATCATTTGTCTCAGATACAGATCACTGGGACAGGGACCAGAGACAGACACTGGCAGCAGGAAATCCATTGTCCCTGTGAAGCAGTCCAGGCTGAAAAGCCCAGCAGGCTGATTTGGAGACAAGCTCCAGGAATGCTCCGTGGGGATTGGACTGTCAGCAGTGTTGCTTCCATTCTGTGATCAGATTTCTAAAGAAATCTCACACCAGAGCCTGCAGTTTTTCTTTCTATTTCCAATCTTTAAGCCTATGCACACATTTCATAGAGTGACAGAAACAGGCTGGGTTGGAAGGGAGCTTGAAGCTCATCTGATTCCACCCTCTGCTATAGGCAGGGACACCTTCCACTGTCCCAGGCTGCTCCAAGCCCTGTCCAACCTGACCTTGGACATTCCCAGGGATCCAGGGGCAGCCTCAGCCTCTCTGGGAACAAAAATTCATGTAGATAAATCTGGCCCCAAAGAATCAATGTTACGGAGAATGCTCTTCAGAATTTTGGGAAGACAGTAGCAAGGGCTTCCTCCTGTCTTGTAGAAACAGCATCATGAGAGCCTCCCTGAAGGTTCTGTGTGGAAGTGTCCTGTAGCCTTGCACTGCTGAAGGTGAGCCTGCACACAGGCCCGGGGATCCTCTGGTACATGGAAATTCTGTTTCTGCTGGGAGTTACATCCCTGAACTGCAACAAAGGCATTTCCATTCTGGTGCTGATGGTTCAGAAGTGCAGCACAGGGAGCAGTTCACCCTTCCTTGCTCCTCACTGCTCTGTGGTTACAAGGACTTGGGGCATTTATTGTTGTACTCCAACGTGGTTTGGACCTGGGGAGGATGAAGCCTGTGCAGAGGTGTACATGTGTTCTGCAGCTGTACAACAGCTTGTGAGGGGCTTTAGAGTTACCTAATGCTGATTTACTCTTGGTTTCTGCAGGGGCCTGCAGGTTTTTTGTCTCTAGGGAGTTTTCCATGGAGGTTTTGCTTCAAGTTTTTTGAATTGTTTTGTTTTATTCCTGATCTCTGAGTGATGCCCTCTTATCCCAGCTCTGTCCCTGGGGATCTCAGCATCACACTGGCTGTTCTTTATCCCTGTGGCCAGTCCAGCTGGAATGAGTGGAATTCTTCAGCCCTCCAGCGTGCCCTAACTAGAATTGTGTGCTGTTTTCTGGTACCTCTGAGCATGGCAGTTTTGTGCAGGGCACTGGTGGGGCTGCATAGCCACCAACGAGCTCATCTCCCAGCCTAATGATTCTTCATTATTTGTATAATGTGAGGCAAGGACCTGGAGATGAAAATATAACTCTTTATGAACCTATGAAAATTATTCTGCAGCAGGTAGTAATGAAATCTGGGAGAACATATGGAAAAATAAATGAGCTGCTCTGTTCAAAATAGATTTCTTACACATATAATGATGTTTTATTTTCTTTTATTTGTGCAAGCGTAGCGGGGAACTAGGTGGCCTTTCAGTGATTGGCACGTATTTTTTCCTGAACTAATTTGCTATGGGTAGAGCTGTTTGTGGAAGGCCATTAATTCCAGCAGAAATCCATTTCCCTGTGCCTGCAGTCAGCTGGCACCTGGTGTAGGAGCTGTGGCTTCGCATCGCTTTTCCTTTGCCTCACTTAACGCAGCGTGTCAGTGCTTCCTCTCACTGAAGGGATTTTATATGAAACAATTATAAAAGAGCTATGAAAAGTACTTCAATCCCGTATCCCAGGCTGTTTGATCACTTGAGGCTGTGCACCACGGAGCCTGTCCCTGTGTTGCTGTTGGACGAGGAGCAGGAGGCGGCGGCGCCCACGCGGTGCCCGTGGGGACACTGCGGAGGAGGCGCCGCAGCACCCGGGGGTGACAGCTCTGACAGCACAGCACAAACCAGCCTGTCACACCTCCAGAAACATCCAGCAGAGTGCTCAGAGCCAAAAAGTTAACACTGCTTGCTTTGGGTGGGCTGGCTTCCTATTCAGGGCTGTTAAGATTTGCTTAAAGGTTAAGCTGACCCTCAGCACTCTGCGTTCCCTGGTTAGAGGGAAGTGAACAACTCCTGGTTGCCCTGAAGCTGAGCTGGGCAGTTTGTTTGCAGGAAGGCTCTAAAATCTTGTCCTGCATCAAAACATAGAGGAATTGTAATTGGCAGGAGCACACTCTGGAAATCCAGGGTTCTGGGGGGACTCCTGGATGAGGAAAGCATTGCCCAGAGGCACCTCTGCTTGAAAAGCTGTTATTTCCAGAAATGCAGCCCTGCCCTGGCCTGATCCCACAGTGTGGGCAGAAGGGAAAGGGGGAACTCTGCCCTCCTGCCCTGCTCAGGGGAGACCCCACCTGCAGAGCTGGCTCCAGCTGTGGGGCCCAGCACAGGAAGGACCTGGAGCTGCTGGAGAGTCCAGAGGAGGCACCAGAGATGCTCCAAGGGCTGGAGCCCCTCTGCTCTGGAGCCAGGCTGGGAGAGCTGGGGCTAATCACCTGGAGAGGAGAAGGCTCCAGGGACACCTCAGAGCCCCCTCCAGGGCTTAAAGGGGCTCCAGGAGAGCTGGAGAGGGACTGGGGACAAGGGATGGAGGGACAGGACACAGGGAATGGCTTCCCTGCCAGAGAGCAGTGATGCATGAGGTATTAGGAAGGAATTGTTCCCTGTGAGGGTGGGCAGGCCCTGGCACAGGGTGCCCAGAGCAGCTGTGGCTGCCCCTGGATCCCTGGCAGTGCCCAAGGCCAGGCTGGACAGGGCTTGGAGCAGCCTGGGACAGTGCGAGGGGTCCCTGACTGTGGCAGGGGGTGGTACTGGGTGAGCCTTAGGACTCTTCACAACTGAAACTGTTGTGTGATCCTTTGATTTAAACAGAGAAGAGCCATGTGGATGAGTGCTGAGATATTCCAGCTGGGACATGAGGCAGGGATTAAACATTTTGAGGTGGCCCAGAAGTTGTGTGTGCTGCTCTGGCCCCTCCACCTGCAGCTCTCAGCACCCACAGCTGGGCCTCCTTTCCCCAGGGCTGAGCTCCGTGAGCTCAGGGTGCTGCTGGGCAAGGTCGGGGAGAAGTTTGTTCCTTCCAGTGCAAACACTTCAGTGACTGCTGAGTCCCAGAGCTGGTGGCAGCAGGGGGATGTGCCAGCACAAAGGCAGTGACTGGAATTACTGTGATAATACATTTCAGTCCACTTTTTGTAACAGATTATAGGGGAGAGTCTTCATATCTTTTTCAGAGCATGTTTGCAATGGTTCAGTAAGTTCTAATTATTCCAGATCTGTTCTTTTTGCGTAGTACAAGTACAGGTCAGATTTAAGGAAATAACTACTAACTCTTCAGACATATGAAACAAATTTTTTTTGAATGTCACCTCCCAGGAGATGAGAGCTGTGTCCAGGTTAGGGTGTTCTCAGTTATCCCTCATCCATGTTGAATTCCTCTCTCATGCCTCACCTGCTGTTCCACAACACTCCCCAGCTTTTACTGGCCAACAGGCCAAAATGAGCAAGAAGATTTTTATTTTCTCTTCCTGACCTTGCTTTGACTTTCACCTGTCAGTGACTGTGGTGACAGCCATCATCCTGTGGGGAAGCTGAATCCCAGGTGGGGGATAACTGCTGAATGATGGTCCCCGATGGAAATGAAGCTACTGGAGCACTCCTCTGCATTTTTGGTGCCCTCTGTGCTCTTCACCCTGACTGTTGGCTGTGTTTTCCCTGCTTTCAGGCACCAGAGCAATGGGGCAGTGATCTCGCGCTGCGGCCAGCCCGAGGTGAGCTGGTGGGGCTGGAGGAACGCCGACGACGAGCACCTGGTCCAGTCCGTGGCCAAAGCCTGTGCCTCAGACTCCAGGTCCAACAGTACCAAGTTAATGAATGGCAATTGTGCCAGAGATTTGTCCAACGGAGGGGACCTCTCTGATGTGGAATTTGGTAAGGCTGACACTGTTGCTTTTCTGTCAAGGGCAGAGCTTTATGTAAAAGTTTAATCACTGGTGCTGTAACAGAGGGAATCTGTTGTATTTAGTCCCCATTCTCCAGTGCATGTGCATTGTGGGAATTGTGCTGTAACCAATGTCAGAATGATCCTCTAAGCTCATCACCCATTTCCTCCTCCCCAGACTCCTCCATCTCCAATGCCTCAGGAGCAGAGAGTTTGGCAATCCAGCCTCAGAAGCTTTTGATCCTGGACGCTCGGTCTTACGCAGCAGCCGTGGCCAACAGAGCCAAGGGGGGTGGCTGTGAGTGCCCAGGTGAGCAGCATTCCTCCTCAGCTTTCCAGGCAGGCAGTCAACGGGATTGGCTCCGGTGTGATTACCCCAACAGCCTTCAGCACTGTCTGCTCATCTGTCTGAACGTTCTGGATCATGGCAGCCCCCACCCAGCCCTTCAGAGGGCAGGTTGAGCTGTTAATTAGTCTGTTCTCAGGCCATTAACCCAGCTGGCAACAGTGCTCAGTGAATGCCGAACCCTGTGGAATCTGCTGAAGAGCTTTCCCTTGCTGAGTCAGATGTATGAACCAGAGAGAGACAAAGGTGTCCAGTGTGCTCATGTCTAAAACCCCTGAACTTGTAAAACCCACTGGCTGCAGAGGAGAAGAATATTCTAGAATGCTTGTGCAAAATACAACTTCTCAGCAATCTCCCTAAAGCTGGAGCATTTTTCAGTATTTGTATCATAGCAACTGCAATCCTGCCTCACCTTGCATGTGTAATACAGTTGCAACACCACGTTCTGTGTTCTTTGGCACTTGTGAATTGCTGGTTTTATAAACAAGGTATTATTTATGGTCACTCTTGAGTATTAATGCAGCCTGTTAAAATTCCATGGGTGGAGAGGCTGGAAAAAAATCCCAGACAGAAAAACTGGAGATAAGATAACGAAAGCTCTTTTGACCTTTTAGTTTGGTCTTTGCTGCGATAGCTGCATTTTGATTTGTAGCCACCAGTTGAAAAAAAAAGATAGGTTTTCATTTAACATCTCAAAACCACTGAATAATTCTTCATCAGAGAGTAAAATTTCAAAACAAAAAAGCACAGTATACAGGAAGTTAGATTTTTTTCCTGTATATTGGTTTTTAATTCTGTGGAGAAGGTTTTCAAACACCTTGTCACCTTCAATAAAACCTGTTTTGCTTTTTGTTGCTAGATTTTCTGCAGGTATTGCCAGGTCTGCTTTATTCTCTGTATAAAAATAGCTCATCTCTGCTGTACTTTAGGCATAATTCAGTAAAAATACAAAAAAAAACAAACCTCTGGAGTTGTCTGATACTGTCTGAGGCTGCTCCTAGAGTTGCAGTCCCTCATTGTGTTTGGCCCAGCATTTGTTGGGCTGATAAAGAGTTGGGAAATCAAGTGACACAAAACATCACAGACTCCTGAATTTTCTTGTGCAAGCACTCAGTATCCCAGATTCTGAATCCTGATTATTTTTCTCCTGTAGAAATGGTCATTTTAGTTACTGTGTGATCATTCTTGTGCAGACTGAAGCATCACAGCAGAGGGAAGACTAAATCTTGGGAAAACTACTGAACTGGTATTTTCTGGCTCTCTTGAGGTGCCCCCTGAGCACTGGCCCTGTCTGTTCAGGCCTCCAGTGTTGCTTGAGCACATCCAAAGTAATTCCATGTATCTTGTTTTCCTGAGCTCCCAGTATTTCTCACATGTGTGATGGTTCCTCATACAATTCCCCTCAGAAGAAAGCAGTGGATGAAGTAGCCTTTCAGTCTTTTTGAGTGCTTAGGAAAAGGAATCTGAAATCGAACTTAAATCCATAAATTACCAATTAAATATTATTTACATTTCATATCTTTTGATGTTTCTCAGTCTTTTTACAAACATTCTGGAACCTGGAGCGCAGGAATTCCCAGAGGTTTGCACTCTGCTTTTTGTGACCTGAAATGAAACATTTGAAATAAATACAGCAGGACTTTGCTAAATGCTTCCTGTTTTGCTGGGCTGTCGTGTTCTGGAATACCCAGCGAGCTCCAAGGACTTACAGAATCTTTGTAAACAGATTATTTCATCTGTCCACAGCAACGGGGGTTTGTTTTCATGAAAAAAAAAAAATCCTCTTTTAGAAAGGTAGTTATTATTTTCTTCCCTCTGTCTTGTTCTTTCCCTGCAGAATATTACCCCAACTGTGAAGTGGTGTTCATGGGGATGGCAAACATCCACTCCATCCGCAAGAGTTTCCAGTCGCTGCGTCTGCTCTGCACACAAATGCCAGATCCAGGAAAGTAAGTGGAAGTTTGGGGGTTTGGGCCCTTGGTTCCGTGTTTCTGCAGCCACATTCTTCTGCTGATGGTTTTTAAGTTGAAATTCAGTGGATTTTCCCTTGGTAATAGCACTGTGTTTTTCCATTTTCATGGAAGTCACTGGTTTATTCTGATTGAAGTGAACATAGCAAATTAGTTCTGTAATTAGAGTGTAGCCTTGAATATTGATACCAGAATGTTGTTTCTTCTGGTGGGCTTCTGAGCACTCACACTCAGGCTGATCTGCTGTTCCTAGCTCTTTAATCCTCACTGTTGGCTCACATTTGGAAAACTGTGGTGGTGTTCCATGTACTTCACTCATTTATAATGTCATTTCAGGAGAATATTTCATAACCTTCCAGTGCTGTGGGGTAACTACTCTGTCATGGCCCCTCACCTTGGGAGCTCCTGAGCTTGGGTCCTCACTGTAGTTACCACAATCTTGTTTTCCCTCTCACTCCCCTGTTTGGAATTTGCTGCTAAAGCCTTCCATGGTTTCAAAGTAGATGCAAACCTTCAGCTCATCCCAGATTCTGGCAGTTCCTTGGGCTTGGTGGCTTTGCTGCTTCCATCTCTGGGAAAGTGTTAACGAGACACAAGTGAAAAATGCTCCAGACTGACACTCACAGCTTATTAAATCGGGAGCTTTGCCGTGATAAACTCAGACATCCAAACCTGAAAGCATTTTAAAAGAGCAAAAACTGTCTTGCCTGCTTTCCCTCTAGTTGGCTGTCAGCTCTGGAGAGCACCAAGTGGCTGCAGCACCTGTCAGTGCTGCTGAAGTCCGCGCTGCTGGTGGTGCACGCCGTGGACCGCGACCAGCGGCCCGTGCTGGTTCACTGCTCCGACGGCTGGGACCGCACGCCCCAGATCGTGGCCCTGGCCAAGCTCCTGCTGGACCCCTACTACAGGACCACAGAGGTGGGTAAAGCAGCTGGGAGTCACTGGGGTCTCTGGAGGGAGTTTGGCTGTGAGTTATTTCAGGTTTCTCCCCTGGCAAAGCACTGAAGCTGGCAGTAGTTTGTCACCTGTAGTCTGCAGTTACTCCCAGGTGTAGGTGCCTGTGTTACTCAGGAGTAGCTCACATTCCCTCTGCTGTAACTGCACAGTCATGGTCTGTGCTTCCCCATATTTAGTTTAGGAACATGGAGTACAAAGTGCTGCAAGTGCAGCTTCTGTTGCATCCCTGCAGGTTCTCAGCCAAGCACTGATACAGAGCCTTCCTCTTTGCTGCATTTCCCAGCTGCATGGTTTTCCAGTTTCACATTTCCATTGCCCTCTGTCAGTTCTGCTTCTCCCGATTTTCCCCTGTTCCATCACTGTTCAGCACTGTGGGATGTGTACTGGCTGGCTTCCATCTGTCAGCCCACGGGCAAGATGCCTTTGTTGTCCAGAACAGAACTCTGTGTCTGAACACTGCTGTGAGCTGCTGCTTGAAGCCTCACGCACACCAGGACCTGGAGCTGGAACTGCCTTTTGGATGGAAATGTGAAAACTTCCTGGATCCTTTTCCACATGGATTCTAGAAGCTGGCATCCATCAGGCAAAACGTGCTGCTCTGGCCTGGGCACAGGATCTGCTCCTGGTCTTCCAAAGGGTGCTGTCCTTCCTGCTTGGGGAGCAGAGTTGTGCTGTGCAGTCTGGGCCTTCCCTGTCTCCCATAAACTGTAGCTGTCTGTACCAGGATCAGAAACATTGAGGAAAGTGAGTTTTCAGTGCTGTCAGATTTAAAGCTTTTCAGCTGCCAGCCATTATTTTTGCTCTAATCACAGCCATTATTTTGGCTCTAATCACAGCCCTTGACTCAAGAAACATTCTCTACAATTTTTCTTTCCACTAAGAACCAAAACCTTCCAGCCCTGTGATGGATTTCAGGTCCTGTGAGACAAGGTGTGACATTCAGCTGCTCACCCAGGCACTGTTTGGGAATGTTCTTTGCCCTTTTCATGAAAAATCACTCAAGTGAACCTTTAATCAACCTTGTGACTGCTGTACGCACAGACAAGCACCTGCTCTCCCTGAGCTTGGATGTCCTGTTGTGGATGGATGGTTTTCTTTCCTGACAAGTGGATCTGACCATCATTTTCAAGAAAAGTTTTTATATAACTTGTCCAAATACTGGATACCATGATCCAAAAGCTTTGGAACATGAAGTTCCTACTTTTCACTGCCTGGATGAGATAGGGCTCATATCAGGATTGTCCCTGCCAGTCACTGAGGGCTTAACCTGCCTTATTCCCTTTCCTGTTTGTGTAGTTTGGGAATCCTTATCTGTCCTAATTCCATTTCAGAGCACAGAGGCATTAGGGAAAGCAGGAAAGAGAAGTAATGAGCCCAGTGCTGATGGGAAATAGGAGAGAGGACACAGCGATTCCCACAAGTCTCAGACCCTCTCAGAAAACTGAACCAAAGAAAAACAGGAATTCTTCATCTCTCTTCTCCTTTCTGCAGGGTTTCCAGGTGCTAGTGGAGACTGAGTGGCTGGATTTTGGCCACAAGTTTGCAGATCGCTGTGGCCACGGGGAGAATTCGGACGACCTCAACGAGCGCTGCCCGGTGTTTCTGCAGTGGCTGGACTGTGTCCATCAGCTCCAGAGGCAGTTCCCCTGCTCCTTCGAGTTTAACGAAGCATTCCTTGTGAGTTGGGAGGCTGCTGGGTAATACACTGCTGCTAAACCTGCAGGAGAGCCTGGGGCAGATTTCCCCACCATTCTGTGTCCAAGCCAGGTTGGACAGGGGTTGGAGCAACCTGGGATAGTGGAAGGTGACCCTGCCCGTGGCAGGGGGTGGAACTGGGTGGCCTTTAAGGCCCCTTCTCCCCCAAACCATTCAATTATTTTATATATATATGAATATATTCTATATATGCTCTCACCTGATAAAGAGAACAGGAAAGCTGCCCGGATACAGGGGACAAAAGCATTTGTGTTAACTCACTGGGTCTGTTCACCCTTAAAAGCAGGAGCCTCAAGGACTTCTTTTAGAGTTTAAAGAAATAAATGATATTAATTGAATAGTCTCACCTAAGAGGTGTAAAACATCCACACAGCCTGAAAAAAACCCTTCTTACTAATGATGCAAACTCCCCCCCTGCTTGGATCTTGTTTTGGCTTGAATACTCCTCCTCTAAAAACAACCTGCTCCGTTCATTTTTTTCAGTTTCTTTACTGAAAATGTGTAGGATATAGGAGCTGTGCTCATCTTCTTTGGAAGCAGACAGCATTCCTATTAGGAATTCACCCAGGATGGTCCAAGTCAGTTCTCAGATCTCTGGGGAAGTGGCAGTCATGGACTGCAGGACCAGTAGTCTGAAGAGTGGAAGTTTTTATGAAGTGTCTGATCCACTAAGAGATTTAAGGCACATTCCTGTGATTGTGGCTGACTGGAATTACCACTTGCCAGCTCAGCCATGTAACTGAGCCCTTGTACAGTCCCCGAATAACTCAGTTGTGAAATGAGATACAACATGTAGTACCTGGCTTCACAGCACACTGCTAATCTCCACGGGCTGAGAGAGAACATACCCGTGGTGTGCTGGCCTTTGTAGAGTGAACCCCTAATTTATTACAGTATTGAACCACTTGTCTTCATTTAAACATCTGAATAATCCCAAGGAAGTCATTGATATGCCTGAAGTTAAGCTGGCATTTGTTAGGCTGGGCCCAGCATGGAGTGATTAATGATCAGCATTTCTGTGCTGCATGAATGTTTTGTAGCAGAGGAATCATGATTCTGCTTTGCCTGGCCTGCAGGGCAATGAGTTTGTATCAACATACTTGATTAGGAACAAATATTTTGTCTTTCTATGTAATGTTTTTTCCTGAATTTGTTCAGTTTTGATTTTAAAAGAGTCCGCTCCTGTTGCATTCCTTTCCAATTGGTTTTAGGGAAGTATGTGAGAAATGCCGGGGATTGGGGGTTGGTGTGGCAGCCCTGGGGCAGGGTTTGCGAAGGGAAGGGAAGGGAAGGGAAGGGAAGGGAAGGGAAGGGAAGGGAGACCTGCCCCTTGTGCCAGCTGACCCTTTGTGTGGCTCTGTGCAGGTGAAGTTGGTGCAGCACACCTACTCCTGCCTCTTTGGAACATTCCTGTGCAACAATGCGAAAGAGAGAGGAGAGAAACACACTCAGGAACGGACCTGCTCCGTCTGGTCTTTGCTGCGGGCAGCAAACAAAGCCTTCAAAAACCTGCTCTACTCCTCCCAGTCGGAATCTGTATGTACCCCAGTCCCCTCTGTGGGAGAGCCCTGGGGGCTGCCCCAAACAGCATCCTGCAAATGGGGGTTCCCTGAGAAACAGCCCAGTGGTGGCTGACCTGGATACCTGGGCACCACAGCTGAGCTGGTGGCTGCCCCTGCATCCCTGGTGGCTGCCCCTGCATCCCTGGAGGTGCCCAAGGCCAGGCTGGATGGGGCTGGGAGCAACCCGGGGTCATGGAAGGTGCCCATGGCAGGGGTGGCACTGGGTGAGCTTTAAGGTCCCTTCCAGCCCAAACCCTTGTGTGGTTCTCTGAGCTGTCACCACGGACAGAGAGGTGATTCCAGGCCAGCTCAGCTCCCCCAGACATTCACCTTGGAACACCCAGCTCAGGCTGATGTTTGAAGTTTTGGCTTAGTTTTGCTGATATTTGGGGAATGTCAAATGCCACCTCAGAAATTTCTCTGTGCTGGAAAGGTGCTTTCTGTGGCTAAATATTTTATTGTTTGTAATGGAAAACATTTCAGTGTTTGATAAATAGACCTCTCTGGAGAACTGAGCTGTGTCAGAGGAGTGACACAAGATTGCCTGCAAACCTAGACACTGTGTCTAAATTCATTTTAAATCTGAACAGAAAAAGTGGCTCAGATTATTTAGTGTATCTTTGTTTCTCTTGATACCTTCAGAGTTTTTGTTTGGCTCCTCCACGTAGGAGCTCACTGAAGGTTCTGGGAGGAGGCTCAGTTGTGTGTTTGGTACAAGGTCACGTGAGGGATTCAGGGGTGCAGAGCATGAACAAGACAGCACCAAATGACATCATGGTTAGGACTGCAAGGACTTGCATAAATATTTAAACCCTTTTTATTTCTCGAAGTATCAGATGTCATTAACTGAACTGTAAGGACTGTGCAGTGGCTTTGTATATGAGGATGTGGCTTTCAGTTGTTTCTTAGAGGAAAACTAAACCCTGGCTAAGCAGAAAGGAGTTTTATGCCCACAGTGGTTGTAAAATGATGAATTTTCTACTCCCCTGAGCCCTCCTTGGCTGACTGTGCCCTGGCTCTGGGCTGTCACTGCAATGAGCCCTTGGAGCCTTCCCACCTGACATTCCTGGGGAGAGTTCCTGAGGCAGAGCAGACACAGCCTGGGGGGATCTTAAAGCTGTGGATGCCTCTAGATTTCCACGAAAATGCCAGGAGGGGCATAGAGAAGGCTCTCCAAGTGTGTGAACAGGTGTGTCCTTGGGCTGCCCTTCTGTGCTCTATCCCACTTGGCCCCTGTTCTCAGGAAATACTCACAAGGACACTCCTTCTGCACATGGGAGTTTGGGTAATTTCCTGGTTTGGGTTCATTTTCTTGTGGTTTTGCTTCAGGCTTTAAAAGGTGCCTGTGGTGCAGCTGCATCTCTTACAGAGCCAGAGTTGTTTGACAGCAGCAGCCACCCCACAGCCCTTCCCCTGCTCAGTGCCAGGGAAGCAGAGTGTTCAGAGAATCACAGAATATCAACATTTAGGAAGCGACCCACCAGGATCATCCAATCCACCCCCTGGCCCTGCACAGGGCATCCCAAAATCCCACCCTGTCCCTGAGAGCATTGTCCAAATGCTCCTGGCAGCCTTGGGGCTGTGCCCATTCCCTGGGGAGCCTGGCAGTGCCTGTCTGGTGGAGCCAGCTGTTCCTCTGCCATTGCCTGCTTTTCCATGGCAAAGTTGCTTGGAAAAGAATGGAATTGCTAAAATGAGCCCAGGTGTTTTCAAAGTGAAGCAGAAAGCATATTCCACAATCAAGAAATCCCTTTTAAGAGCAAGCTGCCCCTTCAAAGAACTTCTGCAGGTAGTGAATATGTACCCATGAGTGCCTCCTCTGGAGCCAGGCTGGGCTCTGGTGGATTGGGGTCCATGGAGTGAGTTCAGCTCCCCCTAGCATGGTGCAACACAACACACAAGGGAACCTCAGCACTCGTAAGGAGCCACTGAATTCCATGAGTTGTGAAGGTGTAGATTCACAGAGAGCTCATTGCAGTTCGTTCAGGGGGAGCTGAAGGCTGGCATTTTTCTGCCTCTGACAGAAAAAGTCATTCCAGCCCCAAGTGTGGCTGATGAAAAGCTGTCACCCAGCTGAGACCTGCCCAGTGAGCTGCCCCCCTCAGAGCTAAACTTCTGCTGGGAGGCAGCAGCTGAGCCTTCCCTTGTGCTCCCTGGCAGGTGCTGTATCCCGTGTGCCATGTGCGGAACTTGATGCTCTGGAGCGCTGTTTACCTGCCCTGCTCCTCCCCCTCCACGCCCGCCGACGACACCTGTGCCCCCTACCCTGTGCCAGGCTCTAGCCCCGAAGAGCAACCTCTGGGCAGGTGAGCCTAGAGCCCAGAAATCCCATCCTGTAAAGTAAGATCAACAGAGAATATTGGGGATATGAAAGGAGAATGTTTGGGTGGGAGGGCAGGATTTCTCTGGGGCGTATTGGCGGAACTGTGGGACCGAGCTGCCCAAGCACAGCCTGTCCGTGGGGTGGGTTTGGAAGCTGTCACATTTCAGGGCTGACAGCATGGCAGAGGGAAGCTGGACAAATAGAGTTAAACCCTGGGTGTCACATAGCCACAGAGAATTCCTTCTGTCCTCATGGGATATAAGCTTTCCTTGGTTATCTTGAATTTGAATTCTTTTTCAGTGTTGCATAACCATTTCTTTGCTTGTTGTACAGTGACTCTGAGCACATGTTAATTAGGAGGTGTGACCAGGCTGTAAGAATTGGGGTTTGTTGGTAAAAGGATTAATCTGGGAATGTTTGAAGTCTGGTTTAACATATTTTTCTCATGGCAAACGAAGTACTGAAACAGCTCTGCACTACAGATGGTTGGAATGTGCTCCTGCATAATGCTTCCCACAAGTCCATTAGCTGGCAGATTGTTACTGTCCTAACTGGGGGGCTGGTTTTGAACCACAGTAGCTCAATGTTACAAAAACGTCCTCTGACTTGGGAGTGGGATTGTTTGTCCCTTTGCAGGCTACCAAAGACAAGATCCTTCGACAATCTGACGACAGCCTGTGACAGCAGCGTGCCTACAACCAACCGCCGGAGCAGCGACCCCAGCCTCAACGAGAAGTGGCAGGAGCACCGCCGCTCCCTGGAGCTCAGCAGCCTGGGCCCCCCTGGGGACGACCCCTTCGAGGGGGACGGGCTGAGCAGGCAGGGCAGGGCCCCCATGGGGGCAGAGCTCTCTGTGGCAGCTGGGGTGGCAGAGGGACAAATGGAGAACATTCTGCAGGAGGCCACTAAAGATGATGTTGGGCTGGAGGAGCACTTGAGGGGTGGCCTGGAAGCAGCAGGGAAAGGGGATGAGGTTGGCCTGGATAAGGAGAAGAGAGCTGACAGTCTGCGTGGGGAAAAGGCCGAGGCGGATACAGGTACCGTAAGGAACAATCCCACAGCCACCCCACAGCCAGCCTCACATGGTGCTGCGGAGCTCAAAGGACAGCAGGACGAGCACAGCGATGCCAGCAGTGCTCTCCAGAAGGCGCCTCAGGGGAGAGGACTGCAGGCTGTTCCTTCCGAGGGCTCTGGAAACAGAGATGCTCCAAACAACACAGAGGAGGAAAGTCTTGGGAAAGGTGAAGGAGAGGCGGAGAACCCGTGCAGCACGGCCCAGACCAGCCTTGCCTTCCCTCTGACAGCCCTGCTGGAGGAAAGGACATCCAACATCGAAAGCTCCACAGAAACCTTAACAGAGACAGAAGCAAAGCCTGAGCTCACGCCCAGGGCTCCGTGCCACAGACGCCACCCCTTCGACAACAGCACTGACGAGCTGTCCCGAACTCTGGAGAGCAGGCCGGAGGGGGAGTGCATGATAGAGCTCCAAAAACTGGGATCAAGAGTGCATAGGACTTCTGGTAGCAGCACCACACACCTCCCAATGCCTTCCCCTTGTGCCTTGCCTCTAGCAGACCACAAAGATGAGCTGGTGTATAACGGGGAGCTGGAGCTGGAGAACAAACTGGTGGAGAAACCCGCGGGATTCACGGCCCCGAAACTCCCCACCACCAACGGACACTGCGTCAACGGCGAGGACGGGCGCATCAAGGCCTCGCTGAGCCGGCAGGTGTCCACGGCCAGCTGCAGCTCTGCTCAGCTCCACCTGAGGAACTTGCACCAGAAATGGATGTTCAGCCAGCTGGGGAAGCAGCCGGCCAGCAGCCCGGACCAGCCGGCGCGCAGCCACCTGGACGACGACGGGATGCCCGTCTACAGCGACGTCATCCAGCAGCGCCTGCGCCAGATCGAGACGGGCCACCAGCAGGAGGTGGAGACCCTCAAGAAGCAGGTGCAGGAGCTGAAGAGCCGCCTGGAGAGCCAACTCCTCAACAGCTCCCTGCGGCTCAACGGCGACTACGGTGACGACGTGGTGAGTGAGCATTGCTGGGCCGAGCCCTCAGCTCCTGGCTCAGCTCAGGGCCTGACCTTCGGGCTCTTAGACCTCTCCAGGTTATCCTGAAGAGAGCAAACACTGCCTGAGTACCTGATAGTGGCAGATGCTGGTGACTGATCCTGTCACCAAACTTCAGATTGACCAGAAAGGTTTATTTCAAGATGGGTGTTGCACAGCAGCTCACACACCCCTGGCCATACCTAAACACCTTCCCTGGCCTCAGTAAAACCAACCAAACCCTTGGTTTACCCATTTCAATAAAACCAGCCAAACCCCTGGTTTACTGCTGTCTTCATGTAGGGCAGTTATTTTCCTCTGCCATTTTTGGCACAGGAACATAGGATGTTGGGACCTTGGAACCATCCCTTGGTTCTCTGCAGGTCCCAGCTGCACTGGCAAGCTCTGTGAGCTCAAACCCATCAGGGTCATACCATCACTTTCAGCTGCTCCAGGCTCAATGACTGGAATCAATTTCTAGAATTCTTAATTAACTGGAATAAATTACCTGAGCTTTTGTGGCAGCTGTATTTCAACTAGGGTTTTTCTCTCAACTAATTAAGGATTTTAAGGGAGCTTTTAAACCATTTGCACTTTTATTTGGAAGTGTTTAAAGTTGTAAATGGAGAGACTTCTGTAGAGAATTGTGCTTTCCTGTGGGTTTGAGCACTTGCCTGTAATTTCTGAGGCTGTTGCAACACCCATCAGAAATTTCCTTTTCCTACATGGTCTATATGCCTGCAAAATTAAAAAAAAAATTGTAAGAGGTTCCCAACTTCTGTTTGTTGAATTCACTGTTTAGAAGTGGCAGAGGTGCTGGATAGTCCCAGGTACGTTTGTTGTGAAAAATCCTTGGAGCCTTCTTGGCTCTTCCCATTGGAGATGCAGCACAAGGTACTCATTGGGCTCAGTGTCACTGCTAAAATCTTGAATTCCTTGGATAAATTGGGTGCTTTGCCTTGATGGATTCTGCTCCCCTTTTTAAGAAGCTGCAGTGTAGGGCTGGCAGTGCCTCCAGAAAATTCCCCATTCTTAAGGACTAATCTCTACCTTCTGTTTGTGCCTCAGCTTGGGAGTTGCAGGTTTTCCTCTGGAACACCAGAATTGCCCATTCCTCAGGCATAAAAATATATTAACTCATGATTTCTTGCTGTTTTGATATATTTTAAGAGCTGGCTGAGTTTTAAGTGAGTTAAAATCCACCTCTACCTGGATGGACTATATTAAGGAAGCATTATTCCCAAAACCTATACATAGAATATACATGGCTCAAATTCTGAGTTTCCCATATGCAATTTGGCTTGTATTTTCCAGAATCTTTGCCAGCAAAAGGATATCTATATTACTAATTATGGTTTTGAAAGTGAAACGCCCTTGGAAAGGAATCAAGACCCTGGAATTGGAGCCACAGGGGGCAGGTTTTGGTTAATTACCCAAAGTCTTCCCAGAACTCTGCAGGAGAAACTGGATTCTAAATTCACTCTGCCTCACATCATCCCATCAGCAGAGGGTCCAGACCTGCCCTGTTGGGGTTTCTGGGTTTTATTGGTGTGGACCAGGGATCTGGGGGGTGCCGTTCAGCTGTGTTTGTTTGCCAACAGACCTCTATTCCCGACTCGGAAAGCAATCTGGATCAGAACTGCTTGTCTCGCTGCAGCACAGAGATTTTCTCTGAAGCCAGCTGGGAACAGGTGGATAAACAGGATACAGAGGTACAGATTAAATCCCTGTAAATTGCTCACTCTGGGATAATCCTAATTCAAATTATCCTCTAGCCTTTGGTCGTGTGCCACTTCTTGGGAACTCTTTTCCTTGCGTTCCGCTGGTCTCACACCTGACATACCAGTACCTGTGCCTATGAGCCCTCTGCTGCACCACCTCTGGGAGCTGGGGAGGGGGCTCAGCTCAGCACGTTGCCCCTGCCCTGTCCCTGACGCCGGTGGCCGTCCCCACAGGTGACGCGGTGGCTCCCGGATCACCTGGCCGCGCACTGCTACGGCTGCGACAGCGCCTTCTGGCTCGCCAGTCGGAAACACCACTGCAGGTAACTGGGAGAGGGCTGGCCCTGCTCTGCTCCCGACAGCCACGGGCACCCCCTGCCCAGGCGCCTCTGGGGAACAGAACAGCTCCTGCTGCTCAGTTCAGTCTGTGCAGGGAGATATTTAAAAGCCACATTTGGTGTCTGCTTCGCTCCAGGCAAAACAGATCCCACCTTTCTTTGCTCAGACTGGATTTGGAGGCAGTTTAGATTTATGCAAAATAGAGCTTTGTCCTCTTAGCATTCAGAAATTCGGTATATGATTTACATGAAATACAGGAATAGCGTCGTCTTCTCATTGCTGGTTGGAAAGCTGCTCCTTTCCTTCTCTAACCTTTCTCCCCTTTTCATTAACTTGCTCCTGCAGAATCTGAACGGAACACCTGTGTGAGGTCAATCCAATTCTGGATTATTCTTTGCCAGACCTGTTGCCACAGAGGCTGCAGCTGCTCAGGCAGTAGCAGGGACTTGATGAAGAGCAGGAGGCAGAGACCACTTGGCTCAATATGCTGAAGTTAAAGCCAGAGAATCTCTAGTTTCCAGTTCTGTTTTAAATAAATTCCTATTCCTGGTTTCTGAACATGCAAAAACTATTACAGGAACCATCGTTTAAATAAATCTTACTTACCACATTTTGAAGCTCTCCTGCTTTTTGAAGTTGCAAAGAGTTATGGACATAGTTTTGAGTTTGTGTCTGGTTTATATCTTGCTCCATTTAGTCTTGTAAAGTTAACCAAACCCAGGGAAGAAGGAGAAGAATCTGAATTTATTTTTTTTTTACCATGCTCACTGTGTTTGTGCAAATTTGTATCCCCAGGGCTCAGTTCCCTAAATCTAAGCCTGGGACAGCTCCTAGAGCCTGGATACACACAGGTCACACACAGCCCCAAGAGGAGTTAAAATGGACTCAGGGTTTCAGGTTTGGCTCAAATCTCCCTGTAGGGTCTTTGCTCCTTTGCCTTCCACATGTGCAGTGACCCAGCTGTTGGTGAGACCAACACCACGAGTATCTCTGTAGTAAACATTTACACCCCTCCCTGGGAGTGGGAATGAGTTGAACCCCACAGTGCAAGGCCTTGAGCAGAGTAAGACCTTGCAGCTTCCTTGGTTGGCAATGTTTGCTCCCTCTGCCTGTGGCCTGAGCTCTCTCTCCTCCCTGCAGGGACACTGACCGAGTTGATCAGCTCTGGTGAGCATTTCCAGCAGCCTCTGTCCGTTGTCCGTCAGCCTTTCCTGGGTGACTTCTCCCAACTAACTCAGCTCTTCTCTCTCTTTGTTTCTCACTTGCCTGGAAATCACCAGAACTAAGCTGGGGGTGGCCAGCACGAGCTGCTGAGGGTTGGATCTGTGTGAACAGCCCCCTGTCCTCACAGAAAGGCTTTTAGGACTTGGCTTTTGGGAGCTTAACTGGGATGTGGCTCAGACTAACACTCACTGTCAGTCCATGTGTGCACTGCTCACTGACAGGAGATTGTCCTGCAAGTTTCATGCATTTATTTTTGATCATTTCCCTTTTTTCCTCATATTTTTGGGATAGGGCCATGTGTTACCAAACAATTCCAGTATTGCTGTGCAGGGTGTTGGCAAAAACCTGCCACTTGTTTTAGAAGGACTGAAAATCCCATGGCTGGAACAGGTGCCACAGAGCTGGTGGAGGGTCAGGATAACCAAAACCCAATAAATATCTGAGATTTGGGATGAGGAGAGGAGTGGGGAGTGTGGCTTTCAGTCCCCCTTCCTCAAACGAGCAACATCCCTTTTCCAGCCTGCTTTTTAATGTCTCTTTTTAATCTCTGAAGCAAAGCAGGGACCACCAGCATAGAAGGATGAGCTGTCCAGAGCTTTCCAAAGCAGTGTCAGAGCACCATTGTCTAGGATAAAACAACAAAAGCCCCAGCATATGTTAGGAATGGTGAGCTCCAACAAAGAGATCCTTGTTTTAATCCCTCTGGTTGGTTTTCCCCTCATCCATCAGCGAGCTATTCTGGGATAATCATTCCTTGAGCAGCGAGATGGGGCTGTGGGAGCTGTGTGGCACCTCCCAGGGCTGTTCCCACTCCTGCAGGTGCTTCTGACAGGGATTTCCAGCAGGTCCCTCCAGTCTCCAGAGCCTGTGCAGAGAGGCTGGTCCCTGTCAGCCTTCCCGTGCCGGGGTTCCGGCTCCGAGGCCCGGAGCTGCTGTGTGGAGCTGAGGAAATGAGCCCACTGAAGTGGGAAATGGGATTTCTCTGCTGTTTCTCTCCCCATCAGTGACCAGCAGCTGGAAATCTCCTTTTGGCAAAGAAGGATTAATCAGAGCTGCTGGGTGTCAGCAGAATTCCCTGGCAGTCTCTTGGCAGGAGCAAATCTCCAGTGCAGAACAGCAACAGCACCAAATCCTGATGCCAAAGAGTTAATGGAGAGGGCAAAACCCAGTCCCTGGGTTTTGTAGGAATTGAGGAGGACAGGGCACACAGGGCTCCCAGGTTTTGAGGGGGGCTGCAGAAGGTAATGAATGACTCTGAGCAGTAATGAGGTGCATGTGCTGGTGTGGCTCCGCCAGTGCCGGGAATGCTGTGCCTGCCACCTGTGCATGGAGCACCTGCCTGCCCACCCCGGGCTTTGCATGTTCCCCTGGGCTCAGTTTCCTGGGTGCAGGAGTGTGGGACTCTGGAGTGGCTGTGGGGCAGTGGGAGGATGGCAGCGACTGAGGGCTTTGACATTTCTGTGTTTAAACCTTTCCAGCTCTGAGCAGGGTCCAGCCTGCTCCCAGCACTGCCACATCCCTCCCGTGAGCCAGGGCTGGATCAGCCGTGTGGATCAGAGCCCCCAGTTCCCAGTGCTCCCCAATTCCCCATGGGCTGGCTCAGGAGGGCCCATGGTGGCTCTGCTTCAGCCCTGAGCCCCAGCGTGGCATTGGCATCCTGCTGGAGCTCCTTTGCAGCACATCCAGCCTGGCAGTGCCCAAGGCCAGGTTGGACAGGGCTCGGAGCAGCCTGGGACAGTGGGAGGTGTCCCTGTTCATGGCGGGGTGGCACTGGATGGGCTTTAAGGTCCCTTCCCAGCTAAACCATTCCATGGTGAATGGCAGAGAGCTCTCTGTGTGACAAGAGGGCAGAGCCTGTCCAGCCTGGCTCAGGGCAGTGCTGAACAGAGGCGTTTAATGACCTGCAGTTCCACACTGACCCTGGCTCCATGCTCCTTCCTGTGCCCATTCCCTGGATCTCTACTCCATCCATAGAAGGGAGGAGCACAGATGCTGGAGCTGTCCCTGTCCATGCCCTGCCCTGTAGGGAGGTATCTCCCCCATCCCAGCACTGGGAATATCTCATTTTAGAGCTCAGGTAACTTTGTCAAACTCCTTCTGATCTTCTCTTTCCCAT
Organism: Passer montanus; assembly: GCF_014805655.1. Lineage (NCBI taxonomy): Eukaryota > Metazoa > Chordata > Aves > Passeriformes > Passeridae > Passer > Passer montanus. The sequence goes on along the minus strand of NW_024370705.1, from coordinate 1,358,629 downwards.
TTCTCTTCTGTTCCTGACGCAAGGAATTGTGGCAACGTGTTCTGCTCCAGTTGCTGTAACCAGAAGGTGCCCGTTCCCAGCCAGCAGCTCTTCGAGCCCAGCAGAGTCTGCAAGTCCTGCTACAGCAGCCTCCACCCCGGCAGCTCCAGCCTGGACCTCGAACTGGACAAGCCCATCACTGCCACGTCCAACTGAATGGCTGGCCTGGGAGCGGCCGGGCCGAGCCTTGCCCGAGGCTGAGGCTGCGCGTGGGGCGGGACGGACCCCGAGGATGTGCCGCTGGACCGGGGCTTCTCCTTGTCCAGCTCTTCCCCTTTCCTGCCTGTCCTGTCCGTGTGTCCGTGTCCCCGCGCGTGCGTGTGTGTATATATAATAATCTATCTGTTTGTTTGCGGGAGGGTCCTGGAGGTGGGAGGGAGCTGGTGGGAGCCAGGATCCCTGTGGGTATTTATCTGTCCCATGCAGAACTGCTGCAGACCGAGGGTTTTGGGGAGCAGGGAGCAGAGGGAGCCGGGCCGGCCGGAGTGCAGAGCCTGAATAGCTGCAGCCTGCAGTGCTTTCAATCACTCCTTATTCCAAACCCAAAACTGCTGTTTGGGAACCTGTTGCTGCTAGAAGAGGTGGGAATCTCCTTTCCCAGAGACCTTTCCCCTCTCTGTTCTCACAGTGGCTGCCCGAGGGGGTCTCAGTCAGGTTCCTGCCCTGGCAGCTCTGTACCTGCACACACAATCGGCGAGGTCTGAGCCCTCGCGGCGGGAAGCCCTGGAACGCTGGCTCAGGAATGCATGTGCTGTGGGTGAGAGCTGAGCCAGGCATCACACCGGGCCTTGCCAGGCATCTGACCAGGCAATTCCTGCTTCAATCCAACTAGGACAGAGCAGACCTTTGCCTTGTCCTTGCCCCATCCACGTGAGTCCCTCTGGGAGCAGAGCATTGCCATGGTCAGGGCCTGGCTGGTCACTCGCACTTTACTGGACGATCCAAACTGACGGGAGCGGCCGGGACCCGCAGCTGTGGGGCTCGGCCTGTGTGGGTTGCACTGGTGCTGGGCACCCTCCTGGGATGCTCCTCCTTTCCCAGGCTGTGTTCAGTGTACTCCAGATAGGAAAAAGCTGCCTGAGGAGCTTAAAACAATCCAAAATTGTGGATTATGGATTCCCCTTCCTCCTTCTGTCCCAATCAGACTCACCTCACTGAAGGGTGAAACTCCCAAATACCCGTTTGTAACCAACTGGTAGGTGCTCATCCCTTTCCCTTCCCGTAGATCCTGCTTAGTGCAATCTGGCAAGGAGGAAGAGTAGATCCTGCTCATAGTGCATTCACTCCCTAGGCAAAATTCCTAATTCTCTATGGTATTCCCAAGAATCCTGCTGGAGTATTTGAGGGTTCTAGATACAACAGCTCAAAATCCAAGAAACCTTGGGAAAGGAGCATTTCCCTTCCCTGGAATGTCACAATCACATCATCCAAAGGGAGGGTCACACGCAGAAACCAGCTGGCAGAGCTCACTGGGTCTCGGGGGATGCTGAGGTGGTTGGACTGTGCCCTTCCCACCCTGCCAGGATCCGTGAATGTCCAGGAAGGAGGAGGCTGCGTCCGTGCGGGAGAGGGGTCTGGGAATGGACGGAGCATCTTGGGATCTCCCTGGCACAGGTCTAGAGAAAGACACTGAAAGTGAAGTGGAGCATGGGGCTTCCAGCCAAGGCAGGTGTAGGATGTGTTCCTAACCCAGCGGTGGGGGCTGGAAGAGAGGCACAGGCAGAGCAGGACGAGGGAACGTCCGGCTCCTCCCAGGGCGGCGAGGGGTAGGTGGCAGGGCCAGGGTGGGGGACACCCCAACCTTGTGTGTGGCTTTGGGGTGCAGAATCAGCCGGAGCCTCCGCACGTGCCAAGAGGGTCTGCTCCGGGCCGGGGCTGGGATGTACAGTGTGAATAAAAGCTTGCAGCTCTTTAGGCTTTTTTGGATCGATGAAGCACTTTTTTTATTAATATTATTTTTTCTTTGTATGTAAAGGAGGAAGCCGTCTCTCCGTAGCTGTGTACAGAAATAACCCTTCTCTCCGCAAGAGAGTAAAGTGCTCCTATATTTTTCATTTTTGTCAAAAGCGAGAAGTAAATACTTTAGAATTGTTAAATATATAAATAAAAGTGAATAAAGTTTAGACTTTTGCATGGGAGCATTTGCTAACACACTTTCTAATTTTTTATTTTTCTTCCCTGTCCATTGGAGGGGACATATTGGAGGCTCAGTAGGAAGACCAAGGCCTTGGAAAAGGAGGCTGCAGCTGCTGCCCTTGGCTTTCTGTTCTGTGCTGTGTCTTTCCAAGGAACAACACACTGTCACTCCTAAACCTAAGAAAAAAATTAAAACTTTTCCTGGTGCAGGAGTCCCAGGAAGGGGGAAGCACACAGCGCACACCCTGCCAGGTTCTGTGGGCACAATCAGCATGGTTTTCCTAGGACAGAGAAAGGTGCCAGAGTCTCAGCTCCCTCCATACCGTGTTTTTCCTTTTCCCCTTGACCAGCCATGGTATTTCAGTGTGGTGATGTTACCCAAATGCAGGAGCAGCCCCGATCTCCAGGGAATTCCCCCTGCTTACAGCAGGGTTTGGCAGTGGAACCTCCATTCCCACCTGCACCTGCCTTATCCTGATGCGGGATGGTGGAGCTGTGGCTCTTTGGGAACAAACCAAACTCACTCAGGTTTGAGATCTCTTTGTCCCAGAAGGTGGAGAACTCAACTGATGTTGGTCCTGCACAAGGGTTATTCACATTTTCCAAGCACTGCCTGCTCATTCCAGCTGTGCACCGTCCTGTCCCCTCAGGCCCCCCACTATCATTTATTGCTTCTCTTTGAGGATTTGCCCTGAGTTCTTGGGGGTCAGAGCAGCTCTGTGGGGTGTGGGGCCAGATGTGTCATCACAAGACCTTGAGCACAATCCCTCTGTGATTCATTAAATCACATTCCTTTGATGGTGTTCATTAAATCAAAATAAACCAGGTTGGGGTAGAGCCGCTGATGGGATCTGGAGCAGCAAAGAAGCAGGAATGGCGTTTGGTGGTGTAAGGAACGTGCAAAGTGTTTCAGTTCCACCTCAGTGGGATTTCCTGGAGCTCCTCTCACACTCGAGTTTCTCCTGAGGGCTTTCTCAGGGGCTCCCTGTCCTGCAGGTATTGCGAGCCCCGGGCACAGCCCTGCCGGGAGTTTCTGATCTGGGAAGTGCCGAGTGTGGGTCTGCCCCGGCAGAGGGAGCAGAGTTCTGAGCCTCCCCAAGGCGCAGAAGAGCTCCTGCCAGCGGAGGACACGGCTGAAGTGTCCAAGCTCATTTCCCCGTGATCAATTCTTCCTGAGGAGTCTCCTTCCCTCCCTCCTTTGTCCCAGCTCCCGGGCAGCCCATGGGCCTGTCGGGACAGCGGCTTCAGCGCTGCCCCCGGGCTGGGGAGCAGCCTCCTGCCTCAGGAGCCGCCGGGAACGGAGCGCCCCTCTCAGCCCCGGTGCCCGTCCCTGAGCGGGCACAGGGAGGTGGCACCGCAGCCGCTGGGCAGGAGGGAGCTCGCCCTGGCAGGGCTCAGTTCTCAGAGCCGGGCACAGGGGAGGGTGCTGGTTGCAGGGGCAGGGTGGGAACCACGGCTCTGCTGGAGAAGGAAGGGAAGGAGGTGTTTGGGAACTGCTCCACTACCCGGGAAAGGCTGCAGGGGTGGGAGGGAGCCTGCCCTGGGAGAGGTTCCGAGCTGTTGGGAGCCTGCAAAGGGCAATAACCACGTGCAGGAGGCTGAGCAGCTTCAGGGCCTGTGGAACAGAGGGGGTCCTGAATTACCCAGGACAAGGCTTGGAGTCAGCACTGAGCCAAGGGCAGCTCTGCAGGACTGGCCCGGGTGTTCCCCAGGCCTTGCAGCTGTCCATCTCTTCCTGCAGTGCAGCTGCCACAGTTCCCATTGCTGCATTTTGGCATTTCAGCTCACCATTCTTTGGACTTTGACATTTTATAAATGCTGCTAAAGTTTGACTTTATTATTTAACAAATCTGGGTTTTAAACCGATTTCCCACAGCTCTGTCACAAAATTATTTTCAGGCCTTGCAGTGGCAGCAGGTGATGAGTTTGATTGTCCTCTTTTTGGGTGGGATTTATATTAAAATGACATCTGAAGTCTCAATTACTTACTTGAAGTACATGAAATATTTGAAACCATGCCAAGCTCTGAGGACAGAGCTGTTCAGCAGCACTGGCAGTGTCAGACCCTCATGTGTGCAACAGCCTTTATTCTGCTGTAGCCTCAGAGTGAATATTGAGATCTTAATAAATTCATTTTCCTACACAGTGATGAATTCAGAGTCCCCTGTTCTCTGAGTTGGTGCATCTGCAGAGCTCCCAGTTTGAGGGAGGCAAATTACAGCTCATGGATGAGGAAAAATTAATCCTGGTGTTCAGAAACATAAAATAGGCTGGGGAAAGGGGAAGCCTGGATTGGCAGCAGTTGGAGATGAGCCCTTAGGGAGAGCAGGGGATCCCAGGTGTTGATCAGCTCTGCAAACACCTCCAGCACGAGGATTTCCCCTGGGTCACATCCACCTCCTGCTGCTGCAGCCACGGGCACACGTGGGGTGGAGGTTCTGCCATGGTCACTCAGAGCCCCACGCTGCTCCCTCACTTTCCTGCTCCCCTGAGCTTCACAGGGCACAGCAGCTCCTGTGCACTGACCCCTCTGAGATCTCTGACACCAAACTGCAGGGAGGGTGGGATATTGGGAATGAGGAATTGTTCCCTGGCAGGGTGGGCAGGCCCTGGCACAGGGTGCCCAGAGCAGCTGTGGCTGCCCCTGGATCCCTGGCAGTGCCCAAGGCCAGGCTGGACACTGGGGCTGGGAGCAGCCTGGGACAGTGGGAGGTGTCCCTGCCCATGGCAGGGGTGGCACTGGATGGGCTTTAAGTCCCTTCCATCCCAGCCCATTCCATGATTCTATGATGTAGGAGATTTTCCAAACCCAAATGTTCTTTATTTTATTCCCTGCAATGCACAGACAACAGAAGCCCTTGGCTGCTGGTTCATGGCATCTGGGTGATTCCAGGGAAGCTCTGCTTGGCTCAGCCTGTGATCCCTGTGCCAGGACACAGGGAGCCCCTGGAGCCTCCCTTGCTGTGTCCTGTTGGGATTGCTCCACTCTGCTCCTCCCCAGAGCCACCCTTTGTGTCCCCCTGGCTCTGCCATCTTTGAAACTCTGGACAGCTCCAATCTCAGCACACAGCTCCTTCCCCCTTCCCACTCAGTGTCTGGCTGCTGTAGCATTTTCCAGCTATAAATTCCAGCTGTCTCCAGTCTATTAGTGCCTTTCTTCTTCTATTAGCAACTTCTTAATTAAAAACTTGTAGCCAGCAGGGCAATACCAAGCAGGTCGACTGACGGGCTGAGGGGAAGGAGAAGCCCACAGCCAGTGCTTAGGTGGAGAATTACTGGATTTCAATCCAAAATTTATGTAGAATTTCTGTCAGGATGGATTGCAGCATCATTAGGGCACGTGCATAGGGAATTAATCAACTTTCTGGAGGCCAGAAAGAATAAAAATCCCTTTTTTCTTCAGAAAGAAGCAGCTCCTGAGGAGGTCAATGTTCACAGGCACAGTGGGTGGAAAGGGCTGCCCCTGGAGCAAACCCCACCCAGGGGTGGAAGTCTGTGGTCAGCACTGGGAAGCAGCAAGGTGAACAGGGAAGAATGGTGGGTTTCTGGATTTAATCAGCTTCAGATAACTTTCAGTTTGATTTTGGTTGGTTTTCTTTAAAAAGAAGAGTGTTGGCACTTGAAGACCTGCTGCTTCCAGTCTGGATTTTATCACTGGGACTTTGCCTAAAGCATTGTGAGAACGTTCCAGCACCTTGGAGTGAACCTCAAAGCCGTGGATTCCAGCCCGGGGCAGGTGGGGGTCACTCCTAAAGGACTTGGTCTGGCTCCTTGTGGAACGGGACGTTCCACCACGCCTGGAATCCGCAGCTACCTGAGGATTTGGGGGATTGTTTGGACTGGAACCCACCTCGTGTCCGTGCGGGGGCGGCGGGCTCAGAGCCGGCTGCTCCCGAGCACCAGGGCACGGTCCTGCAGCGCTGCCCCGGCCCCGTAGCTGCCCCTCCGTGACTCCCCGGCCGCCGGACACAGCTCCTGGCTGCACCACCTGCACGGAGAGAGGGCCGGGCTGTGCCAGCGCTGCCACACGCACGGGGCTGTGCCAACCCGAGCCGTGCCCAGGTGGGATCCGCCATCCCTGCGGGAATGGAGATCGCCCGAGCAGGGAACAGCCCCGGGCTCAGCAGCCGCTGCTTGTTCCCAGCTGGGGCTCTGGCCATGGCCAGGGCTTGGAGGCAGAGCACAGCCCATGGAACCATCCAGAACACTCGGGTGACAGGGCTGTGCCTACCTCAGGGCAGCGCAGGTGTCTGTGGAGGAAGCGCCAGGCCGAGCCGCGTGCTCCATCAGCAGAGCTCCTGCGGGGACAGGAGGTGTGAGCATCCCCAGGCTGCTGCCAGAACAGCCCGGGGCTCGGGAAGAAGGATGGTGGTTACTCCTCAGCAGTGCTTGAAGGCTGAGCTGCTTCAGCGTGAAAGGTGGGGACTGAGCCTCAGAGCTCCGCCCTTGAGCCAGGTGTGAATCCGGCGTCTGTGGCTGATTCCCAGCCCTGTCCTGTCTGAAATCCATAAGCACAGGAAGGACCTGGAGCTGCTGGAGTCTACAGGAGGCCAGGGTGACAGTGGATGAGCTTTGAGGTCCCTTCCCACCCAGCCCATTGCATGGATCTGTGATGCTGTGGTTGCCCTGCCTGTGTAGATCCGTGCCAGGCTGTAGGAAAGGTCCCTGGCTGCCAGCTCCATGGTCAGTGCCTGCTCTGAGCCCGTGGCTGCCAGGAACTGGCGGAGGCTCCCGATGGCTTCCTGTGCCCGCTGCACGGCCGGGGACAGTTCCTCAGTGCCTGAAGCCAGCTCCAGCTTTTTCTGCAGAGAGAATCACCACAGGAAAAATTCCATTGTATTTCCCTTGTGCCGGGGAAGGGGCTGCTGGGGCCCTGGGCACACCCAGATGCTGACAGCAAACTCAGATCCAGGTGGCTGCACTGGCACAGGGGGAGCAGCCAGGGAAGGGAATGTGCCCAAAAGAAAGCTCCAGCCTTGCCTTGGGCAGGGAGAATTCCCTGTGATCAGAGCCAGCACATTGCTGTTCCATTCTGGCTTCCCAGCTGCAGGTGGGAACCAGCTCTCATCCCCAGTTCTCTCTAACTCTACTCCTGTATGAGGCCTAATTCTCCCAGCGTTATATAATAATTTGCACAAATACGCTCAAGCTGTGTCCAGGCAGGAAAATTCACATTTAAAGGAGCTTTCCTCTGCACATTGTGTCAGTGGGAAAGGTCCCAGGACAAGAGGGAATGGCTTCAAGTGCCACTGGGAGAGGTTCAGGTTGGATATTAGAGAAAATTTCTTCACTGAAAGGGTGGTCAGGCACTGGCACAGCTGCCCAGGGCAGTGGTGGATCCCCATCCCTGGAGGGATGTGGATGTGGCACTTGGGGACATGGGTAAGTGGTGGCCTTGGCAGGGCTGGGGAATGACTGGACTTGATCCCAGAGAGCTTTTCTAACCTAAAGGATTCTGTGATTCTGATGAAGATTGGGAATTTAACTGTGCCAGCAGCACTGCCTGGATTCTCCCCTGGTCGAGCTGAGCTTCTGTTCTGCCACATCCCAAATCCCTTGTGAAAGCACCAGGGCTGCTCTGCTGAGAGAGTGAGCTGTTGTTCTTTGGGCAGGGCATTCCCACGCTGTTCACCTGTGTCTCCTGTGTTGTTCCCTGTTAGGAGGGATGGGACATGCCTGTGTTTGGGGCTGCCTCGTGTGCTGTGCTCCCATCTTTCCCCACTCTAGCCCCTCTCTCTGCAGCAGGACTGAGGGATCAGCTTGGAGAGCATCCCCAGAGGCTGGATGTGAGCAGCACAGCGTGGTGGGAGGTGCTGTTCATTAATTAGCTCCATCAATAACCTGCAGACAAGACTGAAGCCTGTGAGCATCAGCTACACAGAAGGAATTTTTTATGTTTCTCAGGCTTTCAGTGCTGAGGTGATCCCGCAGCTCCTCTTACTGGAGCAGGAAATCCATCTGGGCTGGGCTGAGCCCAGGTTTGCTCCGTGTTCTCTGACTGCTCAGACCCCAGACTTGCACACTTCCACACTTCCCAGTACTGCTCTTCTGGGCTCCAGGGGCAGAAACACCCCCAGCATGTGCTGGTCAAATACAAGAACAGCTCCAGTGCCAGCATAAAGCCCATAATCCTCCAAGCCATGGAATACTAATGAGGTGTTCTGAAGTAGCTTGGAGGCTGCTGCTAATGAGGATCACAGATCCCAGAGGCACCAATTGCCACAGTTTGGGTGGGAGCCAGCATGGCCCTGGCCGAGCACGGGGACAACACCTGCTGCTTGTGCTGGGACACGGCCACACTGCCACAGCTGGAGGATTTGAACACCTGGAAATATGGATCAGGAATGTAAAAGCATCATTTGTCCTTAAGGTATTGGGAATTAGGAATTGTTCCCTGGGAGGGTGGGCAGGCCCTGGCACAGGGTGCCCAGAGCAGCTGTGGCTGCCCCTGGATCCCTGGCAGTGCCCGAGGCCAGGCTGGACAGGGCTTGGAGAACCCTGGGGCTAGTAAAAAGTCACAGGGGTGGGATGAGAGGTGTTTTTAGGTCCCTTCAAACCCAAATCATTCCATGAGTCCATCCCTGTCTCTCACACTCACTGTTCTCCCCAGGATTTCCAGACTCAGAACCTCTCGACAAGGTGGTTTGTCACAAACTCACCTGTGTATTAAAAACCCTAAAAATTCAACTTCTCACAGTCACATTGTGCAAGGATGGGGAAGTTCTCTGTATTTCCCTTTTCCTAAGGATAATTACAACCCTTGGTTCCTGCTCCTGATCACAGCCCCAGCAGCACTGGGCATCTCACCATCAGTAGAGACAATGGACACAGGATAGAAGCAAAACCTGGAGTTACCTTGAAATGACCTTCAGAGAACCAAGAGCTGTACAGGTACTAATGCTGCTTTCTGTACAGCCTCTGACAATGGGCACAAGTCCTGCACACTGAGAACCTTGATGGACAGACATAAAATAAATTGTACTCGGTTTGTGTGCATCAATAAAAAGGAAATGGATTGGAGCAGTAAAAACCCCTTTACGATGGGTTAAATTATTTCCTCAGTAGACAGGATTGGGAGGGATGTTTCAAAATTAACCAGACTCACAGACTGAAAGAATTTGGACACCTGGAGCTCAGAAAGATGTTGTTTATCACCTGTGAGTGGAAACCTGATTCTGGTCTAGAAACTCAAGCATGTTCCTGCAGAACTCTGCAGACAGAAATCCCTCCCAGGCTGCCTTTCCAGCACCTGGCTGCCCGAGGCATAAAGGAAAAGCTTAAACTGGCCAGGGCTGATTCTATCCAGAACTGGAGCATCCACACTGCTGAGCCCGACCCAACCCTCTCCCTGGACATGCAGCAGCCTCAGTGTGACATGGACAGTAAAGGCAGTGGCATTACTGGAATGTGGAGACCTTGGAGCCAGCACTCCCCCTCCCCCTCCAGCCTCACCCACAGCGTGATTGATGGGAGCACTGAGGAGCTCGTTAATTAATGAATCTCAGTGCTCTGTGACTGCTCTGCTGGTCCCTGCTCTGCATCACGGCGCTGTGCTCCCTAATGCTCCCCTGATTATCCAGCTGTTCAGCAGCTGGAGGGGCCTCCCAGCTGCACCAGGGAGCTGCTCCAGGGTGCAGCACAGCACCTTTGAGGGTGTTTGTTTAAATTAGTGCTCAGTGTAAGACTGTGGAGGCTGCTTCTTTCCAAATTATTTTAGAGCCTACCCGCAGCTCCTTTACTTCCCCATCCATCCATCCATTACCTGCAGTGCCAGCCTAAGCAGCTGTTTGCCAACAGCTGGATTTGCCCCCAGCAGATGTGCTCAGTCCTGCTCCTGAAATCATTTGGCTTCTTGTTTGGTGCCCAAATCGTTTGAGGCATTTCTCCCTTCTCAAAAGCTTTCTGAGAGGATGGCAAGGGGACCCTCACCCCTGGAGGTCAGAGAGGTGCTGTGTACAGAGCACAGCTGAACTGGGGGGTGAGATGGGACACAAGTTGCCAACTGCAAACACTGTGAGAACCACTCAGGCTCTGGAAAACTCTGTCCAGTCCCCAGTGCTGGAGGAGAGCATTGTCCCAGACTCTTCCCTTCTCATGGGGTCTGGGTGGGAAGGTGAAGGCTGCTACACCACCAAACCTAGCACTCCAGATGCCCAGGATTCCCTTGCTGTGACTGGGTTAACGAGATCTGGATTGCTGTGTCTGGATTAATAATGTCACCTCTGAGACAACAGCCTTGATCCTGCCTCCTGTCTCCCTTTTTGGGATGCACCAAGCCAGGAGATGCTCCTTCACCTTCACGAAACTCTGAGCTGTTTTGAACTCCTGTCACCTGAGCAGCTTTAAAAGTAGAGCCAGAGAACAGCAAATCCAAAGAGGCAGAAATGGAATTCCTTTGGCTCTTTCCATCTTTTCAGGGAATAAAAATAGAAAGTCATAATGCAGTAGATAGCCCTAGTGAGGTTCAATATTCAGCAGTCCTGTGGTGATTTTCCAGTTAAGAAACAAAACCACAAAATTATTTTGGATTCAGGAAGGTGAGTCACATTTAAAATACACCTATTTTGGTACCTGTCTTGAGGAACTCTGACAGTGCCAAGCTCCCCACTGCTGAGCTGAAAGCACACAAGGATCCCAGGATTAGCACTGCCTGCATTCTGTTTTTGGAAGAGCTGTTTAAGGGGCGGAATTGTAAGACACAATTCCAATTGTTGGAATACTTGTCTAAAGCTTTCCGTTTGGGCCTATTCCCTGGCAGCCTCAGCCAGGAGCACAAAGCCCAAAGAAGGCCCTGCCAGGGTGGGTGGCTCAGGGCTGCAGCCGTGGGCTCACCTGCACTGTGGACAGGAACACAGCCATCACCTGCCCGTGGCTCTTGGCCAGGCAGCGCAGCACATCCAGGGACAGGATATTTGTTGTTCCCTCCCATATGGACAGCACCTGTGGAACAGCATCAGGGAGCCCCTGCAGTGACTGCAGCACAGGGGAGTGTGAGGGAGCAGAGACACAGGGCAGAAGTAAGGGATACCAAGGATATCTCCAGAGATGTCTTGTCTCACAACAAGTGGAAGGGAGCAGTGGAGCCCAGCCCCTTGCAGTGCTAGGGAACAGCACCAGGAACACATCCTGTCCTCCCCTGGGGATGACTGGGCTCAGCAGGAAGGAGGTGAGGCAGGAGCTGACACACCTGGAGAGAGCCTGGGAGGGCTGTGCTCTCCCTAGAGTGTGTCTTTAGCAGGGAACCAGAGTGCTGTGCAGGGGACTTGGTGACACACAGGACCTTCTCCTGCCACCCTCTTACCAGAGCATCCCGGAGTATGACTGGCAAGCCTGTGTCCTCCATGTAACCTTGGCCCCCAAAACTCTCCATCGCCTCAACAGCCACGGCAGAAGCCTGCAAAATGCAGAGAGCTGGCATGATCCACAGTGCCTGAGGGGAAAATCCAACCTCCCACAGCACACAGCAGCTCCTGCTGGGATGGGCTGACTGGGTCCTGCTCATCTCCTGAGGCAGGTTGGTCATTACCTGCAGGAGGAGCAGATGGGAGTGAAGCCTGAGTGACACTGAGAGGACCTGCAGGAGCAGCTGCCTCCAGAGCAGGAACTGCTGCAGGTCCTGCAGGTACCCCCTGCTCTCACTGCTGTGTCACTCACTCCTCTTCCCAGCTCTGTGGCTGCCAACATTCCACACTCTGGGCTAATCAATCTGTTCCATACCTGCTTCCCCGTGTACAGCTTGGCCACTGGGATGAGCAGCCTCAGCAGCAGCTGCTCCTGCTCACTCGCCAGCTTGGTTTCAGCCAGGCCCAGCAGGCGAACGATGTCCATGAGCAGCAGAAACGCCCCCCTCACCTGCACCTGTGAGCAGAGGACAGGGTCACTGGCAGGGGTCTGAGACTCTGCTGGCTCCAGGACCCCATGCATGAGATTGCCTCCAGGGTAAAATGAGCCCCTGCCTACTCAGACCCGCAGCTTCAGAGATTCAGAGCAGCCAAGGCACAAAGCATGGAATATTTAAGGTTCTCTGCCACTCTTGGACACTGTAAGTAAAGGCATCAGGCCTCCTTGAGCCTTAACAAGACTCCTAAAAGGCATCCAGGCCCCAAATACACAAATTTTCAAAAGGTAATGGATGTGAGATGATGGTCAACCTCTGAGCAGCTGGAGCTGCAGAGTCTGTGACAGATTTCTTCCTGAGCAGCTTACTTCCCAGCAAGTTTTGATTTAGGAAGCATCAGGGTATGGAGCTGTGTGTTGTGGAACAATTTGCCCTTCCTTTCAGAGGGGGAGTTCTGTCCACAGGCAGTGAGAGGCTGGAGCCTGAAGTCATGTTTGACAGATGCTGACCACCTTCCCCCACCTTGCAAGAGAATTTTAAAATACTGTTTACAGCCCATCTCCTGGTGCAGAAGCTCCCAGGGAAGTTGGATGAGTCCATACCAGTCTTGGACAGTCAGGTGGCTGTGGTGCCAGGCCTGGATTCTGAGGCAAGCACCCAACTTTGGGTCATGGCTATCATAGTAAGGGCACTCCTTTCTCTCAGGGAAACTCCCAGGTAATTGTTTAGGATAACCTGAAGTCCAGCAGAGGAGTTAGGTCTGTTATCAGAACAAATCCCACTAGAGTACAACAATTCCCTTGCTGCATCCACCTTGCTGTAGCAGGAATGGCCTCCTAACTCGGAGTGCAGGCAGGCTGGCTGTGCTTACTAACAGCACAGGATCTCTGCCCTCTTTCCTTCCCAACAGGTCCAGCTTGGCTCCCAACAGCCTCACCTCCATCCGGGCTATTGTCTGCATGTGCAGGGGATGGTCCTTGAGGAGCTTCCCGAAGGCCATGCGCTTGCAGGCGTAGTCCCTGCTCAGACTGATCATCCTGGAGGATGGGAACACACACAGGGAACAGTTACACCAGCAGCTTTCCACTTCTGAGCATTCCCTTGCAGTCCCCTCTACCATAGAACCCTGCTCAGCTGTACCACACCTGTAAAGGTCACCCACCCACAGGTCACCCTCCTCCAGCCTGTCCCCCAAAGGGGACACTCGGCTCCATGCCAAGCACTGCAAAGTCCCCCTGTCCTGACCAGCTGCTCCTTCAGCCCTGGGGGGATCCGTGCTGCCTTCACCTTCTCATGGAAGCCACGGCACCAATGACGTTGTGGATCCGAGTGATGTTCAGCATGTTGGAGATGGCAGCCACCCCACGGCCCTCTGCAGAGATCTGCAAGGAAAGGGCTGACATGAGCCTTTCACATGCCTGGGATAGGGATGGACATGGGAAGGAAAACGGTGTCAACAGACACATGGACATGGGCTGTCCACTCTGTCCCTGTCTGCCCTCAGGCACTCAGAGACCGGCTTGCTTTAAAATACATTTGTGTCATTTTAGCCAAGTCTGTGGTGTGATGTGGCTGCCCCATCCCTGGAAGTGTCCCAGGCCAGGCTGGATGGGACTTGGAGCAACCTGGTCTGGTGGAAGGTGTCCCTGCCCATGGCAAGGGTTGGAATGAAATGAGCTTTAAGGTTCTTTCCAACCCAACCTATCCTGGAATTGTGTTTCTATGACCAGAGAAGCAGCTTTTGGATGTCAGCATGATCAGTCCTGGTCCCTGCTGCTTGCTCCTACCTGCACACTACACAACCTGTCCCTCTGCTGGCTCGGGAACCAGGATTAGAGAAATGACCAGCCTAAAATAACTTTTTTGTTGTTGTTGTTGTCTTCTCTCACATCTTTTCCTGAGCTCTTCTCAGCTCTGCCTCACACAGAGCCCCACCAGTGAATTGTTCTGTGATGTCAGCAGCCAAGCCACAGAGATAGAAGAGAGGAAGTTTTTCAGTTGGGATCTCTGCTGAAAGCCCCAGGAGCGAGTGCCATGCCAGGGCAGCCCAGTCCCCAGGGCAGAGGAACTCTTACACACCAGTTCTGCTCTGGCTCCTTGCAGCCACAGCTCTGCTGTTGCCATTTGCCTCGTGCCCAGCTTGTCCTTCAGCCTTTGCACCTGGATGTTGTTCAGCTTCCCCTCCTCATCTCGAACCCTCAGGAAGAACAGGGACAGGCCTCTGGAGCCCTGGGTACACTGCAAGGCACAGAGAGGATTTTATTACAATGCAACAAGGAAGAAAAAGAATGCCCCTGTTCCTTCCCATGGTTCCCCATCCAACAGAACTGGCTTACCTGTCCTTCAGCATCTGCTATCCTGGCCAGGGTTAATGCCACATCAGAATCAGCTGCTGATGTGAACCACTTAAATCCATACAGACGATAGGTGCCATCCGGCTGCTTCCTGGCCACCGTCTCGGTGCCATTTGCTGAAACAGAGGTGAAAATTTCCTGGTCTTATGGGAACTTCTGTGCCAATCACTGTTGATTTTACAGAGTAAGCAGCAGCTCCTTTAAGGCACTTCTCACTATGAAGATGGAGCATGGGTTAGCTGTTAATCTCTTTCATTGACCCTCGATAAGAAATGCAGTGTGTATAATCCAGTTCTTTAGGAGTTACCTCAGCCAAGAACACAAAGGGCTCTGTGTGCACAAGAGGACAGGGACTGGGTCTTTTGTTGGTTAAAAAGCAGAGCTGTGCAGAGGATTTGGATGATTTCTGCTGAAGTCCTAAACCAGCTCCCTGGTTTTTTAGGTTCCCCACATCCTTTGTGTTCAGCTCTCACTGCCACATCTGTTCCCACCCCACAGCCGTACCGACATCTGAGCCACCCCTTCGCTCGGTCATCCACTGGCCAGAGGTCCAGAACTTCTCAGGGTCGCGGGATGTCAGACGGTCAAAAGCGTTTTTCAGAGATCCAGGAACACCCAGTGACTGTTCGAGGAGAGAGAAAATAAACTGAGATGATCACAACACAATAGTTGACATTACACAGTTGCCTTAAGTGGTGTGTTCAGGGCTCAGACAGGCCAGTCTGGAAGGCAGGTGGGTGTCCTGCACTGCAGAGGATCTGCAGGTGCTGCTGAGAGCTTATGAGCCAGCACAGCTCTCACCAGCTGCTGCAGCACTGTGCAGACAGAAGGTGCAGACCTGTGTTACAACACGGAGTGCTGAGCATCCCTATCCCCTTGGATTTCTGGGGAGAGAGGTCTCAAACAACCCATGTGCCAGGCTCATGTATGCTGCAGTGAAGAGGGAACTGCCTTTTGCTGCCTTAAGTTTTTGTGTATTTAAATGGCCAGGGCTGGTTACCTAAGGGATACTTTCCTCTGAACCCTGCATAGCCACTGAGGCAATGCAAAGGGGATCATTAAGATGCAGAGCCAAACATTCCAATTGGTAGAGTCTTGGTGGTTTGGTGAGTTTACATCAGGTATGGATCTAGCCTATTATATCTAACTGCCACTCCACACAAATATGGGAAAACAAATCGCCTTGCAAATATAAAAATATATTCATAGGATCATAGAAATACAGAATGCTTTGGGTTGCAAGGGGTCCTAAAGCTCATCCAGTGCCACCCCCTGCCACGGACAGAGACACCTTCTACTATCCCAGGTTGCTCCAAGCCCTGTCCAACCTGGCCTTGGACACTTCCTTCCACCTGAGACACCTTTCCAGCTACCTGCAGTGCCACAGGTGCCATGTGCAGCAAAGGCACAGTGCTGTCAGTGAATTTAAAAGTTGGCGTGGGCTCAAAGGCTTTGGGAGACAGAGCTGAGTCACAGAGCAAGGAAGGGCTGTGCCCAGAACCAGATGGATCAGTGCTCCTCCATCCTTGGCTGGTGCTCCTGCCTCTAACCTGCAGTGCCAGGACGTGGGCTGTGCCCTCGGGGACCAGCCGAGCTCATACCTCAATGACTTTGGCTGCCCCATCAGTCATGGCCAGTGGACAGCTGAAACCTCCAGAGGAGCTTGAGAACAAGTACAGTTTGACAGCCTGGTACAGGCGGCTGGGAGAAGGAGAGACAGAGGGAAAACAGATGGGTTACACAGCAATGCAACAGCACGAGGATAAAATACCTCGACTGGGAAGAGAGGAAAAATTACAGCCAGAACATGTGAGGATCAGACCATTTATTTCTGAGAGGGCAAAAACTGTTCCAGCCAGGAAGAGGGAAGAGGAGCAGTAGAGTTTCTCAGTCCCAGTGGGACAGCCAGCACCAGGGCAGCTTGTGCAGTTTTTAAACAATAAGAAATGTGGGTCTCTCTCCATGGTCTGGAATACAAAACACCTGCAAGTGAAATCCCACATCTTTAGCTGCATTACAACTAACACACACAAAGCTGGAGTGGTGCAGGGAACTGCCAGGCACCACAATCAGGAAGGTGACATCAAAGAATATTATGATCAAGTGTGGGCCATTAGTTATGGCTTATCATTGGTGAGGTGGAACATTGCAGTGGACAGAGAGAGCTGCTGAGGACAGCAGGAGGTGTGCTGGTGTCCATGCAGCATCTGCTACTGGTTACACAACCAGCTCAGTCCTGCAAAATGCTGAATAAACCTTGCTAAGCATAATCAGGAAGGCTCTGAGTCATTCCCAATTTGCCCCAGTTACCTCCAGTTGGAGTATCTTTTCTCATAGGCCTCAGCAATCAGCCCTTCTTCTGCTGAAATCTCCTTCATCCTCCTCCATGCTGAGCAGGTGTGGATGTGATCCACGCGCCGCCCCCAGGCATCGTACTGCCGGAACACAGGGGGGTTCAGCTCACATTCCCAGCTCAGAGGCTGGATCTTGGTCAGCAAGCGGTTTCCAAACCTCTCCAGGTCCTGATGCACCTCCTCTAGGACCTGTGGAGCAGCAAGGAGAGCCCTTCAGCACATCCCAGCCTCAGTGCCAGCTGGGAGGGCAGAGGACTGACCATGTTGTCCTGCAATGCCAGTGGTCTCCTGCCACTTGGCCCTTCCATGCATTCCACAACACAGCACGACAGCTCCCTCAGCCTCTGCTGGTACAGCTGTGCTCCGCTGTCACTTTTTCTCTTTTTTCCCCTCAATATCACTTTTTCAAGTTACTTTTGGCAGCATGTCTGGATTTCACAAAGGACAGAAGCACTTTAGTGTCACGGCTGAGAATGACACAGATGCACACGAGCAGGGGGGTTGGACGAGACAGTCTCCAGAGGTCCCTCGGCCACTCTGTGATTTACTGCTGGAGAAGAATGCCAAGGGAAAGGCTGCCAAAACCAGAATGCCTTCATCTGTACAGGAAAACTTCCACTGGGCTCAGCAGCTACCTGCCTGTCAGATTAGAAAAGGAGGGATGGAGCAGTCTTTTCAGCTTCAGCCTGGCACACAACGTCTAGATTCAAATTCCCACCCTGCACCCAGGGATGCTTCCTGAAGGATTAATGTGCCCTCATTTCTGCTGGGCTTGGCTGACCTGGATGGAGTAATATGTCTGTAGTTAATGGAGGGAAACCAGCACTCACAGAGGAGTGATTGATTCCAACCCCCTCAGATCCCTATTTCAGGGTGACAGGAATTGCCTTGTGCAAGTTCTCTTCCATGTTTAAGAGCAAAGCCAAGTGAAGTTACCCAGATTTAAATAACCTGAATATAGATTACTAAAATCAGGCAAGGAGGACCCAACCTCCAGCCCTGTTGGACCTCATTGGCCTAAACACATCCAAGACTGTGTTGGGGATCAAAGAGGTACCTGATTTTCTTCCATGAGAGGAATATTTTTTGCTGTTCTCTGCCTCTTGAGAAATGCTTGTTCCCTCCTCAATAAAATAATTAAGGAGGAAAACGCAATAATTGCTGCACCCAAAATTGTGCAATTATAAACCCCTTAATTTCCTGTTGATGAAATACAAACATGGCTTTTTCCTTCCCTGCCTGCCCCTGTATTGACCTTCCATTAATCTACACCCTGTGTGATTGATTCCTTCCTCCCTCTGCCATTCCGTGTGTGTGACGAGGATCAAACACACATTCTCCAGGTGCCACTCTGGAAGTCTCCATCCTCAGACCAGCCAGCTTTCCTTCAGCAGAACAGTGAAACAATGTTAAAAATCACAAAACAAGCCAAAACCATGCATGAGAGTCTGTCAGCTGCTCCAGCTCATGCCGCATCCGTATCTGCCATGGACGTGCACCTCTAATCTTTGAACAACAATTTGCCAACAGTTGAAGGCTGACAACAATTTGAAGGTTGTTTCCGAGGCATAACCCAGGAATCCAAAGTTCATGGACTTTGCTGAAGCACGGGACTCTTTGAACTGTTGACCTGGTGGGATTTGCAGGCAGAAAAACATGAGTCTACCAAGCAGATCTCTTGGTCTGAGTTCATACAAGGAATTCGTACAACAATCCCTTCACCATCATCCATATTTCCTAAAAGCCACCAGCTGCTTCACTGGGAGCTCATGCCCTGACCACACACAGCCTGCCAAACCACCAAATTACCCAAAAAAAGTGTTTATTTCCAAGGTGATGGAAAAAAATCAAAACTCCTACACTTGTGACTGCTGAATGTCACACACAGCAGCCTCAGTGCTCCAAAGAAAGGACACTGGGATGTGGAGAGGACAAATCACTTGGGTCAGGGCTGAGGCTGCTGGGTGGTCTCATTCACCCTAATCTGTCCTTTGATGTCCCAAGCATGAAGATATGGGAAATGTGCAAATTGATACTCATTAGGAGTGCATCCTTTATATTAAAGGATGTATTTTCAGGGCAGCAAAGCCTGATAGATCCCTCTTCACAACAACACCCAGAAAAAGCAGATGCTTAATTCAGCCTTCTCCTTAAATCACCTTCAAACAGAGAAAGAAAAAATTTGTGCCATTTCAAGAAAATTTCTGTGTTTGACATGGAATAGCACAACAGGAATCATCCTCCAGCTTCGGTGGGGCACCCAAAGCTTCAGGGGTTCTCACTGCCCTGGAGAAGAAGGTGTTCCCATGGAGAGCAGGCTCTCAGTGCTGCTGGCAGCAGCCCGGGCTCTCCTTTCCAGCAGTGAGGCAACACTGCCCCGCTGGGACAGAGTGCAGAAACGAAAGGAAAATGCTGCTCCTGGTTCTCTGGGAGATTTTGGAGCTGCTCTTCTCAATTTGGGGAAGGAGTGGAAGCAGCCTTGTTGTACTGATCCTTTTATTCTCTGGGAGACCTGGATCATGCTTCTTCTGAAGGTGCAGATTAGGAGCAGGACCTTCATGGTTACCCAAAGGTGTCCTTCTTTCCTGTCTTTTCTTCTGCCAAGAAGGCCATGGTGGTGCCTCATTCCTCTCTTTTGGGATTGCTGTGACAAGCTCCCAGCACTGCCACCACACTCTTCCCACCCTGTGTCTGCCAGGCCTCACAGACCTGGAGAGCAAGCAGGGGACGTGGGAGCCTCACTGAAAGCCAGGTCCCCTCCCCTATGATCATCTGGTGGCTTTAGAAGTCATGGCATTGCTTCTGCTGGAATAAATCACGGAGAGAGGTCACACTCTGCTCCATGAAAACTGCTCCCTGAAAAGTGGGAAGCACTTGTGGCCCTTGGGGGGATGGCAGAGGCCAGCCAGAGAGGTGAGCCTCCTCCCAGGGGTTCCTGTAGGACATCCAGAGCTTGGGGCCTCACCCCCTCACCTCCTCATCTGCACCCCTGAAATCCATGCAGAGCCTTTCCTGGCTGAAGAAATGAAATGCCACCGATGTGTGCTGGGAGCAAGCAAGCCCAAGGGGCCTTTCCACCCTCTTGAGTACTCGGCTGAGAACAGCCCCAGTCCTTAGGAATTTTCCTTAAAACCCCTCCTTCACCAGGAAGAGAGGTGGAAGAACAAAGCAGAGTTTGCAAGCGTCTTGGTCTGATTCCTGTCTCAGAAATTCCTTTCTCTACATGACCAGACAACAAATGCCCACACTGACAATCCCAAAACAGCCCTGCAACACCCAGCCCCGTCCCAGGAGCCCACTGGGCCACTTGCTGTGTGTGTCATGGCAGTGTTTGTCACCTCTGCCCTCAAACATGACAGGTTTTAAGGAATGCTGATAAATTCCCTCCAGTTAAACACTCAAAGGCACAACAAGCCTCAGACAAATGTTCAGTTCAGAGTCAGAGGCAGCGACTCGGCAGAATCGTGGTGGGTACACACAGAAACGCCAACTGACCTTGGGAGGAAGGTGTGTTTCCAAGTAACTCCGAAGCAAAGTGTCTTCCAAGTACTGGTTCCCAGTCTCAGGCTGCTCTTGGAAGAGGGCCTCTGCATCTCTCCTTGGGAGGTGCATTTCCAAATCTTCTAACACTTGTTTTTCCTTCATGCTGGCCGTTGCTCCTGCCCCACGGTGGTGCTGATTCCTTTAATACTCAGCATTTGACACCTGCCCCAAGGCAGAAAGTGACCCGATGGCCACGACTTGCACGTGACACTGGATCTCCGCCAGGGCAAGCAAACATGACCCAGCACAGCCCCGGGGGTCTCGCCTACAGCTCTCACACACAGACAGCCTTCCTCGCCCGACAGCAGCGCCAGTCCTGGTTTGTTTGTGTGTTGTGAAATTATTCTTGTAAAATCAATGAGGTCTTCTCTCCTCCCTCAGGGAGGAGCTTTCCAGCAGCTGTTGTTAACTGAACTAGGGAAAAGGTCTTAGGAAAGAGGTCTGGAAAAGTACAAGTGTGTTGTTGTCCTATCAGCTGGCAAACAATCATATATGGACAGACTGACATTTCCAGAGCTGGGTGAACTGGGAAGGGAGGGGTGTGCTCTCATGAGCATCCCCCTGAATTGCTTAGAGTAGAGATAAAAATGAAAAAAATATGTTTCCTTATCTGAAGGATAACAAATTGCTTGGAGATGAGAAGAATTGGTTTAGGCAGATTATTCTGTAAATAACATACCAGTGAAATAGAGAACCCATCCTCCTTGCCTAGGTTATGACAGTGTCTATAAAATACTCTGCTCCTTGTGAAGTCCCTGATGCCTTTGTGTTGGGATGATACCAAGTCTCCCTTTCCCTAGAAAAGTATCATAGTATTTTAAGAACATGGATTTAAGTAACTTAAACTGCACCTCCTTTGGGGTTATATGCTGCTAATAAACCCAGTATTTTACTATAAAATGATTTTAAACAAGTATGATACCACACTACCACCCCTGCCATGGCTGTGCTTTTGCAGGACCTTGTCCTGCCCGAATTCCTGGGACAGGGGTCGAGACAGGAGGAGATACAGAAGCAAGGACAGAGACAGGGCAGGAACAGGGACAGATACGGGGGCAGAGCAAGGGACAGGGACAGATGCGGGGGCAGAGCAAGGGCAGGCACAGCCAGGCGAGCAGGCAGAGGCGACAAGCCCGGAACAGGAGCAGGTGCAGGGCAGGGACAAGCCTCCGCCTCAAGGGTTGGCCGCCCCCGCCTCCTCCCGCCCTCAGCACCGCCCACGCCCGGGGGTCCGGCGGCCAAAGGAGCCCGCGGAGCCGGGCTGGGCGGTGCAGGTAGGGGAACCGCCCCGGCGGACTGGGGCGGGCCGAGGCCGTGCTCTCCGGGTGCCCTCAGCCCCCTAGGGTCTCCCGTGCCCCAAAAAAACCCCCTCACTGTCCTTCAGGGGCTCCTCAGGGTGCCCGGAGCTGAGGGACCCCTCAGGGCCTCATGAGGTGCGCCCGCGCCTCACAGCGCTTCCCAGCGCCTCAGGGGAGCTCCGCGCACCTCAGGGACCCCAGGCACCTCGGGGAGCCGCTCCTGCTCCCCACGGGAGCTCCTCTCCGCTTCTGGGGCTTCCCCCGCGCCTCAGGGCTCCCTCGGGGCTCCCTCGGGGCTCCCTCGGGGCTCCCGCGCCTCAGCCCCGCCGCCCCCTCGGCCTCAGGGCTTCCTCCCGGTGCAGCTGTGTGAGGGGCAGCACCCGGCCCCGTGTGCACCCCGGCCGGGCCTGGGCTTCCGCTCATAAAATCCCTCAGGAAACTCTCCAAAAAATGAGTAAAACACATCTTTGGACTCATGGGTGTTTTTTAAAGGCTGTGGTGCCTCACCTTTCCAACATCAGGCACAAGGAGCAGAGTGAGGAGGGCAGGGTTGAGGGTGCTGGGGAGCAGCGGGTTCCTGAGGGTGTCTTTTTCCTTTCAGTATTAATTTGCTGATATTCAGTGATAAGGTGGCTGCAGAGTGGGGGAGTGTTGGAGTTCCAGGCAACTTCTGTCCTTCCAGCCCTGGTGAGACACTGATGCCAAAATCTTGTACCTTTTACCTGAATAGTAATGGGTCAGCTTGGTCTGGGTGATGTTTCCTCCTCAGAAAATCAATATAAATGTTGTATGGTTTATAAAACATGTTTTCTTACATCTTTGCCTCACCTAAATCAGCTTTATTTAGTTAATAACCTCACGTTGTAATTACAACACCTTTGTCTGCTTTGATTGCATTCCAGTCCTGCTCAGAGTGCCTGGGTAAAAAAAAAAAAAGCTACTTTGCTAAAATATTTAACACGTTAAAAATTTTGCAGGTGTGTATTTGTTTAAATATACTTTTATAGCTGTAATCTGTCCTCATTACTAAATGAAGCGCTAAATTTAGCATAAAAGCTGTCACCGTGTTCGATCTACATGTCTTAATGACTGCCAACAAATGGAAATGAGGCTTCCACAGGAAAAAAAAAAGAAGCACAAAAGGTGCAAATGCAGAACAAGGTTTGATCAGCTGAGTTAATAAAAGGCTGCATTAGGTCAGGAGTTAAATCAGCTCCCCGTGTTTGTGCCATTACTTTATTTGTTACTGGGGAAGTCGAGCGGCTGTGGACACGGCAGCATCCCTCTGGGACCTGTTTGTGGTGTTTCCTTTCATTAACATCCCCCATTTCCAACGAGATGTGGAGATCTCCCAGCAAGTCATTTTTCAAACCAGTTAACGCAGGCCTTGTTAATTCCAGCTAATGGAAGTTTTTAATCAGGATTGTCAGATGGTGCTAAATCAAGCACCTCACTCAAGTGAAACATGGAATATCCAGTGTTATTGCCTGTATCAATCAGCTCTCCATTCTGGTAAAATGTGTATTTTCCTTTTCAATCCAGGCTTGTCTAACTGAAACGATTGGGACTCTCCTTTTTTCTTCCTTTTTTTTTTTTTTTTTTTTTTTTTTTTTGTACCTTTCAAGGTATCCCAGAAGAATCATTCCCTTATTCTGGCCAAGACCGATGTTAGCACGTTTCCTGCTTACCCTTGCTAAGATATTAACTGCTATTGGCAGACCTCCAGTTCTTTCACATTCCCCCTTCACACTTTCCAATGGTTGTAGGAATTAACATTTGTGGTTTGGAATATGAGAAATGCATTCTGAAGTGGCACCAACTGACACCAGGTGCAGTTGTGGCCCTGAATTTCAAATACTATTGATTGTTTACCAGTGAGCAGGTTTCATGCTCTGCAGGCTCAGTGCCATGGGGCACCCTTGGTTTGCTTTGCTTTACCTTGTCCTTCCTGGCAATTAGCTTTCAAATTCTGAGGAATTTCATTCTTACTTTAATATAGATGAGAAATAGCAGTAACTGTGTTTTCTACGTGTCTCATGCCTTCTTTATTTTTCAGGGTTTAGTTACAGGTGGAAGGCAGGTCTTTGAAACACAGGATGGCTGCTCAGCAGCTACTCAAGCAAAAGAAAAAGCCCCCTAAGGTAAAAAATTAAAATGTGGTGGTGCAGACCATCTTAGCTCTCAGTTGGGATCTAGCACCCTGTGCCTGTGGAGGGGAAAGCCTTTCTGTTGTCTGCACTGTTCTTAGTTGGATTAATTCTAATTCAGTGAGAGGCAGTGTGGGGCTCTGGCATGATTTGACTCAATAAATGTAGGCTCATTAGGTGTGCACAGAGCTTTATTAGCAGGAAGAGCAGCAGTAAAGTAATAGAAGAACTAAATTTAGTGCAGTGTCCACTGCATTGTTCGTGTTGGCATCACACAGTGTGTATTTACTGTAGCTCCAGGTGCTGTTTTACTGCTTGGAGTTAAAATCACTCTGTTGGCAACTCAGGCTGCTGGCAGAGCTCAAAAGAGCAACCTTTGGTACAGCAGTGGTTGCCACACCAGGCCTGGGCTTGTGTGACTCCACAATTAAAACTGCACACCTTTTTTTAGGGGAGGCTGTCTGCTGAGTGCCAGCATTGGTGCTGTGGAGGGGGTGGGAATGTGATAAAGGGGAAGGCACATCCTACCAGTGCACTCTGCATCTGGGTAATGATGTCAGATCTATTGATCTCTGCCCTTAAATCATTTAATCCACCCACCTCACACTCGAGTCTTCCCTGCCTAGCTTAAACACCAGAGAAACCTTCAAATTTCATTTTATATTCCTAAGTTACCCTCTTCCCACCTGCTGAAACTTGTTTCTAAATATAATCTGTGTTACACTTAAGAAGGTGCTATTTCTGGCCCTGCTTTTCCAGGAAGCAGTGCTGTTCCCTGAGAGCATCACCACGGAGCAGCAGTCCCTGGTGCTGGTGAAAAGGCTCCTGGCCATCTCTGTGTCCTGCATAACCTACATGAGGGGGCTGTTCCCAGAGAGCTCCTATGGCACTCGCTATCTGGATGGTAACACCTGCAGTTTGTGCTGAGGGCTCCTTCCTGCTCACTCCATTTTACCTGTGATCTGCATTTTGCATATAATCTGCCTTACGTGTTATCTTCTGGCTGCACATGTGTGTGACTTCACTTCGGGTGGGGGTTGGCTACAAATTCTCAAATCTTCTCGAGTCTGGGTGCAGACAGAATTTCTGATAGAGGGCATGGAAGACAGCCTTGAGCTCCTGGCTTCTCTGTTGGTGTTCCTCTTGGTTTAGAGTAATTCCTTGGCATTGCCAGCCCCATTAATCAGGTCTCAGAGCCAGGAGAGTCACTTAAAACACAGAAAGTTTTAAAAATTTACTCTTATTAGAATGTTTTATTTTCTTTTGGATCTTTGAACCCATGAGGTTTTTAGTTTTTATTGGGAGGCTGAAATTAGATTTGTCCATTTTCATAGAATTGTGGAATGGTTTGGGTTGGATGGGACCTTTTAAAAACCATGAAGTCCAACCCTCTGCCATGGGCAGGGACACCTTCCAGTAGAAGAGGTTGCTCCAAGCCCCATCCAACCTGACCTTGAATATTTCCAGGAATGGAGCATCCACCTTCTCTGTGGGCAACCTGTGCCGGTGTTTTACCACCCTCATTATAAAAACCTGAGTCACATCTAATCTAAATCATCCCTCCTTCAGTGTAAAACAGTTTCATTGTTGGGATTTGGGGTTTATTTCTATGAAAGCTATCTCATATGTGCTTTGGGAATCAGAACTTTTTAAGGAAAAAAAAAAGAGCTTTCAGAACCAAATCCATGTCACATAATCCCAAGAATTAGTGATGCTTTCATTCATGAACATCTTTATGATCATTCAAAGTGTGAAATGTCTCCCTGCATTCCAGTCCTTTTCTGTGTTGTCCCTTGTGGCATTAGTTACCCTGAAACATGTTCACATGTACTTTGTAGATTTGGTTGAAGGCACAGAAATCCCAAATTGGTTCTTGATACCCTAACCCTAAAAAGCCACTGGTCAAATGTCAGGTCTGTCTAGTGCCTCTTTGGTGAGGGGTGTTAACATCTGGGCTGCTCACATCTTCAAGGATCCCTTGGTTGAATCCTAAGGTGTTATTACTGCCTGTGGGACACCTGCCATTCTGAGTGCCTGGAAGCACAGGTTGAAGGAGCTGTGTGGAAAAGCTTCACAGAAAGTTTATTTTAAGCACAGTTGTTGGGACATCACATGGATATTAGTGAGGTCTTAATGCAGAAGGGAAGGTGTTAGGGAATGGTTGAGGATGGAGTGGAGAAAAGGAGGGAGGAGAGGAGGAAGCTGCTGGTGTTCTGTAATAAAGCTGTAACTCCATCCCTTTGTCTGAGAGAGCCCAGGCCTTCTGAGGAAAGCTCTGACATTTGCAAACCCAGCAATAAGCTTGTGTCAGCCCACCTGGGACTTGGTGGAAACCCAACATTTCCGCTCAGGAAGGACATTCAGATAAAGCTTTTGTCCAAAAAAGGGAGGATGGACTGGCTTAGTTTCAGTGTTTGCCCAAGAATTGTGATAAGGATTGTAACTATGTGCTAAATCTGGTTTTGCAGACCTCTGTCTAAAAATTCTCCGAGAAGATAAAAGCTGTCTGGGATCATTGCAGATAGTCAAGTGGTAAGTGAGTAACAGCGAAACCAAGACAAAATTTTGCTGAGTAGGAGACATCTGCTCCTGCATTCTTCTTCTTCCTGAACTGCAAAACATGATGCCCTGGTGCCAGGGGAGCTCCCACTGCAGCTGGGGGTGCTTGGCCCCTGTGGAAGCAGGACAGAATTAGTGACAGAGATCATGTGAGTTCAAGGTCTGTGGAAGTGCTGGCTGCAGTGAGGTCATGGTCAGGCCCCAGAGCACATGTGGCAACGGAGGTGCAAAGAGAGCGTAAAGACTGTCATGAGATCCTTTATGCTGTGTTTAGTTTTTTCTAGTTTCACTTTGATAGGAATTCTTGCACTTGTTTTTCAGTATGTACTATATTTTATCTCCCTCTCTAAGAACCCCACAGTTTGCTTCAGGATGGATTTCACAGTTGGCGTGTTCCCAACAAGCAGAAAAACTGTCCCTGATGTGCTAGGGAGATACCTTGGTGCACATCCTTTGACTCCAAGAGTAAATATCTGGCCATTGATGCTTCAAATAATATTTACTACTTTGAGAAAATCCATTGCTGCAAACTCTGCATCAGATAACAAAGATTTACAAGACCAGACATGTTCAGATTGAGCTGAGCTCTGTACAAGGCTGATGGGAAAAGAGCCATCAAAGCTCTGGCTGGGGAGCTGGAACAGAGCACTGAGCAGGGACACACTCAGAGCCAGCCTTTGGTCTCCAATCCTTGTCTTTGTCAGGATTGAAGCAGGGTCTGGGCTGACAGGATAATGCCCCAGAGGTATAAACAGAGCACAGATGCAGAAAGGAGAATGCTGCCTTCGGGACTGACCTGAAAAGGACTTCATGAGTCCCAAATGTTCTTGGCTGTGTTGACCTAATGCCAGAAAAAATGCCCTTTAACTCACATCTAATGAGTATGTTTACAGATCAGAAGATAAATATTGCTGGTTAGTATTAACGTGTTTTGGTTTTATTTCCCTGGCAGGATTCAAGGTTGTTTTGATGCTTTGGAGAAGCAGTATGTAAGTGTTTTTTTCACTTTTTATTAGTGTCCTATTTCTTCATAAAGTAAGGACAAAACTATCCTTCCATTCCTGCTGTGTTTCTGTTGGGATCTTTGATGCCCACAACCACCTTTACAGCTGTGGGACAGGGGAAAGACCCTGCCCTGATTATGAGATTTGGGATTTTATGCCTTGAGCTCAAATCCTGTCCAGTTTCTCTGGGCTCTCCTGTCCATGGTGTGGGAACTAATTTGCAGCCTGCAATGGATTTTCCTTAATTCTGTGCTCTGCATTTGTGTTTTCTCTTACATCTGATGGACATCCTGCCAGGCAGAGCTGAGATCTGGATCTCCTGCCTGTTTTTGTTTTCTTGAGAGAGGTTCTGTGCTTCTGCTTCCTTCATCTCCTTTTCCCTAATCTTTCCCTTTTATCTCATGTTCTCTAACCCTTCTGGCTTTTCTCTCAGGCTCAGAATTTATCCCTTTTTTTCCCCCTTAATTCACCACATAAGGTATGTAACTGTTTCCAGGACAAAACCAGCTAGCAAGTGCTCATATTCCTTGCTGATTCTCACATAAACACTGCCCTGCACAGGAAAAAGCACCGGTTGCTGTGCCCTGTGTCAGCACTGTTCACCAGCCCAGCCCCTCCAGACCAGGTGGAGCACTGGTGGTTCTGACACTGACGATCTGAGTGTTCCTCAGACATCAGTACAACTGTCAGTGTGCACAATTAACGGTGTTGTGAGCACAGTTTAGTGCTTGCTGACAGCTCCAGGAGTTATTTAGCTCTTTTTTATTTATGAGAGACATAGATTAATTGTCTGACAAGGATTAAGGAAAAACAGAGGGATTTAATGCATGTTATAAGATTGTTTTTAAGGGCAGTCCCATGTGCAATTCCTCGATAGAGCATAAATTAAATACCTTTGGGGAATTTCCTAGCAGAAAGCAAATATTAACCTTCAGTAGGGATGGGTGGTCTTGTGAAGAGTTTTAAACCAGTATTTGGGGATTTGTTTGAAGGAGTCCCAAGGGGGATTACTGAGCATGGAGTTGTTTTTGGGAAACTCTGTCAAGCCAGGCAAACTGGCCACTAGGTGTTGCTGATGCTGTGCTGGGAAGAATATGCAAAAAGGGTTTTAACTCCTGGTTTGTTGAGTGTATCTATTCCTTCTCCCTGTGTAGGCAGTCGGGGTTTGATAGGACTTGGTTTTCCTTGCCCACAAAGGTTAGATGTTGATTTTGTGTTTTGTTTTGGTTTTCTCTTTTAGCTACACGTGGCTGTCCTTGCAGTAAGTAAATGAATACAAAATGTTTTTTCTCTCCTCCCCTGCTTGAAAGAAATACAGAGTCAAGGTTGTGTCAATCCATTTGTGCCTTTTTTAAGGAGAAGCCAAAATGTGTGTGATTTTTAATAGAGCTGTGACCTTTCTTAGATACAGTAAATGTAGAGTTCAAGGCTGCACGGGAATGTTTTTCTCAGCATGTCAGACTTCTGACTGAGGACCTTATGTGTCTCTTTAAACTCTGAGAGTGATTCCTATCATGGCAGCTGCCGTGTCCTCTCCATTTCCCCGTGCAGAAGGGTCCTCCTCATTAATCTGATCCTGGAGAAACCACACGCGGGTGGTTCCATAGGCAGTGTTGGCCCCAGCCCCCTGCAAAGCACCAGGAGCTTTGCTCACCATCTACTCTGTGCATCATCTGAGCAGTTAAATCCCAGGCATGAATAGCTGCCTGTGAGGGCTGGAATGGGAATTAACCTCATTCCTCCAGTATTGCACACATGAGTGTCTTCTACCTGTCTTTGAAGTGGTAAGCATTGACTGCAGATAGAGGAAGGCTCTTTCCCAGCCATTCCTTTCTCTGATCCCACACTAAAGATAGCACAGTCTCTGCTGTAAACTGAAAAATCCTTGTTAGTCACTGGTTCAAGTTGTCCCAAGAATGTCCTCACTGTGCTTTCTTGTAACAGATTTACACCAATCCCGAGGTAAGAAAGAGTCTTAATTAATCTTTGAGGCAGCTGAAGGCATGGGTGAGTACATTTGTATTCAGAGTGGAGTGGAGGCTTAAGTCCTACCCTGACATAGCTCCTTGGTGACCCATTTCTGTTCCTGTGCCTTCAGTCCAGAGTGCCAGCTCAGTGAGCTGCGCTGTGATCAAACACCCGGCTGAGGGCCCACCAGGGCCTCAGGCAGGGATGTTAGCAGACAACTAATGGGCATGTTCACAGTCTTGTTTTCTTTTCCCAAAGAGAAAAAATGGGGAATTCAACATTACTCATTTGCAAACCACCTTTTTAACAGCCCTGATGAAAAGAGCTGGTTTGTCATGCAGAGAGGTGTAGGACAGAAGTCAGGAATCCCTTCAGACCTGGATGTGTTGGGTAGTGCCTGTCCTGGCCCTCTGGTGTTCCCTGTTGTGTTTCTGTTTGGTTTCACCTGGGGGGTGTGATCCCGGAGTGAGGGTCTGCATCCAGGCTGGAGATAGAGAACAGCTTCAGACTCTTTGCATCTGAACCTGGTTCCAGTTCTGCTGTATGACACCTCGGAGTCTGGGGACAGAGCAGGAGCTGAGCCATGCCAAGGTTGGGATTTGCAGGGAAAGCTCAGAGTTAAGAGCTCAGCTGAGCTCCTACTAATCGACCTCATTGTCTCCGGAAAAAGTGAATTATAGGCATGGAATTGGTGTACAATAGACCCTTTCTCTTGGGGGGAAGCTGTCTGCTCTTCCTAATTGTTTTATTCTCTTAATTCTTTTAAATGGAAAATCATCCACTATTTTTGTCTACCTCATAAAGAGTCGGAGACCAGTGAAGTTCAGCTATTTCCCATGCAATATTGTTTGGATTTCCCTGTGGGAAGAGTCCTCCAGGCCCTTGTCCCCATACAGAGCACGGAGCCAGGCTTTCATGTGGCACTGGTCACCCGTGCAGCTTCCCAATTTTCCTTTAGCAAGGGACACTGGGAGGATTGGCCAGCCCTGGAGCTTTGCTAGAGACTGAAGGTGGAGAGCCAGGCCCACAGAGGAAGTGGAAGGAGGAGGCAGGAAGTTTGTAATTTTGTTGTGATTCTTTCAGTGCTAGGTAAGATGTGGCTGCTAAGAGAATTTGCCAAAGCTTGTGCAAACAATAATAGAGTTAAAATTGTCAGCATGTCAGATTAATTCTGTGCTCTGGCAGAGAGTGTGAAAGGACTCTCCAAGCTCAGGACACGTCTTGTTTCGCAAAGTGATCAATTTCTGCTTCTCTCTCTTGTTGCATCTCTAGACAGTCACTGAAATGTATCAATTCAAATTCAAGTACAAAAACAAGGTGCCCCAGATGGACATCAGCAGGTAAGGATTTGGGTTGATTTCTCAGGGTTACACTAAAAACTGTGCTCTTGAAGCATTAAGAATTTGCACTTTATGATTGCCCAGAGAGGTTGTGGACTCCCTATCCCTGAAAGTGTCCAAAGCAAGGCTGGATGGAGGAATCTGGTTTAGTGGAAGGTGTCTGTGCAGATGGCAGGGTGGGGAGCAACATGAGCTTTAAGGTCATTCCAACCCAAACCATCCTGTGGTTCTGTGGTTTGAGCAGGTCCAAGCCATTAAGCAGCTGTAAATACCATCAGAGCTGAGGGTATTCACCTTACAGGGTATGAACTGCTGGGAGGATGAGCTGAAATGCTCTTTCAGGGCACCACGAGGCCCTCAGAGTACACCTAAGCCAAGGACAGCTGACAGAAGTGGTGCCTCACCAGGGAGGCCGTGCAAAAACCAGCCCAGTTGTTGAGCTTGCTGCTGTCTCAGCTAACAACAAGTGTTCTTGCACTTCCACCAGGCAGCCTTGTGCTTTCAGATGAGGCTTGCTCAGGTCTGAGCCCTTTCACCATGATCCTGTGCCCAGGATTTTTTCCCTTGAGCATTTGCATACGTGCGTTCTGCTTGAGCAGCCCTGCGTGGGTGACCTGAGAGAACTTTCACTTAGGGTGCCTGAGCTGATGGTGCAGAACATGTAGGCAGGAAGTAGCAGGTTTTTGTCTCTTTTTGATACTCTCTGTTAGATATTTAAAGCTGTGTTTAGTAGGCCATAATCCAGTGCAGCTTCAAATAAATGCTATCAAAGGCCATTTGCTATAACCAAAGCAAAGAAAAGTAATTAACCTGTTTTTACTTTGTTCTGCAGTTGGCATTGGTGAAAGATGGATCTTGGAACCTGCCTGGGCAGCAAGAGAGCTCTGCTGTCTTGTGTGTTCCTCAGGAAGCTCCTCCCACCACTCCTAGAGTGTGCCCTTAGCTGCTCTTTCTCTAAATACCTCCAAATAATTTTTAACCATAAGGCAAAATTATTTTCTTTTGGGCAAATCTGAATTATCTCTGGAATGACTTTTTGCCTTTGCCCTCCATTTCTGCTTCAAAGTTGCTGTCCATTGTCCTCACACTGAGAGGAAGAGGAGATCTGGGATTTGAAGGATAATGGATAGTCCTTGAGTACTTTGGGGTTTTAATCAGCCTTACTCATTAATTCCTAGAAATAAGGACAGTCCCCACATGGAGCTTGGGTGTCCTTTGTGCCAGCCAGGGAGAGGCCAAGCCATCTTCCTGTCGTGTTTGAATGTGCTCTGAGGCTCCAGAGCCTGTGGCCCTGGATTCCTGGGCCCTGTTTTTGTGGGGATTGGCAGTGCTGTGGCAGGCTCATGCGTGCCCCTGCAGTCTTTAGTAATCCAGAGTTCTGGCACAGATCAGGGAGTTGTGTCCCCTTTGCTATCAGCTGCTTCAGCTGATAACACTGCCTTTTACACCTGCAGCAGCTGCCCTGTGCAAACTCAGAGTTAATCACTCAGGGAGAGAGGTTTTGTGGGACTGCAGCATCACATCCAAGGGGTAAGGGGAGACTTTCTCCTAAATGGTCCATGCCTTATTTTAAATGGATTTTGCAGGAATTCCTTGCCACAGATCCCACTCCTTCCAAGGTTCAGTTCCTTATCTTCTGCTTTTTGACTCCCTCCTGCATCAAATTCTCAGTGTTATTCCCATATTGAAGCAGTGCTTGATCTGTTTATTCCTATGGACATCTCATTTCTTTTTTCTTATGAACTTTTAATTTCTGATCTGCTAATCCCACAGTTTGTAATGGTAATGGATATTCCACCTTAGGCACTGCCAGCATTTTCCGTTCAGTTCCTTATCTTCTGCTTTTTGACTCCCTCCTGCATCAAATTCTCAGTGTTATTCCCATATTGAAGCAGTGCCTGATCTGTTAATTCCTATGGACGTCTCATTTCTTTTTTCTTATGAACTTTTAATTTTGCCATTTCTGATCTGTTAATCCCACAGTTTGTAATGGTAATGGATATTCCACCTTAGGCACTGCCAGCATTTTCCTCTCACTGTACATTTCTGAACATGCAGGATTTAATCAAGGACCACAGTGCACATCTAATTCCACAGAATTTGGACTTCATGATCTTAGAGGTCTTTTCAACCTAAATAATGCTGTGATTCCATACCTTGGGAAGTCAAGCTATTCCACAGCCACCCCATTTGCATTACCCAAAGAAGTTCAGCTGGAGGGGAGAATTGCTCTTAATTTGTTCCTTTCTGAGGGTTAGTCAGTCAGTTTCACTCTGGGATATTCTTGGGTTACTTTTTTTACTGCTTTTGATGCAATTTGGGGTGATTGTGTTAGGCACCCTGCAGCCTACGCATAGTGTCAGGGGTCTTCCAAAGACGTAATGAAGGAGCTACACATCTTTATGACCCCTTCTCATTGAAAGTTAGGGAAGTTCAGGTCCCTTAGTCACACAGTGATTCATCTGCTCTGTCTGAAGTTGGCTGACTGCTCCGAGTTGCTCATCTCATCTACCTCAGTTTTAATCAAAGAGAAACAAACTCCTCTAGAGTGCCATTCATCCCACTCATGTCACCCATGGGTCTCTGTCTGGACTGCTGGCTTGGAGCAGCCAGCTGACATTTGGATGGGTGAAGGAGGTGAGGGGAATGCCCCTTTGTCACTGCTGAAAAATGTGCCTCTGAGCTGCTTTTTCTTACATGGAATTGAGTGAGAACATGCAATTCACTTCTCTTCAAAAACTGCAGAATGGACTTGAAAATAGCCCCTGTGATGAATCGGCTGTAGATGGATCCTCAAGTCATTCCTCTCATTCCTGAAATTGCTTAGGTGAAAGGCACTTGTTTTATGGTCCTTTGATCCAATTTAATCATGTTCAAACAAGTGAGTCATGACATTTGTATAATGGTTGCCCCAGCTCCAAAGTCTGTTCAAATGTAAATGCCAGGCCTCTGAGTTTGGAGCGGGTGTTCTGCGGATGCCACCCCATCCCTGGAGCCTGTTTCACTTCCCTGTTTATCTGGAAATTACATAAAGACATTGTAGCTTTGTCACTGGTGGTTTCAGACAAGTCAGTGGGTGCTCTGTGTGTGTAATTGGATCGTGAATATTCATGACTGAGGATAACAAATCCATTATTCTTCTTCCGATTGCAGCAACCACAGGGAGTTTGTGGCTGGGCTGTGCAGCAAGGATGTCAAACAGGCCAGCAGGCTCCTGCTCAGGACCCTGTACCTGCTCATGCAGGACCTGGGGCCACTGCCCAATGACATCACCCTGAGCATGAAACTCCTCTACTACAACCATGGTAGGTGAAGAGCAGTGTGTGCCTTGGGGAGGAATTCCATCAGTCTCTGTAATGAGTGTGAGCCCTGTGAATAAAATAAAGCATAGAAAAGGTGAGATGGGAGAAGCTGTTGGCTGATTGCACTGAGAAATGGTGTAACACAATAAATCTTTCTGATGCAGGGATGGCAGGTGTTTTTAGGAAAGGTTTGAAATCCATATAAGAAGAGCAGCTACATGATGTGAAAGGGGAAAATCCTTCTTCTCTGGGTTTTTGAGGGTTTTTTTTTAGTTTGTTTCCTTAAGGAACAAGCAATGTCAGGTTTTGCTCCAGCACTTTAATGGTATCTCAGCATCCTAAAGTATTTTTTTCTTTCAGCTCCCTGATAACATTTGCTCAGCCCATTTTACCCATTGCATTCTGTCCCTTCCTCCTTAAAAAAAAAAAAAAAAAGAAAAGAAAAAAAAAAGCCTGGAATATTTTTAGTAGCTGATGGTACTCAAAGCTGGTTCATAACTGCTCTTTCTAAATCAGACTGAGGAGAGATGGAGTTTGGTTTCCCTGACCTCAGGGGGTTCCCTCTCTCTGTGCAGTCACTCCCAAGGATTACCAGCCCCCTGGCTTCAAGGAAGATGGCTGCCCTGGTGACCTCTTGTTTGCTGGGGATCCCATCAACCTGAAAGTGGGCTCAGTCTCCACTGATTTCCACCTCATGAAAGTCAGAGTGACAACTGAGAAGAAGAGGGTTAAGAAGGCTGACAGCACCCTGATCCAGAAGAATGGCCCTACTGAGATCTCCCACCAAGGGCTGGACTGTGAGGAAGATGAGGAGGAGGAGGAGTGCACAAAGGTATAGAAATAGCTCTATTTGATTCTCACCAGAAGAATAGAATTTATCTAGCAAAAACCTCCTTAAAAGAAACATTTTCCTTATGCAATTACCACCTCGGTGTATTTTTTAGGTTATGTTATTAAGACAAAACATCATTTGCTTTATAGAATCACCCTTGCCCTGTCAGAGCAGATTCAAATGAGCATGAAGGGGACAAAAGTGACACCCATCCAGGTAGGAAAACAGAAGCATCTTCTTTTTGCCTTGAAGATAAAGGTAAATCTTTCAGTGCTGTTAATAACAGTAGGTTATTAGGGTGCCCAGAGCAGCTGTGGCTGCCCCTGGATCCCTGGCAGTGCCCAAGGTCAGGTTGGACACTGGGGCTTGGGGCAGCCTGGGACAGTGGAAAGTGTCCCTGCCTATGGCAAGGGTGGAACTGGATTGGTTTTAAGATCCCTTCCCACCCAACCCATTCCATGATTCTGTGATTCTCTAATATTTAGCTTTTGGATGAGCAGAGTTTGTCAGGCTGTTTGAATTTTGTGTCAGGTCAGACTGAACTGTAACAAAGGGCTCGTTGATTATGATTGGTTTGTTAACAGAAACATTTGATTTTGTATCAGTATCTTTGCAACTCTTTATCTCAGCAGGGTTTTTTTGAGATATGGAGGAAATGCCCAGATCATCAAAACTGAGTTACATTATCTCCATGTTCAACAAAGCTCTTTTCCTTTAGCTGTTACAGTTTGACTTTTGCTAATAACTTCCATGTGGGAAAACATGCATGAAAATACATGAGAAAAAAAGCCTTTTCTGTGCCTTTAATCAACCCAGCCTGTGCTATACCATGCTGTTTGACCTTCGAGGCTCTGGGATATAGCCTGTGGAACAATACCATCTAGTGACAAAATGGTAAATAGCATTCCTGGGATTGCCAGGCAGTAGGATAAAGCAGCTTCCCTGCCTGTGAAATCACCTTTGCAGGTCTTTCTCCTGCAGATTCCCCGATGACTAAGAAAGAATTAACTCATCCTGCCATTTTTGTTGCTCTGGGGATTTTTACAGGATCCTCCTACTCTAAATAGTTGCCTCATCTCATGACACTGAGGCACTTTGGACACCCCCTCAAATTTTATTGAAACTGTCTGAAAGGTTAATAAATATTAACCAGGGGAGATGTCCCCTCCTTTCCCGCACACCTCACACTTTGGGCATGTCTAGACATAAGTTTTGTTTTCTTAGATCCAGGTTAAAAGAGAGATTATAATTGATAGAGCTGCTGCAAGCAGATGTTCAGATGACACTTCATGCTGAAATCTCTCTTTCTAGGAATAAACTGCCACTGCTGGCAGTGTCTGAGAGCCAAGCTTACACAATTTCATGGGATTTCTGTCTCAGTGCTTTAGTCAAGCTTCCAGATTTTTTTTTTTTAATTAAGCACTTTATAGCTAGTTTTGCTTTGCTGTTTGAGTTGCAGGTAGCAAGAAGAAGAGAGGAATCAAGGAGACAGAGAGGATGCCTTACTCAAGGGCGTGTCAGGAGGTAAGGAAGCGTTAGTGGTTCTGAGATACTCCAGGCACAGGGGAATTCACTGCCATGGGTCGTTGCATCATCAAAGACAACACAAAATTCACTAACATTAGTGGATTTACTCTGCAGGATCACAATGCATAGAGGCTACAGAGTAGCAGAGGCATGTAAACATGAACTGGAAGCTTTGGGAAGAAGCTTTCCACAATCACTTTATTTCCTCTGCCCAGTACCAGAATTTGGTTCTGTTTTCTGGAGTTGGTACCTCTGAGTAACACACACAGAGCCTATCTCTGTCCCAGCCAGGCTTGTTTACCTGTGGGTGGTTTTGGATTAAGGGTCTGAAATCACTACCCTATTTTAGGTTTGAAGGATGTATTTTTTGCCTAATATGGTCTTCACCTCTCCCCTCTTGCTCCCAGACTTTCTTTACATGTGAGTCACAGGTACCTAATGAATCCTCTCCCTTTTTGGTTCCCCCTCCGGGGTAGAAAGAATTATCCCCTGGAGGTACTGATCTCTTTTTTGATGGTTGTTGGGGCAACACAAAGAATTAGGATAGACCAGGTAGGTTGTTTTAGATAAGTAAAAAATTAATCCCACCCTGAAGGCTGGCCAGCCAAACCCTGAGTCACCATCAGAGCCCAAACTCATGGGCATGAGCAGAGGTTTGTTCAGTGACATGGCAAATCTCTGAATACTGCCACTCCATTCTCCTCACATTCAAATTAGCTGAGAATCATGTGAGCTTGAATGGTCAGGATAAGTTAATGAGAGTAGGAAATTGCCACTAAAATTTTCCCTGCCTCTGTTGAAAGGAATCCCGGGATCTCTAAACCAGACAGCAACTGCAGACTGCAACTCACCCTGTCATTGTAAAGGCATCTGCGAGGTATTTGCCTTGACTCTGGATCTTAGGAGTGAACTTGTGTGCCTAGGCTGGTATTTTTCAAAGTTTAACCACATTTTTTTTTCGTGTCACATCCTCCGCTTTCCTTCTGATCATTGTTTATTCTATGAGAACAGGAGCCTTTTTTGTTTGCAGCTCATGGTTGCCCCACTGATTCATGCTCTGACCTTCTTTTGGGGCTGTCACCACGGCCAGCACAGCACCAGACACCTCTCTCAGCATGTGCATTTCATTAGAATTCGGTAGCAGGAGTGAGAGTGTCTGAAGGTGGTGGAAACGGCGTTAGTTGCTGAAAAATGGAATAATCACTTTATCCATCATGTGCTTCCAAAGACTTAAAAAAAAATCCCAAGCCCTGGGAGATTCTTTACTTAATGTATTCTTTGATGCTATTTTTAAAACCATAGAAACTGGCTAATATTTCACCCAGTTTAGGGAAAAACAAAGTCAAGCCAGTAGTTAGAATCATCACTGTAAAGCCTGTACTAATAAAAATTTGACACTTTTTTCCATATGAGAGGGACTTTCCCTTCTTTTCTGAAGGAAGTGGTTAAAACAAATGACCATTGTGAATTCCATGTGAATCAGAAAGCCAAGCTGGTGGGTGAAGTTTGTCCTAAGAAATGAGGAGAAGCTGGGGTAGGAGCCTGAGTTAGGTGTTGTCTGATAGGGTCAGGTGTAGGTGAGATGGGGAGGAGCAGACCTGGTGAGCTGTGAATGTGAACACCTTGTTGCCATCCAGACACTATTTGTAGTGTTTTCCAGCTCTTGGGTTGGGGTGGGAATGCCAAAATCTTCCAAACTAACCAGAACAATTTGGAGTGTCACAGAAAATTGCTGTCTGCACAAGGATTTGATATGCAAGAAGTTGTGAGTTCGAAACCGTTACCCACAGTCACAAGTTGCTTTTGCAAATGTGGGCGAGCACATTTTCTGCTCTTCAGCTGGAGTGAATCGTTCTGATGGCTTGGTTACCAAAAATAAAAACTGGAATTGAGTTTATTGGTTATTATCTTGCTGACCTAGAGCTCTTCAGGAAAACCAGGAATGAAAGCATTAGAGGCTTATTTTTGTCTAATGGACATGGGAGAGGCGAAAGGACGTGGATCTGCCAAAAGAGAAGCAGCTCTTCCTGCCCAGTGAGAACTGGAGCTGGCCTTTAGGAGTGGTCACAGAGAGTCTCTGCCAGAGGGCTTTGCAGACTGGGGGAAAATATTCATGTACTCCACTGGCTTCTTATCTGCCATCTCATGATTGATGATCCTTTTGATCAAATGAGAGATTGCCCTTTCCCAGCAGAGCATCTCTGCACTTAATCATCCAGAGTTAGGCACCAGCATGTAAATTAGCTCACCTGTCCTGGCTTCAGGAGCCTTCTGATTGCATCAGCCAAGGGTTTGTCCTCCTGTGCTATCTTTGTGCATCTTCCTTCTTTCCACTGGCATTTTAGGAGCTGTGAAGAGTTGGGGGAAATAGAAAATTGCTGCCCATTAGTATAACTTCTAGAA
Source organism: Passer montanus (assembly GCF_014805655.1). Classification (NCBI taxonomy): domain Eukaryota; kingdom Metazoa; phylum Chordata; class Aves; order Passeriformes; family Passeridae; genus Passer; species Passer montanus. The sequence continues at coordinate 1,319,985 of NW_024370705.1, read as the reverse complement.
ATTTGTTGATGAGAATGAGATCCTGCACTTAACTTGGGGTAACTTCTGAGTTCTTCAGAAAACTCTTCTATCCTTCAACATCCTTGTCCTGAAAATTGATTTTGGTCAGCTTTGTCTTCATGTAAGCAAACACGTTGCAGTGGAATGAGTTTGGAATGAAACAGAACTAGAAGATGAGTAAAATCTGACCATGTGAACGCCTCTGCAGGCATTTATCTCCCATCAGGAAGCTGTGGGCTGAAGTTCTGGGGTGGTCCTTGGAGCACAGGCTCAGTGCACAGCGAGGCAGCCGTGCAGGGAGCCCTGGCTCGCCCTGAGCTGGGAATGGAGTGGCTGGATCAGCACAGCACCAGGCAGCTCTGCCTCCCAAGTTTCTGGCTTCATCAGCTGCTGCCAGACACTGCTCCTGCTGCTGGGCTGGCCCTGCTTGTAGACTGCTGTGGGACATGAGGGAGCGTGTTGACACTTGGCATTGTGTGGGCATCCCAGTGGGACCAGTGATGGCTCAGGGGTTCTGCTCTGGGATTCACTGCCTGCTGTAGGCAGGCTCCTGCCATGTGGATCAGCTCTCCTGATGGGAGCTGTCTGCAACTGAGATGTCTGGGGAGAGGTTCATACCTAAGTGTTGTGAATCAGGGCTGCTTTAGGCCTCAGAGGACAGGCTGTCTGGCCTCCAGCTGCTGCTCCTTGTGCAGAAGACTTGGATACCTGGAGAAACAGCACATGGCCGAGGGACTGTGTGGACACAGACTTTCATGCATGATGCAGTAATACCTGCCTAGTGTGCCAGGGATCAGTGTCAGTTACCCTGATAGAGACCTCAGAGCCCCTTCCAGTGCCCATTGGGACTCCAAGAGAGCTGGAGAGGCACTTGGAGTAAGGGCCTGGAGGGACAGGACAAGGGGCAATAGCTTACCACTGCAGAGGACTAGATGGGATACTGGAGAGAAATTTCTCCCTGTGAGGCTGGGGAGGCCCTGGCACAGGGTGCCCAGAGCAGCTGTGGCTGCCCCTGGATACCTGGCAGTGCCCAAGGCCGGGTTGATTGGGGCAGCCTGGGACAGTGGAAATTGTTCCTGCCCATGGCAGGGGGTGGAGTGAGATGAGCTTTAAGATCTCTTCCAGCCCAAACCATTCCAGAGCTCCTGTGCCCTGCTGAGCTGCAGTCTTGTGCACGGCTTCTTTCTGGCAGTGAAGGTCAGCACAAGTGTGTTCAACTGCAGAACAACAGCTTGGAGATCAAGACCTTTGTTGTCTGATTTTTCCCAGGCAAACTACGTTCAGAAGTGCCATGACAGAAGGCAGTTGAAGGATGAAACCTGCCATGTGTAGAGCAATAGGAAAACATTTTTTTGTGGCAATGTCATTATCTTGAACTTTCACAGAGGAGAAAAAAGCACCAAGGTTTATCTCTGTCCGTCTATCAAGAGAGTGTATCTGATGAGAAGTTCCCAGAACATTTTCTCCTCCAAACCAGCTGAAGCTACACAGACCCAAGCAATGAAGAGAAAAAGATTCAGAGATGAGCTCGCCTCTCCTTCCTGTGAGCTCAGGCCATGTTGGAAGGAGTGAGACAGGGAGGTCAGGAAATTCCTGGCTTCTCTCAGTTCATGTCAGATCCTTAGCTGTATCTTGGGGCCATTCATCCCTTCCATGAGTTATCCCTGTCTAGTGTGCAGGAAACAGTTTCCTAGTGATCTCTGCATGCAGAGGTGAGGCCTGTCACCCCACAGATCCAGGGAGATTTAACCCTTGCACCCTCAGATTCCCTGGCAGCTCCCACAGGGACATCTGCAGGAAGATGTGGCGCTTCCGTGCTGGCTGCCATTCCATGTGTTCATGCCGTGCATTCTAGCAGCCAGACCCTCTGGAGAAACCCACATACATTAATGTTGGACACATCTAATGTCCCATGAGGGGCTGCTGGGTAGCAGCCTCATAGGCAGAAAGAGTGGCCATTGTCTTTCTCCCCTCAGTTACAGAGTTGGAATCAGGATTCTGGGAAGTGATTGTGATCCAGCAATGAGAATGTCCATCACAGAAGTGGACAGTGTGATTGAGGGCCCTGGAGGAGATTAGCAAGAGAGGTATTGGTAATTTTGTCTTCTAACAGAAATTTTTGAAGCATTGTTTTTTGTACTCTGGAAAGATCTGTTCATTAATCCTTTAAAAGCAACAAGATACACAAGGTGCAGAATGGGGCGTGAGATGAAAGAGTTGACTGAATGACAAAGGTTTTATCAAGAGCTGAGGAAAAGGAAGAGGACTGGTGATAGTCAGTGATGTGTTGACGTGGTTTCCTGGGCACAAAAACGTGGCAGCTTTCCACAGCAGCACCACACTGGGGGTCTCTCATTGGTCCACCTGTGTAAGTTGGCTTTCACAGTAACCAGCGTGATCCTCCTGTACAGATGGAAATCAGGAGGGATTCCACTGTTGTCAGTGTGGCCATGGCACTGGAAACTGATGGGAGCCAGTGCTGGGCTTTAGCCACCCCTGCACAGTCACCAGGGTCAGCACGGCCAGCTGGGGATCAGCAGGGCCAACAAACCTGCTCAGAACACAGGGAAAGGGAGAGCATTCCTCAGGACCTTGTCCTCTCAGGTGGTGAATATCTGCAAGGAAGGAGGCTCTACAACCTCCCTGGCTGACTTTCACCACTACTTGGTTGCCCTCACAGTAAAAAAATTAAAAAATGTTCTTATGTTTAAATGGATTTCTTGTATTTCCCTGGAACTGCTCAAGGCCAGGTTAGATGGGGCGTGGAGCAACCTGGGCTGGTAGAAAGTGTCCCTGCTCATGGCAGGGGAGTGGAATGAGATGAGCTCTAAGATCCCTTCCAACACAAACTGTTCTGGGAATCTGTGATTCTGTGCTTTCAGTTGGTGTCCATCTCCCCTCGTCCTTCCACCGCCACCATGATGTGTCCTGTGACCCTGGGATTTGCTGTGCTACGGAGCAGCCAGCTGTCAGGGAGCAGGCAGGAATTAGGTCTTAGGGGACCAGTCTGAAGAGTCACCAGGTTGATTTCTTCGAAGTGACAAGAGTTTGCTGTGCTGTTGAGTCAGTGGTAAAAATCAGCTGAAATCACAGGATGCCTCGGGTCACTCTGATTAACATCCCTGATGACGAGAGTCCTCTGCACAAACTGTGTTGTCCTGACACCTGAGGGTCACTCTGCCCTATTTCAGCAGCTCAGTCTTGTATCTCAGCCCTTATTCTTCCAGCTTGCTCGATGGAACTGCACTTCTTTTGACATTCATGTTCTTGTGAATTTGTGGGGATAGTTACAAGGTACCAAACAAAACCCTCCATGTCCTGGACAAAGGGAACTCTTCTGAGGACATAAAATCTGCCAAGTGCCAAACCCCAGCATGGGGCAGGCCAGGGACAAAGAGGGACACAGCTGAATGCTCTTGTGCAATTTTAGCTGTTCTGCATAGGATGCCTTGGGAAGCAAAGCACATGTCAGGAGAGCTGTAAATTTTCTTCAATTTGTGCTGGGAATTTTTTGCCAGAGTATGTGGGGGCACTGGGGATTGCAAATTGCAGAGCACAAAACTGGGTCCTGATTGTGTCTATCTAAGAATAGCAGTGTGGCTGTGGTCTGCTCACTCTGTTTTGTCCACCAGTCTGCCTTGGGAAGGCTTTAATCTAAGTCTAATCTATTTTTAGCCTGATATCTTCTCCAGACAACTCGCAGCTGTCCTGTGAGTTTTTTTGCCAAAAATTAGTAACACTTGTATGATTCACAAGTTAGCTGCAGTTCTATTGGAAAACTCCTGTGGCAAAATACTGCTTTTTTACATGTAGTAAAACAGGAGGTTCACACTCACTGTGTGTTCATGATATGACCCAGACCCTAAACTCTGCCTTGGACTCAGAGTCAGGAGGTCTTGGAGCTGCTGCTGCCTTTGCTGCCTGCTCTGGGCTTGTCCCACCTGTCAGCATGGTCCCTTTTGGGATGTTGGTGCAAGGGGCTGAACCTTGTCCTACCTGCTTTTACAGCTCCTGGCTCATTCATGGGGCTGAGGTTGTGTATGAGGAAATGCAACATTCTCACAGCCCAAGCTCTGACATCAGTTATTCAAGTGAAGCATCCCAGTACATGGGAAAAATTAGAATTAATTAACTTCTGGAGGCTTTGTTTGTATGTTTAATCAATGGGAGGGATTTCCTGCTTCTCACCACACCGTTGAAGAGGTTTACTTTCTGCTTCAAGTCAAATAAGCACATGTTGGATCTGACTTAATCCCCTTTAGAGCAGCGTTTCTGGGGAAGAAGCTGGAGTGTTTGGTTAAGGATGGGAGCTGAAGTTGGACTTGGGGTCTGTTCCTGGCTCCGAGCTCCTACGTGAGCTTGGGCAGGGACAGGCCAGGACACGTTGGCTGCAGTGAAATACCTCTCACTGTTGACATCTGATTCACTGAATGGGTGAATAGTGCTTCTCTAGAGCCCTCCATGGCTTCCTTGGATGTTTTCACTCCTCATCTCAGGTTCCTGTGAGGTGCTCGTGCTGCCTGTGGTAAAGGGCAGGAGAACTGGGGGAGCTGGAGTGCAAGCAGCTGCTCATCGTGGCTATTTCTCCACCTTACAAGTATCCCATCCATGCAGGAAATTCTGGAGGAATAGCAAAGGGGTAAAACCTTCACTGAGTAGCTTTCTGGGCTGTGGAAGATCTATTCCTCAGTAGAGGAAATTAAAGCACAGCTCTAGCTAGGTTTAGGCTAAAACAGAAGGAGAGCTGCCTCATCCAGGTGATGGGGCTGGGAGACTGGGAATTGTGTCTCTGCTTTGTTGTGTGGCCAGCAGGACAGGGTACAAACCCTGCAGCTGTGTTAGCACTGCAGAGGTTTGGATGCAGGGTTTCCTCCTCTGGGCCCTTCACTTCAAAAGTAAAAGGAAGCAGACGGGTTAAAATTATGTGAGGGAGAGAAAGTAAATAGCTGCCAAAAATGCCAGTTGGAGCAGCTGAATATCAGGTGAGGAGCTGTAACACATGGCTCTGTCCTCAAGCAAACACACCTTGGGCAGCCTTGGAAAGCTCTGTCAGCCTGGCTGTGCAGGGTGAGGGAGAGCCGGCCCAGCCCACTTTGGCACGCTCTTGTTTTCTCTGCTTTTAGGGAAAGGAAATTGTATGTTGCATGAGGCAACATTGTATGGCTCATAATGAAGAGGAGGGAAGAAAAACAAATTGAAACACGATAGAGAGGCGAAGGGAGGCTGATTCAAAGTATTTTGCTGTTAATCCCTAATCAGAGCTATTTCACACATTAGGAAGCCCATTGCTATGCGGAGATTGCCGAAGCCTCATTCCAAGGTCAGATGGAAAGCCAGCTCCCCCATGACGCGAGCGGGGAATTCTATAATGACCACATCTTGTAATCTGGAGACCTTGTGCTCATCCCCGGGATGTGTGCGGAGCTCTTCATTAACTCCTTGTGCTTCCCCTGCTGCAGTTCCGGGCTTCCTGGTGCCTTGCAGTGACACTAGAGGGAGGTACTCCTGTTTGGGAGCAGGAATTCTCTTAGCACTCCTTTCCCTCTCCGTTCACCTCGCTGTCATCCAAGTGAACTTTGTTTTGGAGAAGCTCTGTGCTGTGGTGTGTCCCCTCAGCTCAGCTCCAGTGAGAGAGGCCACATTGCCAGACTATGCTCTGTCCCTTCTGGGTGGGCGACAGCACACATTGCTCTCAGCAGCTCCGGATTATTATTGTAGAAATGCAAATATGTGACATGATAAGGAGGATAAGTGAGTTTGTCCCCTGGCACAGCCAACACTTCAGCTGTCGTCCTGGCTGTCCATCTCCCTGTGGTCTGTCTGAAGTGTCTGTTCCGTTGACTCACTTATATTCTCACATATATTTATCTGTGTTTTTTAACCTCTTGAGTTGCAGGCTCAGAGTATTTCTGGGAGAGGTTTGTGTCTTTCTAGAGGCAAGCTAAGCCTTTTGGAAAAATGTTTGCTTGGCTTAGTTATTTTTCACAGACTCACAGGTAGTTTTGAAGCCTGAGACTGACCAGCTCACACTGAATTCCCTGATGTACAGAGGGACTGTGTGTCTTCTCCTGTCACAAATTTCACCTAAGTAGCCCCTTCTTTTCCATATGTTATGATTTTCTGAGGTTGTGGAGAAACAGATGTCCTATGAGCTATTATATTCCTCAAGGATCTCCTTGCTCCTGCTATTTTCTGACATTAATGGGGAGATGGGTCCTGTCCCCTTGCCACCAAATCCATTCCCTGTTCCTGAAGCTGAACCTGTTGCTTGCACAACTGTTACATTCCCAGCTCCATCCAGTACTCCAGTTTTGATTCCTTGCCTAATTGCTTTTCTGGAGAACAGGATCACACTGAGCAAAGCCAAGAGGATCCAGGCACACACATGACTCTTTTGGAAGCTGTACTTTTTAACTCATGTTGCAGGAGCATGCCCTGTGAGAATGATCCCCATTTCTGATGGTTCTTACAGATAAACCTCATGAACCTTGCCTTCAGCCAGGAAGAGGTAATAGGACCCGAGAAGAAAAGGAAGGTCAGTGAACCAGAGAAGCTGCCTCTGAACAACAGGGAGTTATGTTCGTTCTGACACACAATACTTCTGGAAGGTGTGAGTTTGCATTGTCGTCTGACTGGTACAGACCAACGTTTAACTTTTCCCCATCCCACGTGTATTTCTGCATGTTTAGTTGTCTCATGAAAACTCTGGATTGCCAAGAGACAGCAAGCACCAGAACTGCCGTGGCCTTGCCAACCAGCTGCACTTGTTTGATGTTCTTAAGCTGTGAATTTACCATTCCACATGAACAGTGTCTGTGTGCTTCTTTCTGCCTCTCTCCCTTACGTCCCCTGCCCCTCACTGAATAAATCCCCTCCTCTGGGGCTGGACTGTCCTTTGCCACTCTGTCACCCTGATTTAATGGCATTATTTCCAGATGAACTCTGAGGTATCAATGCCAGCAAGCAGCATGTCTCATGATCCACCACATTGTGCTTAACTTCATTCTTTCTGCTGTTTCCTGGAGCTTAAGATTTTTTTTCAGAGGAGGGGTCTTATCTCTATTGTGTGCAGAGATAAACTAATCTGTACACATTTTCTGCTGGTGCTGGATATTTAGGTCTTTCTTCAGACTCTGTGAGTAGTGTTGCCATGACTGTATTATCAGCTTATTTCTAAGTCAGCACCCCACCATGTGCCGCGGGGCTCAGCACTGTGTGATATAAATTGTGTTGCAATACACCCAGTTTAGAACCAGCTGGAAGAAAGTTACCTGGTGGCTGCAAATACAGGTAAGGGGAGCAATACATGACAGGTGTCTGATCCATAGAGTCTGGAGCTGTCATCTGCTGTGGCAGTGTCCAAGACTGGTTGCAGACATCAGGGCCCTTCCTTCCTGCTGGAACAGTGATCTTTCCTTGCCTGAAGCTGCCAGGAGATGGGATTGATGCATCTCCCTTCTTCTTTGAGTCTGCTTGGCCAGAAAGTTGAAAAGCCTGAGTTGAAAGCCAGGCTGGACCTGCCTGACTCAGTAGAGGTAATGCCCAGACTGAGCCCCCTGAGATGTTCTGCCACCTTTCTTTCTCCAGGCAGTGGAATGTTGGATTGCAATCCTAAAGCCAATCCTGCAGCTGTCCCCCCTTGGCCCACAGCAAACAGACCCTGCCTGTCTCTGAGCCCCCCACAGTATCTGGCAGGTTCCATGGCCTGATACCTATTTCACAAAACCTGCAGAGCACCAGAATTCTCCATTTTATCCTCACTTTCACTCCATGTTCTCCGTTTTGCACCTGTGGCCTAATAAGCCAGTTTGTTCACATGCCAGAGCCAGCCAGAAACTTTCCTTCTGCCGGGGTTTTGTAACAGTGTTTGCTCTCAGGGCTGCACATCCACAAGTGAGCCAGGCTCTGCACGTGGGTCTGCTGTCACCTCACAGCTCTGCCCTGGCACTGCTGGGCTCTGAGGGCCACATTCCTGCAGCCCTGACTGCCCCCAAAGCCGTGTCGTGCTGTGGGTCACACACAGAGAATGAAGCATGGCTGTGATTGTGGTTGCTCTGGCAAGGTGATCTCACTGCTCTCCATGTGATTCCCAAGGGTTAGGGGCACACCAGCCTGCCTGGTGCAGACTGGGGGATGCCAAGTGTCCTGTCCCCCAGTGAAAGTGCACACACAGCCACCGCCAGGTCACCACAGGCCTTTGCTGGCCCCACGATGCCCTGGTCTTGTAGCCAGGGCCAGAACTCACTGTCTCAGTTCACATGGGGTTCTAATCAGCTATTTTACGGTAATGACTTCTACTCATTTTCATTTCAGGCTTCGTTAGAAATAAAGCAAGTGGTGATGAAGTGCCGCAGTAAACGTCTGATTTTTTTTTCCCCACTAAGTTGTGGTTACCACCAGATTCTAAGAAAAGTCTTTCCACTGCAGATTGGAATCATCTAAACCACTTACACATATCCTTTTATTGGTAATTCTGCTTGGCTAGTTAAAGGTGAAAAACCCTTTTTCTTCTGTTTCGGTCGCATTTCTTGTTAATACTCATTAACTGACTTAATGTATGTTACACATCGTCAACCTGATTCACTACTGACATAAAACAGAAGCGATTCGTTAGTAACGGTCCCTTGCCAATTAGTGAACTAAATTATGTTTGAACAATTTTCTTCAAAGATTCTCCTCCTCCCCTCATGCATCATTTGGCAAGTCCCCTGCATGCTTACAGTAATTGTGTGCGTGCAGTGAAAGGAGACTGTTACCTCCTCAACCAAAATAAATGAATATGTGATCCCAGTGCTAATGCAGCACTGAGTAATACAAATAATCACAGCCATCTTCCCTTTGATCACCCAAAGATCCCAACAGCAATTAAGATTAAAAGCTGCTTTAAAAAACCAGAATATTAGGAATATTCTGTAAGAGGAAAGTGAATGCTCCCCTGGGTTTTTCAGAAAGCCAGCAAAGAAGGGGAACCTGTTCTCGTTTATCACAACCGCAGGCTCTTCAGTCACTGTGGTGTGGATATCTCCAACCTGCTGAGCCACAGCCAGGTGAATGAGGCTTCTGGAAATCCTTCCTGCTTTCTGAGACAGCGTTTAATAAGAAGAGCAGTCTCTTGGTTTCAAACTGAAAGTAAAACTGAAGTCAAACAGAAAACCTATCTTCTCAACCACATCCTTAAATATCTGGTCCTTGGCAGGAACAGCCCCTGGGGCTGTGCGGGAAGCAGGTGGACAGGTATCAACATTTGGTTTTCACCTGAAACCAGAGGATTCTTTTGGGATTTCCATGGCTGTGTGTGACCTAGGAAGTCATCTGATCTGATCTGATCACTGCTGCTGCTGCTTCAGTTTTGGAGAAATGGCAGAGACAAGAAACGAAACATGATCCAGGAGGAGGAGAAATGAATATGAGTTCATGCTAAAAACAGGAGAGTTCTGCCATTGATATTAATGGGGCATTGAGGGGCTTCTATCCATGGTGGTGAGACAAAAATCACTGTCCCAGCAAGCTGAGTGCTCATGTTTTCCCTCCAGTGGATTAGGAAGTGACCCCAGTGGAATGTCTTGGCTCTAACTTGTTCTGAAGGTGTTTAGAAATCAACCAGTGTTTTCCTGAGTGTAATTCTAATCATCAATCTTTTACCCCAGGGGCTGTTCTGTGAGATTACCATCTCGGGATTTTGGCTGGAAGTTTAATTTTTGTAGGTTCTACATTCTTCCCCTTGAGTCAGCAGGTAAGGTATGTGGCTGTGGCCTGCGTTTGTCATGCCACAGGGCTGCCATTCTTGGGGGCCAAGGCCCTTGTGCCAAAAGCAATGTCACCCTGCTGGAATCCCACCCACGTGTGTCACCGGGCAAGGTCTTTTCTGTTAATGGATGAGTAAAATTTCACCAGGCTTTTGTTGTCATCACGAGGTAAGTAAGAGGGATTTGCATCTGAGCTGGCACATTTTCCAGAATCAGTTTCCAAGGCTAATTTAAGTCTGGTTGGCATGTAGATCTTTCCTTTAAGCGGAGGCTGAGATTCCGAAGGCTCACAGTTTTCCATAGGAAACACCACCCTGGGTGTCCATGTGCCAGACAGGCCTGTTTGGCATTTCCAGAGCCTCAATGACCCAGTGTTCTAAGGCAGAATCCATTGGCTGATGGTGTGAATACCTGGCTGGGGAGCTGGCTGTACACGGGGGAAAAAGGAATGCAAATACCCTGGCTGTGATCAGTGGATTCAGCACTCACATCCCTTGAGTGTCCAAGGCCAGGTTGGACAGGGCTTGGAGCACCCTGGGATAGTGGAAGGTGTCCCCATGGCAGGGGGTGGGATGAGATGGGCTTTAAGGTCCCTTCTCATCCAGACCATTCCACAGTTCTATGATTTAGCATCCTTCAGGGAGGTTTGTGGCTGTTTATAAGAAAAGCACCCAGCCCTGCCCTGAAGGGCTTCGGGCAAACACCGGAGGGAGAAGGGGGATGTGGGAGGCAAATACAAGGTACTGGTTTCTTTTCCAAGCATGTCATGCTATATTCTCTTCATGGTACTCGTGTTTCTCTACAGGACGTGCAGTGAGGGGATGTTTACTCTCATGAAAGTCTGGGCTTGATAACAGGAAACGAAGTCCTTTGTGCAGTAGATTGACCTTGAATCACACACAGACCTTTTTTTCAGTAAGAGAGCAAGACTGTGTAAAACACAAGAAAATGGTGTCTCCAGAAAACAAAACTGGCATTTGGAGTTGGCTAGAAAGTGCCCAAGGCTCTGCCAGCCTCAGCTCTGTGAATGTCAGCCTGAGCAGGTGCTCGAGGCACAGCCAGGGTCAGGGCCTTGTAGCAGAATCAGGGGGACAGTTGCTTTTTGTCCCTCAATACTTTTCCTTAAAAGTTCACTCTAGACTGAAAAAAGAAGCTGCATGTGCCTGTGGGTGAGGAGCAGTGCTGGGATGCAGGAGACCCTGCAGTGTGGGGACATTCAGAGGTTTAGGGAAGGAATCCTTCCCTCCCTCTCTTTCTCCACAGAGGGAGTGCTGGCCTCTGGGGCAGGAGCCATCTCAGGAGCCCTTGCAGGAGTTTTGTTACATGGGTTTGATCTGTTGGATGTTTCCAAGTGCTTCCTCAGTGATATTAAAACAGCACTGCAGGATGCAGCTCCATTAATAACCAATAATTCCAGAGTGAAGGAGCTCTGCTTACATGCAAAAACCTACATGCAAAAACATGCTGAACTCTGCTCGCACATCTCCAGCTGTTCCCTGCTGCAGCTCTCCAGGCACAGAATCACAGAATGGTTTTCATAGAAAGGGACCTTAAAGCTCACCTCACTCCTCCCCTGCCATGGGCAGTGACACTTTCCACAATCCCGGGTTATTCCACCCTGGCCTTGAACATTTCCAGGGATCCAGGGGCAGCCACAGCTGCTCTGGGCACCCTGTGCCAGGGCCTGCCCACCCTCCCAGGGAACAATTCCTAATTCCCAATATCCCATCCACCCCTGCCCTCTGGCAGTGGGAGCCATTCCCTGTGTCCTGTCCCTCCATCCCTTGTCCCCAGCCCCTCTCCAGCTCTCCTGGAGCCCCTTCAGGCCCTGCAAGGGGCTCTAAGCTCTCCCTGGAGCCTTCTCCTCTCCAGGTGAGCACCCCCAGCTCTCCAGCCTGGCTCCAGAGCAGAGGGGCTCCAGCCCTTGCAGCATCTCCATGGTTTCCTCTGGCCTGGCTCCAGCAGCTCCATGTTCTCCTTGTGCTGGGACTCCTGAGCTGGAGGCACTGTGCAGGTGGGCTCTCACCATGAAGTTAATCTCCATCTTCCAGTCCCAGCATCTTCCCTGCCTTACTGAAGTCTGGATCTTATCCACTGAAGGCAATCATTGCTGTTCATTCCTCCTGGAGCACACAGTCCCACATCAGCAGGGCTCTGGTGACTCCCAGCTGTCCCCTAAGCAATGGGCTGGGAAGGGACAGCACAGGTAGTTACAACCTCCGTGTTCTCCTGAAAGCTTAGATCAACTTCCCATGGGTTGGGTTCATTTTCATCCAGATCCTTTCCCTGACCTGGCTCCCCTCATTGCCAACAGCTGGTAAGGGTGGAAGGGGAATTATCCATGGGGCAGGGATCCCAAGGACCTCTTGTTTTGGCCCAAACCTCCACACCGACCGAGCTCAAGAGGAGCCAGAGCCTCTAGCACAGCACAAAAACTCCCCCAAAAAAATTGGTGTTATTCCATGGCAAATCAGTGCATGCTTCAGCACCTGGGAGATGCTGGCAAGCAGGACACCCAGGCACAGCTGAGTTGCCTGTACAATCACATATTTCCCATTCCTGATGGTTGTTACCTGGTTTCCCTGCTGAAGTACTGGAGTGACACTGAAATAAAAAAAGGATTCAGGCCAGTTGCCTGACATTGTGTTCTTTCTATTTTCAAATAGCTGCACAGAGAGTTTAACTGGAAGCCTTGGAGCAGGAATAGCCAAAAAAACCTCCAATCCCAGTATTTCAGTACATTTTAGCTAAGGCCAGATGGGCTCATCCAAGTTTGCTGCATGTTAATTTTGGGGAAGCTTTTTGTGCTTTAAAGCTTTTGGTGACTTGGAAATCTGACCCACAATCTACTCACAGTGTTTCTGTAAAGGAGATCTAAGGATTTGACATGGATGTGTCAATTTTCTGCTTCAAACAAAGACGTCAGCATGAAAGTAAGCTTGCCATGGCAGTGGTGTGTTGGAGGGCCATTACCTACTTATTTCCAAAAGTTATTTAGCCGACTGGCTGGCCGCCTTTCCTTTTTCCCAGGCTCTTGGAGAGAATGTAAGAGCTGAGCTACTTGGCTACAAGAGATTTTCTCCTCTGGAATTGGCAGCTGTTCGTGCCGGAAGAGCAGCAGCATATTTGGCCACTGATTGCAAAAGCAAAGGGAAAACCATTATTTTTTCATTTCGCTTTTTTAACTCTCCAGTGGGAGACATTGACTGTGTTTGGGTGACCCTCGTTGCTACAGCATTGCTAAGGCTTCCCTATTCCTTAAAAGTAAAAAATTAGGATATTCAGTTCTTAAAAATGCATATATTCCCCTTGGCCGGGCTCGGAGCGAGCGGGTGCCAAGTGTCTCATTGTGTCAGGCCTTACACAGCAGCACATTCAACGTCACAGCTTCATGAGTCAGGGTTTTCTGTCTGAAAAGGATCACGTCAAGAAAACCAGGACAAAAATTCCCTATAGCCCAGCAACAGAGCGTGCTGTGTGAGAAGCTCTGCTGGGAAGGAGAGAGCTGTGAGGGTCAGACCTGCCCTCCTGGGCGTCCTTCCACGCCGGACAAAGGCAGTGACGGTCAGCACGGCTCCGTCATCCACGTGCTTTGATAATCGCTCCAGGAGGAGCCGGGCCTGGCCAGACCTGCGGCCATGCTGTGGCTTTGCTGATGTCAGGGCACCTTTGAAGAGGCTCCCCGAGTGCTGGTGGCTGAGGTGCCGGGGTGAGGAGGCCGTGTGGGACTGTGTGCGCCGTGCCTCCTGTTCAGACCTGCCGGGATCATCCACGGAGCCGCCGGGAGCCGCGGGGCTTTGGAGGTGTGACATCACAGGGGCTCTGCTGCTGTCACCAGCAGCCCCCCGTGCATCACTGCGGCAGGAAACGCTGCCCGTGGGCAGGCTGGGGCTTTGCAGCTGCTGTTTCCTCTGCTTTCTATTAGTAATTCCATTAATCCATCAGCACTATTGCACCCGTGGGTCACGAGGTTCTCGGTAAGGGAGATTGAACATCTCATGTAAGAAGGACAGGACACAGGGAATGGCTTCCCACTGCCAGAGGGCAGGGATGGATGGGATGTTGGGAATTAGGAATTGTTCCCTGGCAGGGTGGGCAGGCCCTGGCACAGGGTGCCCAGAGCAGCTGTGGCTGCCCCTGGATCCCTGGCAGTGCCAAGGCCAGGCTGGGAGGGGTTTGGAGCATCCTGGGCTAGTGGAAAGTGTCCCTGTCCATGGCAGGGGGTGAGTTTTCAGGTCAGGATGAGTTTTCAGGTCCCTTCCAACCCAAATTATTCTGCAATTCTTTGAGCTTTATGCCCACTATAAAGACAGAGAAGCTGAAATTCAAAGTGGAAGTGCCTCTCCTGAGGGCACAACTCTGCCAGCCAATTTGACAGAGCTCAGTTCTTCAATGTGCTCTCAACAAATGCTTCTCTGCCATTTCTGATGTTGTGTAGATTTCTGTGAGGAGTTTCTTTTGTTAGTCTAGAATATTTCTGGAAAGCCTTGTGAAGCAGGGCTTTGGGAAATTAATTTTCCCTAAATTCAGAAGTCTGCTGGGGGCCATCTCACTTTCTCCTGTGATTTGCACCTTAGTGGTGACATTTGGTATTTGAGGGAGGCATCAAAGAGAGGTGCATATGGAGGGATGTTGCTGAAGCTGAAACCCTTTCTGTTGGTGCACCCACTCCAATTTGAGATGTTTGAGAGCTCTGACTGAAGGCCAACGGCCTTAAACTCCGTATTTGGTCAATGAAGAGAGATCAGCTCTTTCCCAGGGTGATTCAGAGTGGAGACAGGCTCTCCTTTTGAATCACTGAAGGAAGCCTTTCATCCCTCTCTCCGTTATCTGCAGAGAGACATCTCCCCCCAACACTGGTCTTTGAATGAGCTGCTGTGGATCCCACCTGCACCCCACTGGTCTTGGCCAGCAAAACCTCTGGGCTTGCTCCTGTGCCCTTGTGGGGGATGATCAGAAGTCCTGCTCAGGCACAATACTTTGTGTCTGTGCAACGAGGAGGCTTTGCACCTTCCTCTGGAGCATCTGTTGGGAGTTACTGCTGGAGGCAGAGATGGGCTGGATGGGCTTTAGGTCTGATCTGGCCCTTCCTGTCTTCCTTTGATCTAGAATAATGTTTAGCCATTGCTTGCTGCTGAAGGAAGGACGAGGATTTTGCTGATTTCAGTATTTCTGCAGATTTTTAGAGAAATAAAGAGTCACTTTCCTTGGGTTTAGTGAGTCTGGAGATTAAGACTGATCCCCATGAATCCTGTGGTGTGAGCAGCATTCCTGGGAGCTGTGTAGGGACTCCCTGGGTGAGCACAGCCTGCCCTGGGCTGGCTCCCAGGGTGGACATGAGGGAAGATGGTTTGGTGTATGATAGTGGAGCAAAGATGGAATGAGATGGGAATCACTGGGGGCTGAGTTATGGGTCATCTTCAGGTGGTTTTGCTGTCTATTTCCAGTTCCTCTGAAACTTGGTTTTCTGCTGAAAACTGTCTCAGGAGGATTTATATGAGGACACTCGGGAGCCACACTGAATTGGGGGACTGGTTTTTGAGCCTTATCTGTGGTATTTTCTGAAGAAGACAACAGGTGAAGGAGAGTGATAAAATTCCCCTGGCTCCAGCCTCTGCTTCCAGGACATGGCAAAGGCAGCGCTGGCCTCCTCAAGCCAAGACAGGAGGGAAAAACACTTCATTCCTGGGACCCACCTGCTCTCCTGCTGCTGCTCCCACAGCCAAGGAACATTCCTTTGCTCAGGAAAGCAGGAACTCTGTGCCAGACACTTCCCCAGCTGCGTGGGCCGGGAGGAAGAGGAGGCCAGGCACGGCAGCTGCCCCTTGCCAGGCGGGAGCTTACGGAGAAAGCTGCATCCCTTCTGAGTAACAGTCAGCTCCTAAGCCAAGCCAGGGTGCACATTCCCTTTGCTGGGAGCAAGGCAAGTCTGTTCTTGGTGGGAAGTTCCTTCGTGGAGGCTCACCTGGGGAAGAAGGAGGGGGATATGGGAACAGCCAGGCTGTGTGGGACTGTGGGGCCACAGCCTGCTCCGTGATGGGCCAGGGAGCAGTGGAGTGATTTCCCTGGCACGTCGGGATGTCTCACCCACAGACATGAATGAACAAAAGTGGGGAGAACCTTGGCTTTCCCCTGGCCCAAGGTGCTCTCATTCCTGGTGCTTTCCCACTGAGACTCAAAGAGAAGCTGCCTTGCCCCTCTCCTTCCTCTTCCCAGCGTGGCACACAGCCAGGAAGGATCCTCATGGGTCCAGGGACTCAGCTGTCTCCTGCATCAAGGGTGGGCAGCATCCAACGGTCTCCTCTGCTCTTCTCACAGAATCACAGAATAGTTTGGGTTGAAAGAGACATTTAAAGGCCATCCCATTCCACCCCCTGCCATGGGCAGAGACACCTTCCACTATCCCAGAGTGCTCCAAGCCCTGTCCAGCCTGGCCTTGGACACTTCCATGGATCCAGGGGCAGCCACAGCTTCTCTGGGCACTGTGTGCCTGGACCTCCCCATCCTCACAGGGAGGAATTTCTCCCCAGTATCCCTCCTAACCCTGCTCTCTGGCAGTGGGAAGCCATTCCCCCTTGTCCTGTCTCCCTTATGAATGTATTTCTTGTAGGTTCCATTTAGGAACTGCAAGGCCACAATTAGGTCACCCCAAAACTTTCTCTTTTCCAGGATGAACAATCCCAATTTTCTCATCCTTTCCTCACAGCAGAGGGGCTCCAGCCCTTGGAGCATCTCTGTGGCTTCCTCTGGACTCTCTCCAGCAGCTCCAGGTCCCTCCTGTGCTGGGCCCCAGGGCTGGGGCAGCTCTGCAGGTGGGGTCTCACCTGAGAGGGGCAGAGGGGCAGAATCTCCCCCTCACTGCCCACGCTGGGGGCTCAGCCCAGGGCATGGGGGTGTCTGGGTCCCGTGCACACGGCCAGGGCATGGCCAGCTCTCACCCAGCAGCACCCCAAAGTCCTTCTCCTCAGAGCTGCTCTTGATCCCTTCATCCCCAGCCTGAACTGATCCCAGGGGTTGCCCCAGCCCAGGTGCAGCAGCAGCACTGGTCCTGTTAAACCACATGGGATGCTTGAGCTTGCCCGGGTCCCTCTGGACGGCCTTGTCCTTTGGGTGTGTCACTGTTCAGCTCGGTGTCACCTGCAAACCTGCTGACCTCCATCCCTTGTTCTGTGTAACTAATGCAGATCCCAAACCCCACTGCTCCCAGCAGGGACCCCTCGGGCAGCTGCAGCTGGGATTGAGATGCTCAAGCTCCAGCCAACTGCAGGATTCCGCACAGTGCCTCCCTCCTGCCCTGCTCCTCGGGGCTGCCCCACACTTGGGCCAAATTCCTGGGCTCCAGACCAGGCTGAGCACCTGAAGGCTCCCTGTGCCAGCACCGGGCAGGTCTGGCTCCCTCCCAGCACACGGCACCGGGACTGCGGGCTGACCCCGCGGGGCCGCGCCCGCCTCTGGCACCCAACACATCCCGGCGGGAACGGCAGGTGGGCACCAGCCAGGATTTCGGGCTGGAGCGCCCTGGCCCGTCCCTCCCTGCCAGCTGCTGCCGTGCCCCGAGGCAGCGGCTCCGCAGTTCCGAGCAGCGGAAGCGCAGCCGCACGCCGAGCCCTCCTGGCAGCGCCACGGGGCACTGCCAGCCCCGCCGGCCGCGCTTCCTTCCCCTCCGCCTCCCGGGAAGGGAAGCTGCCCCAGCAAAGTGCCCATCAGCAAAAAGGCTGCGGGTGCCGCCAGGGACACCCAGCTGCCCTTTAGATCAGCGCCGAGGAACTTGGCAGCAATTGCGCCAGGAGAGTGGAATGGCAGAGCTGGGAGAGCCGGGGGATTTGGGAGACACGAACGGGATGAATCCAGCCACGGGGCTGGGGACGGTTGCTACCTCGGGTTATTTTTTGGAGGTGTTTGGGTATTTCTAGGGAACTGCCCTGCCTGTGTTTTCTGCCCAGCTGGCTCTCTCCTCCCCTGTGGTTATGGAAAGATGTTTTTGAGCCAGAAGTGCCTTGGTTCCGCAGCGCTCCCCGCGAGCCGTGTGACACTGCCTCCAGCGCTGGGACCGGCGCTCAGTGCTTTCCCACAATAGGCCGGACACCGCTGTGAGGACGCCAAAAAACCTTCTGGCTCCAGAAGGGATTTAGCCCAGCAAAGCCTTTCTGCTGCCTGAATTCAACCCCTCATCCCACCGTGTCCGAGCCAGTCTTGCTTCCATCTTCTCTCCACTGAGCTGCTTGCACATCCCAGCTGGGAAGCCGAGGTTGGGAGGAAGTCTGTGGAGCTGGGGAGTGAAGCCTGGAGATACTGCGGTGAGCAGCTCCTGCGTGGGAGCGAGCTGCCTGCTCTGCATCCCTGTCCTGTCTCTTCCTGGGGCTCTTCCACAGGCAGCAGTCCTGGGAAATCAGGAAGATCTCTCCTGAGTGTCTCTCACTGTGGTCAAGGCTCCGGAGTGTCTTGTCCCACCCTCCAGTGGAGGGTGCTCCCTGCTCTGCCCTGCTCCACCACATCCCCTGCACCTCCCACTCCACCTCTCAGGCTCAGCAGGCGCTGGGCTTTTCCTGCCTCTCTGCCAGGCTGTTTCCCCTGCTGGGTCAGGGCTTTCTCACATTGATCACCTCATCCCATGAGCTGGCAGCCAGTGGAAGAGTGGTTCCCATGCTCTGCCAGCCGCTGCCAAAGTTGCTGCCAGATCCTGCTCATCCCTGCTCTGAAGCCAGCCTGCACCAGCTCAGCTTCCCAGTGCTCTCCCACCCCATCCTTGAGCACCATTTTGGTGGTCCCCATCCAGCTCAGCCCCTAAACTGGTGCTGACACCTTTGCAGGCAAACAGATCTGTGCCCAGCAGTCCCTCCGGTGCCACCAACCATGTGCCCACTGGGAGAGGGTGGCATCTCTCCTCCCACCTCTTTCCAGGCGTTTGCTGCAGAGCTCGCGTGCAGGCAGCTGGAGGAAGTCAGAGGAGCCGCTCAGAGAAAATCTGGGCAAAGACAAGGGAAAAAAAAATCCTGGGACCTGGCAAGAACCTACACAAGTTTCCATGAGAAATCCAACGTGGCCATCCAGCCCCTCTGTGCTGGAGCGCTCCCAGGCCTCTCCCGGGGTCAGCAGCGTTGCCAATGCCCACCCAACTCTCGGCAGAGCCCTGA
This sequence comes from Passer montanus, assembly GCF_014805655.1. Lineage (NCBI taxonomy): Eukaryota > Metazoa > Chordata > Aves > Passeriformes > Passeridae > Passer > Passer montanus. The sequence goes on along the minus strand of NW_024370705.1, from coordinate 1,301,105 downwards.
CCAAGCCTGGTCTCCTGCCCATGGCTCCAGCAGCTCCCAATCCCGTTCTCCCTCCCTGCTGCCAGTTCCCAGCCGCCCAGGGAGCTGCCTGCCTCCCGTTGCTCCCGTGACATATTTATTGCTATCAGTTTAGTCTTTAATTTCCTTTGTTTCAGAATATCTGACGGCGCAATTAAGAAGGCCCGAAGGGCAGCGTGTGTGTGCTCGGTCATCAGACCTGCGGTTACCGTCTGTCTGGGAGCGGCGCTGGAGAGGAGCTCGGCAACAGCTGCCAGCCTTCCAGGCTTGTTTTCATTTTCTAAGAGGTTAACTGAGAGCCCGACGCGAAGAGACACCCGTACACACCCAGAAACCCCGCCACACACACGGAGCCACACGCACCCGTACGGAAACACACACATAAACACAGATGTGGGCCGGCACGGGGACATGTAAACACAGCCCTGCGCGGAACCGGCCCCGAGATCGCGGGATGGGACCTGTCTTATCCCGGCTTTCCCCGGGCCGTGCTGTGGCAGGTCGGGGCTGCCGCATGGGAGCGAGGAGCCCTTGCACCCTGCACCTCCCATCCAGGGAGCGCAGCTTATTCTGCCCCAGCTCCGGCACGGAGGGGCAGGTCCCTCCCGCTGCTCGGCCGAGACCTTCAGGGGGAAGAGCCCGGTCACAGTAGCTGTGAAGAGGCACAGCTGGGGCTTGTTTCCTCCCGGGCTTGGCTGCAAGGCGAGCATGCGAGGATGAGGATGCGCCCAGGGTCGGGACTGCAGAGCTCTCCCTGCCGGCACCGGGAGCCGGGCCGGGCCCCTCTGCCCCGGTGTGCTGGAGGGAGCAAGGGAAACTTGAACATTAATTACAGCAGGGTCAGGGAAGGAGAGAGCCTTTCACTTTGTCCCTAGGGATTGGTCAGCCGTGACCAGGGCTGCAGCTCCTGGTGCCCTGGAGACTGGTGGTGCTGGGTCAATGGGGGCTTGTGGTACTGGGGTGGTGAGGACTGGTCCTGTTGGGGCACTGGGAACTGCAGGTACTGGGGTGGTGGGGACTGGTGCTGGTGGGGCACTGGGAACTGCAGGTACTGGGGTGGTGAGGACTGGTCCTGTTGGGGCACTGGGAACTGCAGGTACTGGGGTGGTGGTTGCTGGGATGATATGGATCAGTGTGTCAGGGTGATGGGTGATGGTGGTGTCAGGATAATGGTGACCACTGGTGCTGGGGTGATGGGACCAAAGGTGTTGGGGTCACCTGTGAGCCCAGGGTGATGAGCACGTCAGTGCTGCCCCACAGCAGGCTGACACACAGCAGCACCAAGGTGAGGTGTTTGCCAGCACAATTTGGCAACACCGAGGTGGGGTGACCACAGCTTCCGCGTGGAAATCCCCATCCCAGGGCCTGGCAGGATCTCACCAGGGCTACCAGGAAGAGACAGACTTCACCCACCCATGGCCATCCTTCCTGCCCCAACAGCAGAGCCCAACGTGGGAAATGCCAGGCTGGGAAAAAAACAAGGAAAAATCTTTCTAGGAGCACATTTGTGCCTCACAGTGCCCAGCTGCAGAGGACAAGCTCCAGTGGCTTTTAAGGGCTGGGTTCACGCTGCTGCCGTGGGGCCTCATTTGGAGCTTGCTCCTCTCCCGCTCCTGCCTTCGCAAGACGTGTAGGAACTTCCTATCTCTGGAGCCTCAGGCCCTTAGTCAAATTTGGTTGGCAGCCACAGGCGCGCACACGCTCGCCCGGCAGGATTGCACGCACACCTTGTTTTCTTAGGAAACAAGAGGGGAGCGTGACCCAGGCCAGGTAGCGCTTCACTCTGCTGTAAAGAATGAACATGTCAACTCTTCTGGCCCTAAAACCTGTCCCAGATGCACTGAAGGCCAGGGGGGATGTTTGGCATCCCCGTGGTGAGCTCAGCCAGGTGAGAGAGGTGCGGCCAAGTTTGGTGGGACACCCAAGGTGCCCATCAAGGCTCAGTCCCTGTCTGCTGCAGGCATGGGCTGGGGGTCCTCAGCAGAGGAGTCCTGCTGCTGTTGGGTGAAGCCCTGAGCAGGGAAATAAAGGATGGGACATCCCCAGTTTTAATTGGGAATGTGTCCCTGGTCCCCTGTGGTGCCACTGGGCTGGAAGTGATGCTGTGCCCTGGGGTTGGAGAGTGTGGGGAGAGCAAAGAGCAGGGACAGACCCCTCAGTCTCAGCCAGGGCTGCTGTCCCTCTCCCCTTCATATGGACAGGAATCTCTGCTTTCCTTTCCTCTGTTTCTCTCTTTGCTGACTCCCTGAATTAGTTTTAGTGGGAAAAGGGACAGCAGGGGCTCATCTTCCCCCAGAGCTGCACTGATGTGCAGCCAAACGTGGCACAACCCTGTGTGTCCTACAGGGCTGGAGGCCCCGAGCTGGAGCAGCAGAAGGGGTACAGGGGGCTTCAGTGGCTTGTACCCTCTCTGCAGCCCTGGTCCAAGGAGCCTGGGGACCTGCCACAGCTCCTGCTTAGCCCCAGGGCTGGTCCTTCCCCACCATCCCTGCCATCCTAACGGGTCTCTCCCAGTGCTGCCTGCTCCTCTGGGAGCCTGCTTGGGATATGCTTCCGAACACTTTTCTTCCCATCTTTTCACTCTTCCCAGCCTCATCACAAATTGTCCTCCCTTTCCTTAGGTGAGATCTTCCCCTTGAGCCCTGATTTCCCCCTAGGGCCAGGAATTATGTAGGCTCAGGCCATCTGAAATGCCTTGTTAAGCAGATGTGTCTCAACTACCTTCAGCCTCACAGGTCCTGCTGAATTTTGGGTTTTGGGCTCAGTCTTCAAGGCAGGTTCCACATCCCATGAGACCCTAGCAGAGCAGGAGTGGATGAGCCAGGATGTTCACTCCCGTTTGGGCACTGATGACCGGGTGCTCTGCATGCTCAGGGTCCGGCCAGGGCACTGAGCGCTTTATCGAGGCTCCTGCACCGGTGCCAAGCGCACCCGGGGCTGTGGAAGCGCCCCGCTCTCTGTGGAGGGCGATAGCTGCGCGGAGATAACAGCGCTATCAGATCCCCGGGGCCGGCCCCGCCCGTGGCTCCAAGGCAGCCCGGAGCATCCCCTCCCCGGGGAGAAGGGTCCCTAAGCCCCGTGCGGGGGTCCCCAGCAGCCCCAAGCTGGGGTGCAGCACGGAGAGGCCGCTCCAGCAGCTCCGCAGGGCTGGAGCTGACCCCGCTCCAAACGAGACTAAACACTTGCTGAGCAAAGCTACCGACAAGGGTCTCGGGGGACCACTGGGGATGTGTCATCCTGCTCCCGAGCCAGCCCCGAGCTCCAGCGGTGTCACACAGAGAGTGGCTCTGCCGGGGGTCCGGATCCTGGCCGTGCCCTCCCCCCGGCTCTTGCGGGCGGTGCCAGGTCCCCCGCTGGGCACGGGGGCGGCTCTCGGAGCCGGCTCCTGCGACAGAGGTTGCGTTCGTCTCGCCTCCAGCCTATTGTCTTGTTTATTTGTCACGGTTGGTCCCCAATTAGGAGTTCGAGCCGTTTGGGACAAGAACTGTTTCTTCCCATGTGAGCGTGCGGTTCCCGCTGGCCGGGCTGTGATGTGGCCGGCGACCCGCAGGAGCATCTGCTATTGCAGCAACAGCGCCCGAATGCGTTTCAGATGGGCTCGCTCTGCTTTGCGTGCTCGGGCCGGCGGCCAGCCCGGGACGGAGCCTCCAGCCGGCCCTCGGGATGCGATGTTCCCGTCCTCGGGGACCCGGCTTGGGGACCTGCTGTGGGGACGGTCACCGGCCAAACGCGTCTGGCCAGCGCCGAGCCTTGGGGTGGGGAAGGGGCTCTGCCGTGGGCACCAGCGGGTCCGACCCCAGCCCGGGTGCACACGGGGGAAGGCGGGATGCTCCACCTGGGATCTCTCAGGGAACGACCCGACCGCCAGCCGCGGCTCTGCGGGCGAGCTCAGCCCCGCTGGGGATGCTCCCGCCGGCTCGGTGCGGGGCTGCAGCGCGGGTCACGCCGCGCAGGGGACGCGCAGCCGGCGGTGCCCAGCCCCGCACCTGCGGGTCCCGTCCGGCCGCGGCCCCGGGGCAGCGCAGGGCCCGGCCGGCCGGGTTCGCGCGGCGTCAGGCAGCACATGATCCGCGCCGCGGGGCCAAGGGCTGAGGTCAGCCCGTCACACCCAGGCAGCGGCACTGACTTCACCGCGGGCAGGAGCAGCTCCTCACGTATCCCGCTCCCCGAAGGCAGCGCTGACCCGCCGCTCGGGGCCCGTGGTCAGGCCGCTCCGTTATCGGGGCGCGGGCATCGCTCCCATCGCAGCGGATGGCTCCCCGGAGCCCCTCCTGGCCCTCGTCCCAGCCAAAGTAGTTTCTCTGGTCCTGGGGCCGAAGGGGAGGCGCTGACAGGGTGCTGCCGGTGCCGCTGGGGAAGCCGCAGCGCCGGGTCCTGCGCGGTGCTCCCGGTGCGGCTCGCGGGGCTGGCCCGCTTCCCCGGGGCGCCGGCTGGGTGGGATCAGCCGCTGGCTGAGGTAATCGAAAGCCCTTTCCATCTCTCCCGAGTCTGGGATGAGCGGAGCAGCGCGTCCTGCCTCGCCGGGGCGATGGCACGAGCCGGGGGCCACCGCCGGCCCCGAATCCCAAACCTCGCGGGACGATGGAGGAAGGGATTTGGGGAATTTTAGGGGCTTGTCCACGCGTTTCCAGGGAAGGAAGAGTTAATACCCCGCCTGCTGCTAATGAGCCTTAACTGGGAATGACCCGACACGGGGGAGAAGTGGACCCATTGTCCTCGCCTGCGTTTGACTGTCTTCCAGGGAGACTCATGAAACGCAGAGCCGGGGCGTGAGTTCCCGATTTATGTCAGGAGGCTGTGATTTATTCTGTTTATTTATTTTTGCCATCTGGATGAGGAGGGATGTTGAACGCAAGCGTGAGAAATCCAGATGTGCTCGGCTCCTCGCTCACACCGTCCCCAGCCCAGCTCCCGGCCCCGCCGGGCCCGACCCTGTCCCCGGGCCTGGCAGCCCCCGAGCTGCCCGGGGCGGGTTGGTGGCACCCACGGCACCTTCCACACCCCCGGCGGGGATGAACTGTGGGTGTTGGCACAAGGAAAGGCTGCGTTTGGATGTCCAGCCCTGGACTTCCCAGCATAGGAAATGTTGGCCACACAATGCCCTGGTAACAATAGCCATGGGGACACCTGTGTGTCCCCAGCTGCAGGGTCAGGGTGACCCTGGCAGCTGTCAGGGTGCCACAGTGACAAAGTGCTGCAGGACTGGTCCCGGGGCATAATGCCTTTCCTAAAGTGATGATGCCCTGCCCCATAGCTGTGTTTTGGGGGGGTTGTATTGCTTTGAGTGTATTGTATCCCACAGTGCAGGCAGGAAACGAGCCCCACAAATGGGCTGCAATTCCAAAATGGGCATCCTCCAGGGCAGGGACACAGGAGACACCCACGGCTCCTTCCCTGCTGGCAAGCTGGATGAAGGAAGAAAGCCACATCATGCATGGGGAGACACCATGGCATGCAGGGATGTCCCTGGGTGCCTCGGCTGTGGGATGCAGGAGCCTGTTCTGTTTTGGCATCCGTCCCTTCCATGAAGGGACAGCAGGGCCAGGCTGGAAATGGGCACTGCTGTTCCTGCTGTCACCACTGGTGCAGCACAAGGCTGCCCCCGGCACAGGGCAGTGCCTGTCTGGGGTCAAACCCAGGCCATGAAACCTCCCGCAGGAGCTGGGAGGCACAACTGGGCAACACGGCCCCTCAGGGCAGAGGAAGAGGGGCTGAGGGGGCAACTTGTGAATGTCTGTGGTGATCTTTAGGTTGGGGCTCCTCTGAGACACGAGAGATGATCACACAGGATCTTAGCTCATCCGCTTGCTGTCTCATGCCTGGGAGGTTTGGCCAGTGGCCCAAGGGCTCCGGAGGAGGAGGAAAATTTCATCATCCTGCTGCAACGTCTCCCGTATAATCAGGCTCTTGTTAACCGGTAGAGCCCCATGCGAGGCGCTCGCTGAGCACCGGGCCACGGCTGCAGCCTGAGGTGGTCTTGGCCCCGGCAAGGCTCTGCTGAGCCTCTCCCAGCACGGCCTGGGAAGCGGCTTTGGTTTTATCTGGTGCGTCCCCTCCACCTCGCACATGCTCACTCAGCTCCCTCAGCCTCCTCCCAGCCTTCCTCCGCTGCCACAGGAACTTCCAGGGTTGCCAGAGTGGGGCTCCCCACACCACGGTGCTCCACACCCTGGGATGGTCCCCCCACTGTGGTGGTGCCCGTGCCATGACGCTCCCCATGCTGCTGTGGCACCCACACCACAATGCTCCCCTGCCAGGACAATCCCTGCACCACGATGGTCCCTGCACCACGATGGTCCCACATCGTCCCAGCGTTTTTGAGCAGCTGGTGAGTCAAATTAAACATTCCTCCCACCCGGAAAAATATATTTCCAATCAGCCATCCTATAGCAGGTGGGAAGGGAGGAAGGAACAAGGTGACAGGGGACTGTGATCCACAGCCACGCCTTGAGGGTTTTTTCCCCTGAGGGTGCTTTAGGGGAGCAGAGGTGTCTGAGGGTGAGCACAAAAGGCACCCAAGGAAGAGCAGCCAAATACAGTCTGTTTCTATTTTTTTATTTTAAAAAAGTAGACCAAGAAACATAAAAAAATAAATATTTAAATAGAATTTCAGGAATATATTACCACAAATATTATTAATTAATTAGCAATAATTATTGGCAATAAAATAGTTAAAAGTCAGTGCACGCTGGGCTTTCCACGGAGGCATAACCCTCACAGCCCACTCTGGTGCCAGGAACGCGCCAGCGCTACCTGCCACCGGCCTGGGGCCCGTCCCTGTGTCCCCACGTCCCCATGTCCCTGTGTCCCCTGTCCCTGTGTCCCATGTCCCCGTGTCCCCTTGTCCCACGCCCCCACAGCAGGGCTGCATTCAGCTGTGCAAGCCCAGCTCCTGGCCGTTATTTGACTCAAGCTCTTCCGAAGGGAAAAGCTCTTTTCTGAATGAGAAGTTGCTCCGTGCCCCGCCGTGCCCGCGCGGGGGGATGATGCTCCACAGTGTGGTGACAGTCCCACACAGGTGGCCTCGTCCCAAACACTGGGACCCAGCCCTAGGCAGCACAGCCACCAGTACCCTCAGTTTGGCTCCTTGAAGGGGAAGCCAGCCTTAAAACGTGCAGGGGGAGCGTGTCCACACGTCCCTGCATGCCAGTGTCCTTCCTCACAATCCTTTCTCCAGGGAAGTGACAGCTGTCAGACGGTGCTCAAGGGCATCTGTCCGGGTGCTCTCCCTGATGACACTGTCCGTGGGGACAGAGTCCGGCCCTGCCGCCACCCCCACAGCTCCCCACAGCCCGCGGGGCCCGGGGGTGGCTGAGGCGCATCCCGGGACCAGCCCGTGCTCCTCGGAGCCGCGCTGCCTCGGCCTGCTGGGTGCAGGACACCCCGGGACACTCCGGGCTGCCACGTTCACCCCCTCAAGGGGTAATAAATTACCGGAGGGCGGGTGGGGCCGGCGCAGGGTCCGGGTAATAAATAGGAAGGCGGGAATGCGGGAGGCAGCGGCGGGGGCCGCCCAGCAGCAGAGAGGCAGCGTGGCCGGGGCGGGCGCTCATGAGGGGCTGAGATGAGGTAGGAGGACACGTGCTGCCTGGCCGATGACCTGCACGTACTTCCTGAGCACCTGGCAGCCCTGCTGCTTCTTCTTGAAGGCGCTCTTGCCCTTGGAGCTGTCCCCGTACCTGACGTCCACCTGGAAGATGTTGTAGTTCTTGCAGAGGAGGCAGGTGAGGTTGGAGATGAGGCCTCGGGTGGTCTTGGTGGTGTTGTGGAGCCGCTCGAGGAGCTCTTTGGCCATGGGGTTCAGCTCCTCCTGGTCGCGGGTGATGTTGCCCAGCGAGGCGTTGAGGAAGGCGAAGAGCTTGTACATGGCCACCATCACCTCCTTCCTCTCGCTCGTCCGGTTCACGCGGAAGGCAGGGAAGAAGATTCCGGCGGGGTTGCAGAGCTTGTCGCTCTCGCTGCTGAACGGCTCTCCCTGGCACTTCAGCTGGGAGGAGAGGCAAGCGTCACCCCCTGTCACCCCGTGTCCCCCCTGCCACCGTCCCCACGGTGTCCCCAGCCCTCCCCCTTCGTGCAGCGGGGCTCCGTCCCCCCGCCGTGATCCCCGGCCGTCCCCGAGCTCCACTTACGTAGAGGCTGAAGAGCTCCTGGGCGGTGGCGTTGAGCACGGCCACCTGCCTGCGGGTCTGCTCCTGCACGTTGGAGCGGCACAGGCCGTGGCTGGGGCAGCCGGAGCCGCTCACCAGCAGCGCCCGGCCGGCCACGGGCCGCCGCTGCAGCAGGAGCAGGGCCACGAAGGGCACGACGCCTGTGAGGGAGAGAGGCCGCTGTCACGGTGGGACCGGCGCCAGGCCACGCTGGCCCACCGCGCTGTCGCTGCTACATCACCCGGGATGATCCCGGCTCCAGGCACCCAAAGGGAGGGTGTCCGGCTGGAGCAGGGACTCACCCGCCTGGGTGTGCGTCCAGCTCAGCTGGAGCCCCCAGACCGCGCTCTGCCGTGCCGGCCGTGCCGCAGCTCCCGTCCCGCCGCCGGCCCCCTCACCTGCCCCCCGGCAGGCGCTCCCCCGCCTCCCTTCCCGGCGGGGGGCCCCGCAGCATTCCCACATTTCGCAACCGGCCCGGTGGCGACCTGTCGTGTTTAATCAAACGTGCAAGACGCTTTTTCCTCCGTTATCCTGGTCCCGGCGCTTCGGGAGCAAGGCCCCACCCCGGCCCGGCTGACTCAGCGGGGCTCCCGCAAGGAAACCTGCTCTCGGCGTGCCCTCCCTCCTTCCTCCCGCTCCCGGCCCCACCGCCTGCCTCAGTTTCCCCGTCTGAGCAGTGGGCGCAGCGCCGAGGAGCCCTGGGGAGAGACGGCGCAGCTGCCGGAGGCTCCAGCCAGGAAGTCCCCGGGCGCGGAACAAGGGGACCCTTGAGCCGCCGGCAGCTCCGTCCTGAGCGCGGGCGCTGCGAGCCCCGGTCCGCTGGGACCACCCCCCTAAACCGGGATCCACCCGTGCCCGGAGAGGCCAGACCGCCTCTGGAGCCCGCTGCCACCTCGGGCAGGGTGGCCAGGGTGTCCCCGCCGCTGGGTGACCTGGATGCCAGCAGCAGGGCCCCGCCAGGGTGGGGGTCCCGTGCCCGCAGCGCTGGGGCTGCCAGGCGAAGTCCCCGGGCAGTGACGAGCGCCGAAGTCGCCGCACTTGTCAGCGCCTCGGACGTGCCGCCGCTGCCGGGTAATCCGAGCCTCGATTTATTTACCCTGCCCAGGTGGGAGAGGATCTACCTGGGCGTGTTCCAGTCCCTGACCCGCACGGGACGGGGGGACCCTGCCCCCCGCGCCCCGGCTGTCCCCAGGGGATGCAGACTCCCGGAGCCTCAGGAGCCCCTCTCGCTGTGCCCCCCCGGCCGCTGTTCCGCCCATTCACAGCTGGGCAGGGAGAGGCTCTGCCCCACGTGTGCCGGGATCTGGGAGGGTGGGGAGTCCCCGGCGGTGCTGCCCCGTGGGACCCCCAGAACGGCTTCGGGCTGGGGGCTGCTCCCTCCGACCCCTCCTGCACTTGGCGGCCTCCCCATCCTTCCACCGCTCCCGGCACGGCAGCGCCTTGAGGCACCGGGAGACCCAGAAGGAGGAAAAGCGGCAGCGGGGGAGAAAGTATTTAAAAGTACAAAAAATAAAAAAAAATCCCCCCCTCCTAGAGATTTTTTTTTTTCCTTGGAAACATTTCCAGTTATATAAGTGTCCAGATGTTGGCTGGACCGCGCCAGCGCCGCGCTCCGCTCCCGCTGCCAATTCCCAGAGATGCTCATCCCGGGGGGGACGCGGCGCGGCGGGAGCCCTCGCTCGGCTCCAGCGGCGGCATCCAACGGGACCCGCCTGCGCCCGAGCATCACCGGCGAAAGGAGGGGAGGGGGAGGAAAAAGGGGAGGGGGAGAAGGGGAAATAGTATCCCCAAAGTCGATTTGTTTTTTTTTTTTACCTGCCGGCACGAACTTCATTGTGAGCCGCGTCCCGGGAGCGACTTAATAGGGATTGGTGTTGGCAGAGGAAGTTTTCAGAAATTCATGTTCATACTGGGGGACTTCTCGGGGTTTATATACCGGCAGCCAGCCTGCGGTGTAAGGGGAGGAGAAGAAAAGGGGGGGGAAGAGAATCATCGGATCAGCTATCGCTGCTTCCATTGAATTTGGGAATCAGGAAGTCGGAGGGCTTAAACATGATTATTCGAAATAAACTTCTGAGAACAAGCACTGTGTCCTCTTTTGTTTTGCGCGCGGGCTCGGGGAAGTGGGTGGGCTGGAAGGGATGAATGGAAGCCCCCCCAAGGGAGGTGCACGTGGGGTTCGGGGGTGTCGAGGCGGCGGACAAGGAGCGGCGCTGGGACGCGGGAGCCGCGAGCACTGTCACCCCCGGGTCCCCCTCCCCGGGCCGAGGCTTCCTCGCTGGCTGCCGGAGCAACCGCTACAATGAAGGAGGTAAAAAGGTCTGGTTTGGGGTGTGTTTGGGGTTTTGGGGGGATGCAAGGCGCGGGGAAGCGGCGGTGGGTGCCGCACGCCGCGGTCACGGTGGGGTGGCCGCGGTGGCAGCGGTGTCCCCCAGCCCGCCGCTGGCTCATCCCTTTGGGCAAAAGCGTTATCAGTCAAGGGTGGGTTTCTGCAGGGAAAAGGACAAACCCAGCCAGAGGAGAGGCCGGACCGGCCCCCCCGGGTTAACCCTTCCCTCGGCGGGGCTGTCCCCTGCCTGCAGCGGGCAGGAGGGCGCTGGGTCACCGTGTCGTGGGGACTCCACGGGATCAGGACACTGCGGGGCTGGTCGCTGCCCGATTTGGGTGAAAAACAGGTTAAATGGATTTTTTTTGTCCTTCTCTGTATTTTTTCTCACCGGGGCCGAACTGAAGCTTTAATCAGGTTTAGCAAGTTTGTGCCCCGGCAGGTGAACCGGCGGTGACAGCCCAGGAGCGGTGACGCAAGAGCCACCACGACCCCGGGCGTGCTGCCTTGGGGGGGACACGGCGAGGGGGCACAGGAAGGCCCCTCTGCACTGGCGGGGCCGGGCCACAGCTGCTGCGTGCCTCAGTTTCCCGGTGCAAGGACCAGCCTGCTCTGCCGGTGGCATTGATGCCCAGCCCAGTTTAGCCCAGTCTGGTTTTAGGGGGGCATCAGGGACGAGCTGGGGACTGTGGAGGGCGGGGACGATGAGCTCCATCTCCCTCCCTGCAGCCTCACCCCAGTCTTTTTGGGATGTGGGGAGCAGCGCATCACATATTGATGGACATCTAATGGCCTGACAAGTTTAATTAGCTGAGAATTAATAGCACTTAATTATTAGCATAGACAACATCCTGGGGCGGTTGTGTGCAGGGGTTGACGCGGATTTGCCCTTTTCTTGGATTTCCCAGGGGCAGCTGAGTCTGGGCTGGAGCTGAGCTGGGCTTTGAGGTCCCCCAAGGGGTGTGGGACCCCTGGTCATGGTGGCACCGGTGTCTCCCCCTGCAGCTCAGCCCTTGGGGCAAAAGCATTAGGATTAAAGGAGGGGTTTTCTCCAGGAAAAAAGACAAACCCGCGGGGAGACGCTGGACCTGTGCAGGGGGATGCTCCGGTGGGAAATCCCGAATTCCTGGTCCAGACAGGCTGGACAGAGAGATGGCAGGATGGGAGATGCCAGGGTGGGAGGTACGGGGGGGAGATGATGCCCAGGAATTTCCCCTTCCCCAACCCCTTTGGCAGCAGGGATATCCCTGTGCCGATGCCCGGTGGAGACGGGCAGCAGGAGCGGGGCTGCGGGAGCCTGAGGGGGCGGTGACAGGGGCGGGGGTCCCGGCGTGTCCCCAGGAGGGAGCGGGGCTGGGGGAGCCCTCCCTGTCAGGAGAGACTGAGGGTCGGGGCTTGGGGGTTTGGTGAGGGGCCAGCTGTCCCCAGTGTCCCCAGTGCCCCCTCCATCCCCACCGTGGCCTGCGCAGGGACAAGAGGACAAGCCCAGGGTGTTCCAAGGCCACCGCTGCCGTGCTGCTGCTGCTCTGGGCCCCTCTGAGCATCCCTGCCCAGCGCTGTCCTCGGCTCCATGGCAGACACCCCACTCTGTCCCTGTCCCGTTCCTGTCCCCATGGCGCCTCTCTGCCGCATCCCTGTCCCCCTGCTGTCCCCTCTATCCTGTCCCTGTGCTGTTCCCCTCCTCATCCTTGTTCCATGTCTGCTCATCCCTGTCCCCATCCCTGTCCCATCCCTGTCCCCATCCCTGTCCCATCCCTGTCCCTATCCCTGTCCCCATCCCTGTCCCATCCCTGTCCCATCCCTGTCCCATCCCTGTCCCCGTGCTGCCCCCTGCTGCTCCAGCTCAGAACTGGCCTCTCCCCATCCCATAATTGCCCCCGCCGCCCCATCCCAACCCAGAACTGACCCATCCCCCCCCGCTCTGCAGCTGCCCCCTGCCCCTTCCCCACCCCCGGCCTCTCCTGTCCCCAGCCAGCAGCTGTCCCCTCCTGCCCTTCCCCATCCCGTCACTGTCCCCCTGCCCCAGTCCCTCTCAGAGCTGCCCCAGCTCCCCCCGTTACTGCCCCACCCCGTAACTGCCCCCCACGCCCCATCCTCATCCCCCTCTGGCTCCCCTCCAGGTCCCCACCCCGCGGTGTCCCCGTGCAGGGGGACACCCAGATTCCGGGGACACCCAGATTCCAGGGACACCAAAAGTCCCGGGTGTCCCCCAGGGGTGGGGACGAGGCTGGGGGGTGTCCGGGAGTGCCCGGGGGTGTCGGGGGAGCCCTCCCGGGGGGCTGAGCCGGGCAGGGGCTCCTGGCCCGGGGAAATCCAGAGCTCAGTAACGGAGGGCACCCAATTCCCCTCGGACTCACGATGGGGCCGTGCTGGGGCTGCCTCCCCCTGTCCCTGTGCCCACCGATGTCACCCCACTGGTGCCACCCCAGCAGTGCCACCCCAGCAGTGCCACCCCAGCAGTGTCACCCACAGGCTGTCCCCATGAGTGGGCACTGGGGTTCCCTTGCTTGTCCCGCTGGGGACACCAGAGAAGCCACCACCCCTTCAGTGACACCCAGCCGGTGTCACCCCGTGTTTGGGGTCCCCCAGCCCCCCGGGGGTCACGTACCTGCACCCTCCCCTCCGCAGCCCCCTCCAGAGCTGGGTGGGCGGCCTGGTGGTGGCACAGTCGCGGTCACTTCCACGGTCACCCGCAGCACGCCGAGCTGGCCCGGGCTGCTTCATGGTGACATTGTCCCCCACGAGTGTCCCCGGGCGCCGTGGTGGCCGTCCCGGACTGAGTCAGGCTTGGAGCCGGCGGCAGAGCCGGGCGCTGCGCCGCACACGGCACCCACGGGAACGAGTGACTCCGCGGGGACACATGACCAGGTCTCAGGACTTTTGACTCAGAGGGACCGGTGGCAGCGGGTGGCCCGGTCCTCACGGTGGCCCTGGCCAGGCTGCAGGACACTGCACTCAGCCTGGCTGGGGCTGTGGCTGTGGGGATGGCCCAGACAGGACTGGGACATGTGGCACAACGTGTCGTGTGGTCTGTGCCACCCCCTGGCAGTGCCAGGCCCTGTGTGGCACACCACAGCCTGTCACGTCACATGCCCTGTGTCACACCGTGCTGTGTGCCACGTCCTGTGCCACATCCCATCGTGTGCCACATTGTGCCCCGTGCCATGGGCCCCACTGTGCAGTGCCACATCCCAGCTTGTGCCATGCCATGTGTCACACCGTGTTGTCCCACATGCCCCACGCCACCCCATGTCACATCCCGTGTGCCCTGGCGAGGACATCAGGCACAGCCTGGCCACCAGAGCACAGCCTCTCCCTACCCACAGCCACCAGGACAGACACAGGGACAGCGGGACACAACGTCTCGGTGGCCCATGGGCCAAGGTCAGCACTTTATTTCCTTCTGCCGTTGTACAAAAATAAAGAAGTGCCACATGAGCGGGGGCACTGCCCATCTCTGTGTACCAAAAATATCAATACATAAATAAATCCTTGTGATGTTCATAGTTTAACACCGTAAAAAAAATACAATAAAAATAGATATTTATATATTAGAAATGTCCTTAAATACTTCTGCAAGCTGTAGGAGTTAAATTAACCCTAACAATTAATAAATACAATGAACACACAAATATTAATGTATAAATAAGGGGGAGGCAGTGGGGGCTGTCACCCACTGTCACAGTGCAGTGGCCAGAGCCAGCCCCTGCTGGGCACAGTCAGGGCTGTGGTGGCACGGCCTGGGAGGCTCGGGGGGACACGGAGGGGACAGGATGGCAACACCTAGTGTGCAGGAGTGAGCCTGGGGACACTGAGAGCACAGGGACACCGAGAGCACAGGGGACACTGAGAGCACAGGGGTGTGCAAAGGGACACTGAGCTCGGGGACACCAGGCTCAGAGGGACACAGACCGTGCCGGGATTGCACTCCCAGCTCCTCACTGGGAGCGGAGCTGGCGGCGGGCAGGCAGGGGTGACAACACCGGTGACAGCCGCCGGTGGCAGCGGCGCTCTCCGCGGGCCCGGGGCCGGTGCTGGGCGAGCAGCTCTGAGTCAGGCTGTGTCAGCCGACCCATTGAATCACTGGAAAATCCGGCAGGGCTCGGGGACAGGGAGCAGCTGGGCACCCGGGGGACACCCGGCTCCGCTGGGGCCACCTGGATCCGCGGGAGAGCGGGGCAGGACGTGGGAGAGCCAGGCAGGGCTGTCCTGCAGCCCAGCGGCGGCTCGGGGACAGCAGGGTCCCCACGAGGAGCCGAAGCGGCGGCAGATGCTGTCAGTGCATCCGAGCCCTCGCCCGGGTGAGGGCGAGGGGCTCCGCGGGGCATCCCGGCCATCGGATGCCTCTCCATCCTGGAACGGGGCTGGGATCGCCTCCCGTGGGATGGAGATGGAGATGATGGAGATGACGGAGCTGCCGGCGGGGCTGCCCTAGGGCCGAGCGGGCAGCCGCGAGCCCCGGGGTCATCTCCCGTTCTCCCGGCGCGTCCGGCGGCTCCCGGCGCCCAGCTCGGCGCTGCGCTCGGCCATGAAGCGGGCGTAGCTCCAGAGGATCCGGCAGCCCTGCAGCTTCTGTCGGAAGATGCCGAGGGATGCCGCGGGGCTGGGGAGGGGCCGGCGGCCGGGGCGGGGGCCGGGGGCCGGGAAGAGCCCCGCCAGGTTGCTGAGGAGCGCTCGCACCTTCAGGTGGGTCCCGTTCAGGCGGCGAAGGATTTCGGCCTCGGGGTGGTGGAGGTCGCGCTGCTGGCGGATGATGTCCTGCAGCGCCTGCTCCATGTGCATCATGGGCCTCCGCAGCCTCCGCAGCCCCCAGGGCCCCCTGGCCGGCCTCTGCAGCCACTCGGGGGGGTTGTTGGTGCGGCACATGTTGTGGATGGCCAGGTGCTGCTCCTTCTCCTGCTCAGGGATTGGAGAGGACGGTCAGGGACGTGGAAGCAGCACGGGGACTGTCCCCTGGCCGCCCTGTGGAGGGGACAGGCGTGACCCCTGGCCCTGGGGAAGGGGACTCACGTAGAAGGCGAAGAGCTCCTGCGCGTCCTCGGCCATGAGCCTCACCAGCGCCTGGGTCTGCTGCACGCTGGGGGCCAGCGGGGACCTGCCCCCCTGGCCCGGCACTGCCCAGAGGATGAGGAGCCCCTTGGCCACAGCTGGGGACGAAGAGGAGGGAGTCAGGGGCCGTTGGGACATCGCTGGGTGCAGGGACAGCCCTCTCTCACAGGCTCACCATCCCTGTGCCAGGAGTGAGTGCTGCCTGCACCTCAGACCCTGCGCCAAAACCCTGCTGGGCACCCGGCAGGAGGAGGAGGAGGAGGAAGGTGCTGGAGGTGCTGTGGAGCGCCCGGGATGCGCAGGCCAACCACAGCAGCTGCTCCAGCAGCTCCCCCTGCCAGCACGGGCCACCGCAAAGGAGGGGACAG
The DNA here is from genome assembly GCF_014805655.1 of Passer montanus. NCBI lineage: Eukaryota > Metazoa > Chordata > Aves > Passeriformes > Passeridae > Passer > Passer montanus. The sequence goes on along the minus strand of NW_024370705.1, from coordinate 1,285,197 downwards.
CAGCCACACTCCTGGGTCCAGTCCTGCTGTCCAGCTCTGCCAGTCACTGTCCCAGTGCCTCTGTCACCCACAGCACTTTGGGTATGGCACTGGGCTGACACCAGCCTCTGTCCCTCCGGGCAAGCTGACCCCTGACCTCCCACCACTGGTCCCCAAACTGTCCCCTCCCGCCTACCGCTCCCGGCATCCCCTCTCTCCCAGGCTGCCCACTCCCAGTGCTCCCCATGTGCCACGGCGGGGAATGTCCCCGTCCCCGCCAGCGCCCGAGGGAGGCGACACGGCCGTGGCAGAGCTCGGTGCCATCGCCGGCTCCGCAGCCCCGGGGGCCCCGCGCTCCCCCGGCGCTGCCGGGCGGGCCGAGCGGCGGGCCCGCGGCCCCGGGCACACACGTACCTGCCAGCAGCGCCCAGGGCCGCCCGTCGCTCCGCATGGCCGGGGCAGGGTGTGCGCCCGGGCTGCGGCGCGCAGAGCCACTTCCTTCAGCGCCCGCGATGGGGAAGCGCGGCTTTTAAAGCGCACCCGAGTCACCCTGCGAAGGAGGCACCCGGGGAGGAAGGCTGCGAGAACTTCAGCCTGTCCGGGGCCAATGTGCAGGGTGAGAAGGGCGGGAGGAAACGGGGCCGGGCTCGGATGTTCTTCGAGTCAGTTCCTCGAGGGAGTCCGGGTGGGTCCAGCCGGGGAGGCCGCGGTGCCACCGCTGAGCCCGGAGCCGGCGGGACCCCGGGCTGGCAATCCTGGGCTCCTTGGGAAACAGACTTTTGGTTCCTGCCGTGTCACCGCTCAGCACCCAACAGGTGAACTGAAACCAGCGCCGGCTGCCCCGAAACCCCAATGCAAAAGAGGGCAGGGGCGGCTGGCAGCGGGGACGGGGATGTCACCCGTGTGCCACCACGGGGGGTTTCCCATCCCAAATCCAGCTGTGGGAGGCAAAAATCTACCCTGGAAGGAGGAAGATGGAGGTGTGGGAAGTGCACGGCATCCCAGCACTGCCCGCTGCTCCGGGAGATGCTCCGTCCGCCTGCTCACACTCACCCACACCTCTGGGTGACAAACTGGGCTGCTGAACCAAGTAGGGGACACCAGGCTTAGCACCCACGGGAACACCGAGAGCCCTGGGGCTGGCACAGCCAGCCGCGCCCAGGACAGTCCCCTCTGTCCCGCTGGCTCCCCTTCCTGGCAGGCACAGCCCGGCACCGACCGGGGTTTTCCCTTTCCTTGGAGGTGAATGTCTCTGCTCAGCGTGTCGAGGCGTGTCGCAATGCCGTTGATTTTGGTGACTCTCGCCGAATTTACGCATTTGGAGAGTTCGGTGATGGCGCAGGGGCAGAAATTAACAGCTCCTTCCAGGAAGAAGGATGCAATAGTCACTGACTTTTAGAAGTTCTTTCTTTTCCCAGAACTTCCCTGCCCCGGCCGCACCACGACCTGCACGGTCTGCTTCCTCCACCCGCTGCCTCTGACGGCTCCTCCTCTTCCTCCTCCCGGGGCCTCCCCGGCAGAGGTGGCGGCTGCGGTGGGTTCCTGGGGTGGGCAGGGCTGTGCCCAGGGCAGTCCTGGAAAGGTGGAGCAACCAGGAGAAGATCTTGCTTGTTCCACAGCAGTTTGTCCATCCCTCAGGCTGCCTCAACAGGCTGTTCACCAGCTGTCCATCCATCTGTCTGTCCACTTGTCCATCCATCCATCATCTGTGCACCCATCCAAGAATTCCTCCACCCGTTCAGCTGTGCATTAACCTGTCTATCCATATGATCATCCATCCATCCATCCATCCATCCATCCATCCATCCATCCATCCATCCATCCATCCATCCATCCCTCCCTCCCCTGCCCTGAGGGTGATCAGGGCTCCACCCTCAGCTCTCCCCTGGCCACAGCTGTCCCTGGCCCCTCCACATGGCACTGCCACCCCCTGGGCTGGGCCAGCAGGACGCCGTGGTGGTGGCCACCCTGCTGATGGCAGGAGCGTGGCCAGCACTTGCAATACCAGGAGGGACAAAAATAGCGCGGGTGACCGCACGGCCGCGGCAATTTCTTCATCGCGGGAGCGCGTCACCGGCGTCCCATGACTCGGAGAAGGGCCCGAGACAGGAAAGAGAGCCCCGGAGAGCTGGCAGGAAGCTGGTGGCTGCAAGGGTGCGGGGCTGATGTGGGCAAGACGTGCCAGGACGGGAGCACAGTGGTGCTCGGAACGCGGGATGGATTTTGGGGACAGGATGGGAGCAGAGGGCCCCACAGGCTCGTGCTGGGTCTGGCTGAGGCCCAGGCCCCCCCGGGGGCACCCCTGGCAGCAGCACCCCCAGGAGGGCACAGCCCCACCCCGAGTACCCCACTTTGCCACAGTGCTGCCAGCGAGGGAGGAGAACGTGGGGACACGGTGGCAGTGTGACAGGGACATCCCGAGGCCTGGGGTCAAGCTCCTGCCTCAGTTTCCCCCCAGTCTGGCCCAGTGTGAGGCGGGGGGAGGGCAAAAATGTGGGCCTGGGTTTCTCTGGGGCTGGTGATTTGCTGGGGGCTGCAGTTTTACCCCTTTTTTTCACCCAAAATACAGAGTAGAGAAAGTGGCCGTGTCCCAGTCACCTCACAGCCAGACTCCGTCCCCCTGTTGCATCCCAGCCCCTGCCACCAACACAGAGACCAGCTCTGGGCAACCTCCTTGGGCTACACAGAAATAAAAATAATAAGAATTTTATTGACTTATCAAAAACTGTGAGAAAATACAACTTGTGAGGGGCTGGGTGTCACTGTCACTCCTCCATGACAGGTGACAGCCAGGGCTGGCATTGAACCAAAGCCCCCCCACTGCCCCCTTGGAGATTTTTGGGGTGCCAGGGGGAACCCCAGCTCCAGGAATGCTCTCCCCTCCACGGGGCTGGTCCAGGGGTGTCCCTGAGCATCGTGGCCACTGCTCCCCTCCCAAGGGGACACATCCCACCAGCCCCAGGCTGCCCCCTGTAGCACCACGGTGGCACACCACTGCTCTTTGGCATGTCCCCGCCCTGTCCCCTCCACCTGGACACACCCACTCTCCCTGGGCCACCCACCCCGCACAGGCCAGGCCGGAGGGAGAGGTGGCACCAGGGACTGACCCCTCTCCTGGGGGCCAGTGCTCACTGCCACAAGGCCACCACGTCCCCAGAGCCACCACACCCCGGCAGAGGGAGCGCTGCCGTGCCCGCTCTGTCCCAGGCTGGGGGATCATTAACAAGAACAATTACTGAACAGGGCTGGGGAGGAGGGGGACACCACGCTGGGACAGTCAGCCCGGGGACAGCCGGCCGCTATCTGCCCTCCTGCCGCTGCTGCAGCAGGTGGATCACCTCAGCAATGCCCTCCTCGGGGACCTGCCGGGGGACAGAGGGGTGTCAGCCTCAGGGGACACCCGGGGCTGGCAGGGTCCCCGGGGAGGGGCAGGGCTCACCAGGGCGTGATCGAAGTTGAAGGTGCTGATGTAATAGGCCGAGATGTCGGCGGCCGCCAGCGGCTCCGCGATCTGCGCCACGATGCCACACTCGTCTGGGGGGGCAAAGGGGGCCCCAGGTCACTGCCACGGGGACACGCGGGCACAGCAGTGCCCCACAGCACCTCCTGGGTGGCAGTGGCACCAGCGGGGACGCGGCCAGCACGGCCTCACTCACCGAAGCCGAGGGGCTGCCCCCCGATGCGCACCATCCGCCACAGCTCCCCCGTCGAGCTGGTCAGCAGCAGGTCGCTGGGGAAGCTGAGGGGATGAAGGCAAGTGTCACCCCCTCCCCGAGCCCCCAGATCCACGGACAGAGGGACAGACAGCCCCGGGATGGCACCTACCGCTTCTGGGTCTCGGCATCCATCACGATGGAGATGTAGCCCTCGATGAGGGAGAAGGAGAAGAAGGTGATGGAGTCGAGGTCCTGGCTGCTGGTGGCTGCATCCCAGGGGGGGCTACCGAGGGGCAAGGGGACACACAAAGGGGTCACGACCCCCAAAATGGGGAGGAGAAGGGCTTGGTGGTGGCACTGGGTGTCTGAGCATCATGCTGGGGTGCTGCAGGGCAGGGGAGAAGGGACAGGAGCAGGTGGTCCCCACAGGGTCTGCAGCTCACAGGTGACACCTGTGAGGTTTTGGGGCATTCTCAAAAGGCCACAGTCACTCTGGAGCAGGAGCATGCCACCAGAAGGGACCCCATCCCAAGGGGCATGGGAGAACCCCAGCAGGATTCCCTCCCCTCAGCACCATTCCCAAACCCACCCCCTCCTGCTTTAGTCTTCCCTCTGGGATTTGGTACAATGGTGGCTTTGTCCCTTGTGTCACCTCAGGGCTCCCACCCTTCACAGTGCAGCTCCCGGGAAGACAAAACCATTTGGAAAACACCCAGAGTGTGAAAACCCGCTGGGACCAATGGCTGGGACCAATGTCACCGCAGTTCAGGTGGCACCAGGCAAGAGGCCACCCCATGTCCCCATGCCCGGGACTCACCTGTGGGAGTAGAAGAGGACGTCGATGAGCATGGTGGCGATGGCGGGCAGCGTGTCGGGGGCCACCGTCAGGACACAGAAGCGCGTCTGGGGGCTCTGCACCGGGTGCAGCGTGGGGCTGGCAGCTGGCAGGGGAACGGCCGCGTCAGGCCTGGGGACAGCGCGGGGACAGTCCCGCAGTGCCACCCCGTGGCCACCGCGCCCGCAGCCCGAAGTCTCTCAGGGAGCAGAGGGGTGGCCCGGGGTCCCAAAGGATGTGGGTACCACCGGTGAGAGCTGTAGCACCTCGGTAGGGACTGGGTGGCCCCAGACGAGCATCTCCAGTGGGAACTGGAGCATCTTGGTGGGGTCCCTCAAATACGTAGGTACCACTGGTGGGAGCAGGAGCACCTTGGCAGGGACTGGGGACAGTCCTTGTGTGGTCCTGGGGACACGGTGACCATCCCAGGATGTGGGAACCACCCATGGGAGCAGTATCTTGGCAGGACTGGATGGCTCTGGGACAGTGTGGCCTGGGGACAGGGGAGCCCTGGAGGTCCCTCAAGGATATGGGTACCAGCAGCTGTACTGGATCATCTGGGTGGGACTGGGTGGCCCCGGGGACACAGAGCCCAGTGTCACTCACGTGGCTTGGGCTTGAGGAAGCCGTTGCTCACGTCATCGCAGGTGACGGGGACACACTCGCCACCCTCCTCCTTGTAGATGTCGAACTCCCCGGCCAGCGTGTGGATCACCACGGGCAGGTCCCGCTCCCGCACCTGCCCGGGCAGCGGGATCAGGCCGGCTGTGCCACCCCTGCTCAGGGCACAGAGGGCCTGGGGACAGCCAGCCAGGCGCCCCCGTGCCCGTCACTCACCAGGATGAAGTCGGTCTGGTACGTGGAGAGCATCAGCACCGAGACGTGGTGCTCGGCCAGCGGCGCGATGACCGAGCGCGCGATCTTGGTGACACCGGTGGCCTGGCAGCCGGGCGGCTCCCGCCCGTTGGAGACGACGCTGAGCACCAGCCACGTGGAATCTGCCACCTGCATGAACTCGGAGGGTGGCAGCTCTGCGAGGGACAAGGGACACTGGGGCAGGTGGCTCCGCAGGGCTCGGCACAGCCAGAAACAGAGCCGGGGCCAGCTCGGGACTGTGTGCCACACTGACCCCCAAGGCAGGATCAGCCCCAGGCGTGGGGACGCTGCTTTGGGGTGCAGATGAGCCCCATCCACAGGTGGAATGAGCCAGGGCTCAGCTGCTCCACACTGGGATCTGGCCATAGGGATGAGGGGGGCCAAGGCTACAGCCCCCCCAATGCCCAAGATGTGTCTCTCCTCCCTGTGCCAGGGCCCCAGGCTGGGTGCAGGGAGTGTTGGCATTGCACCCCAAAACCAGCACCATCAGGGCCGTGGGGCTGCCCTGCTCATCCTCTGCCCCTAGGAACCCCCAGCCCAGCGCCCACCACCAGGGATGCTCAGGGATGCACACTGGGCATTGGAGGGGATAAGGGCAGGGGATCCCAGCACCTGGGGCATCCTCTGCTCCCAGGAACCCCCAGCCCAGCGCCCACCACCAGGGATGCACACTGGGCATTGGAGGGGACAAGGGCAGGGCCATCCCGCTGTCCTGGGCGTCCCAGCACCTGGTCCCAGCCTGGTGGAGAGACCCCAGGCTGGCAGAGGGCCACAGCTAATTCCCAAAAATCTGCTGGTGTTGGCCTGCTGTTCCTGCCTCCCACCTCCCTTGCTCCCACTCTCCTGCCCAGGAGAGACCCCAGGCTGGCAGAGGGCCACAGCTAATTCCCTAAAATCTGCTGGTGTTGGCAGAGTGGGCATAGGCCTGCTGTTCCTGCCTCCCACCGCCCTTGCTCCCACCCTCCTGCCCAGGGGAGGGGCTGGCACTGCTGGGGTACCCCAGGACTCAGCCAGGGCGCCCCCTCCTCTCTGGGCTCCCCTTCCCAGCACGGGACAGGCCAGGGCACCCAGGGGTCTCCTCCCACGCACTCCCATGCGGGAAAGGTGGGAGCAGCTCCCATGGGAGATCACACAAGCCCCCAGCCCCAAGCCCAGCTGAGACCCCGAACTCTTCACACCAGCAGTGGAGGGCAGGTCGCATGGGGGACCCCCTCGGGGGACAGGCTCTGTACCCCACTCCCAAGCTCGGCCCGGGGCAGGGCAGGAGCGGGGCCGGATCCAGGGCCTCGCGGGTGTTCCCAGCGCCTGTTCCTGTGCAGGAAGCGCCAGAACGGCCTCGGCTCCGGCCCAGGGCCCAGTGCTGGGAACAGGGGGGCGGGACAGGGACTCGGGGACATGGGGACCTGTCCCAGAGCTCAGCGTTTAATTGCTTTTCAACACCACCCTGGGCGAGGCTGAATGCAAGGGGACCTCGCTGCCCGTGTCACCCACCCCAGGGCTGAATCCTGATCCCAAGGGAAGAGGGGGTGCAGCTCTCCTCTGCTGGGGTCGCCTTCCAGCCCGGCAGCGGGGGGACCCCGGCAGCCCCCAGCCAAGGGGGGTTCACAGGGCACTGCAGGCCGCAGGCTCGCAGGACCATTGTTCAGCACTTCCCGCCCTCCCCTCGGGATTGAGGAATATTTGTCTGCAGGCCCCAAAATAAAACAATACATGGGGAACAGCTCTGGCTCTGGGAGCGGGGAGAGCCCGGGACACGGTCCTGTTCCACAGCACAAGGAGGTGAGCCTGGCACCTGGCCGTGAGCACCCGTGGCCGGAGCGCTGACCCTTGTTCCCTGGGTCACGGCCAAGGATCCGCTGCGCCCAGCTCCTGCGGCCGCGGCAGGAAGGTTTGGGCGTGGGAAGGCGGGCCGGGATCCGGACCCTCTGGCTCAGCCCGTTGGGCCGGTACCCGGGCAGGGCTGGCCGCGAGGGTGATGCACGGCACGCGCCAGGTCACCCGCGGTGGGGACGTCACCAAATGGCACCTCCCTGGGAGAGCGACTGGCTTGGAAGGGATCAAAGCAGCCCAGGACACCCCAAAAGCTGGGCCCTGCTGCCGGACAGGGCTCACCCCTGCCAGCCCGGCTGGGCCTGTGCTTTGCCCTCCTCTGCCAGGCTCCAGTTGGCCCTCTCCGGGAGGAGGGACGGGATGAAACCGGAGGCGGGAATGATGACAGGAGCGCTGCCAGAGCCTGGAGCGCTGCCCGCGGGCATCCCGGGAGGTGCCTGCGCCCTGCCGGGAGCAGCCGCGCTGCGGGCTGGCACCGCTCGGTGCCACGAGCCGGGGGGCAGCTCTGCCCCGAGGGCTGCCGGGGCGAGGGCAGCCGCGCCGGGACAGCCTCGGCCGGGCAAGCCGGCACATCCCTGGCGCAGGCGCCGGGGGGCCGGGATGGGCATGTTCCGAGGGAGCCGAGCACAAGCCGGGACTCGCTCCCCGCGGCCCAGAGCCCGTGCCCGCCGTGCCAGCCCGCCCTGCCAGCGGGACACCGCTCGCTACCTTTGAAGCCCTCCTCGTCCAGCATGACCGTGTAGTCCTCGGGGGTCTCCGTCAGGCTGAAGAACTTGCATCTGAAGCAGAAGAAATCGGTGCTGCTGACCTCAAAACCGCCGCCGCCTCCCGGGGCCGGGAGTCGGGGGAAGAAGAGGAGAAGGAGGAGGCCGGTGTGGGGAGAGAAGCCGGTACCGGCAGCGCTGGGGCAGGAAGAGCAGCTTGAGCAGCGGGTGCGTGTAGAGCCAGAGCCCGCGGCGGGCCAGGCTCAGCACCCGCACCCGGTGCTCCAGGATGTGCAGGTCCATGGCGGCCGCGCCGCCCCGGGAGCCGCCGCCGCCGCCGCTATAAGGGCGGACACGGGACCGCCCCGGGACCGCCCCGCATCGCCCCGGGACCGGCCCAGGACCGCCCCGCATCGCCCCGGGACCGCCCCGGAACCGCCCCGCATCGCCCCGGGACCGCCCCGGAACCGCCCCGCATCGCCCCGGGACCGGCCCAGGACCGCCCCGCATCGCCCCGGGACCGGCCCAGGACCGCCCCGCATTGCCCCGGGACCGCCTCACATCGCCCCGCAACCGCCCCGGAACCGCCCCGCTTCGGTTCGTCAACGGCCTGTGGCCGCCCTTATCGCCCAGGGACCGATCCGGGAACGCTCCGTATCTCTCTGGGACCGCCCTGCGACCGCCTGCCTGGGCCGGGACCGCCCCGCACTGCTTCGGGACCCGACCGGCACCGCCCCGCACGGCGAGAAAGGCAGCGAGCCGGGCCCGGCGCTCCGGGAGCAGCCCCGGTCCAGAGCCCCGGGATAGCCGCACTGGAGCCCCGGGATAGCCGCACCGGAGCCTCGGAACCAGCCCCAGTACAGAACTCCACGGTGCCCAAACCAGCCCAAATTCAGCGCCCCGGGGTGCCTGGAGCAGCTCCAGCTCAGAGTCCCGGGGTACCCCCGAACTGCAGCCCTGGGGGTGCCCAAACCAGCCTCAGTTCAACAGCCCAGGGTGCCCAACCAAGGGAGACCCTGCCAACGCCACTGTACCCCCAACCCCTGCACCCAGCCGGGTCCCACATACTCAATACCAGGCCTGGAGAGGGGATTCACCAAACCAGGTCCACCCCCTGAAAAAGGGGGTTGTGGAGGGAGGAATGGAGGTTTGGGCAGAATTCCTGCCTGCCGGAAGAAGGAGAGAGATGGTGTGGGCACCATTTTGAGCTCTGAGGTGCCACGGGATTAATTAGGGGTCCCCTGGCTCTGTTCAGCCACAGGAGCTGTGACAGTGGGAGAAGGGGAAAGGCCTGGGTGCTGGGATGGGAGTGCACCAGAGCCTGGCAGCCACCACTATCACAAGTTGGGGCAAGTCTCAGTCTCCTCCCATTCCACTTCAAACGGGCAGCCCAAGGCTGGGTGACACAGCAGGGCTGGGCCACCCTCTGCGGTGACAGAGCAGTGACAGTGACAGCAGCGTGGCCCTTCCCAGGACACTGCCCAGGACAAGGGCAGCCAAGGGAGACGGGACCCAGGGAAGGGTGCATGCCAGTCAGTGTCCAGTGCAAGTGGGATGCAGGGGAGGGTGCTCCCCAGGGACAGAGAGCCAAGGGTAGGGTCCAGGTCAGGGTGCCCCCGAAGCTGGTACTGCTGCAGCAAGTGGGAGGTGACCCCCTTGCCTCCTGCCACCCTCCACCCCCCATCCCAGGCCGAGAGAGGTGGGAGCCAGGGCTGCGCCTTTACACACTCGCTTTATTGACCCCTTTGTACAAAACTGCTTTTCCCACTTTATTTTACAAACCCACCACCCACCCTTGGGGAGGGCAGGGGGGGCAGAGGGGACCCCACAACCAGGGAGCACCTGGCTGCTGCTCACCCACCCCGTCTCACCTGCGCTGGGGCCTGGGGGGGCGGCAGTGGTGGGGTGAGCCCTGGCAGGGTAAACACTCCCCCTGAGCTCTGGGGAACTGGGGGATGGGAGGGGATGGGATGGGGGGGCTTTAGCCCCAAAACTCAAATCCCGCTGCCTCTAGCGCATCCTGCCTCGGTCCCTGTCCTGCCTCGGAGGAATAATAAATAGGCTCAGTGAGTAGGTAAGTTGGGTACTACATATAGGGCTACAGCTTGATATATCCTCACTAGATAAGAGGGGGGCGAGGGGTCCCAGGGCTCCTCGTGTACCCCCAGTGCCCTGCGCCAGGCCTAAGTGCTCGGGAGCCAGGGCTGGGGCTGCCTGGCTGGCACAGGGTGGGGGCTAGGGAGGGACCCGGGGGGGGTGATGGGTTGAGGGGCTCTGGGACGGGGAGAAGGGCCCGAGGGGCAGCCCAGCCCCCCAGTGTGGGGAGGGAGCTCGGGTGGCTCAGCCACCCCCTGCCCGGGCTCCCACCGCTCGTGGTGCCAGCACCCTGCGGGGTGGGCACCCAGCGCAGACCCACGGTGTCCCCTTTGGTCACCACACCTGGCCAAGCTCCACGCATGCCCCGAGAGGGCCACGCTGTTCTCACGGGGCCGCACAGCCCCCCTGTCCCATCCCTCCAGCTCAGAGCCCCCAGCGCCGGGTGCCAGGGTCCCCCTGGGTGTCCTCGCGCCCGGGTCCGTGCGCAGCCCCGCTGAGCCCGGCTGCCCGGGGTGTGGGCCGGGCCCTACAAGTACGTGTCCTCGCTCTCCCGGGAGCTCAGGCTCTCCTTGGACTGGTGGTGGGGGGAGACCTGGGGGTGCAGCAGCTCCCGGGTCGTGCCGGGCGCCCCGTTGCCCTCAGCCCCGGGGCCGTTGGCAGGACTGGCCGGGCCCTTTTCCCGGCTCTTCTCCTTGCTCTTGCGGGCTTTGGGCACGGGGGCGGGCCCGGGGGAAACGATGATGGAGGGGACGGGCTCCAGCGCCTTTCGCGGCGCGGGCTCCGCCTCGCTGATGGCCTTGGCGCCGTGCAGGCGCGGCGGGGACTTGCACTGCAGCTCTCCGTGCGTCTCCCGCCACTTCTTCAGCTGGATCAGGTGCTCCCGCTCGATCTGACGCTCCGTCACCGGCAGCTCGATGACCTGTGGGGACACTTGCGCCATCAGCGACAGTGCCACCGGGGCTGGGTGTGGGATCCCCCTCGGGGCACAGGAAATGCTAACCAAGCTTTTTGGGAGCTGCTGCCCATGCTCCGCCCACCCAGGGACAGCCCGGTCCGGCAGCACTGGCCAGCTGGGTAGCACTGGGACCCCAGACCGTCCCCAGCACCTCACCTCCTGCACCAGGAAGGCCTCCTGCATGATTTTGGGGCTGAGGGCCCTCAGCCTCTCCATGGTCTCATACTGGCCCTGGCAGGATTTCAGTTTGTCCGAGGAGCCCAGGGTGTGTTTGAGTAGCACCAGGCCCACCCGGAAGATGATCTTCACTCCTGCAAGAGGAGACGTGAGGCAGTGAGTACCAGGCAGGACAGGGTGACACTGCCCCATGTCCCTCAAATGCTGTGGGGCAGCAGATCCCAGTCCCACTAACAGTCAGGACATGCAAGAGGGTGAATTTGGGATGTACATGCCTCCCCACCCTGAGGAAAACAGCCCACCTCCCCCCCAGGCATGTGGCTGCCCCAAACCTGTCCTGCTACAGGTCCCACGGCTGTGGGGAGTGCAGTCCCCCCAGGAGGAGGATGAGGATGGTGGGAGCTCCCACCTTCACAGAAGAACATGTCCCAGACGCGCAGGACGGAGCTCCAGGGCAGCGTGCGGGAGAAGGCGCACATGAACCACTCTGTCATGTACAGGATGGGGTCGATCTTCTGCTTGCTCAAGTGTTTGTAGGCCACAGGCGACACCTTGTGCAGCAGTGAGAAGAGGATCTGTCCGTCCAGCTGGATGGCTTCCTGCAGGGACAGGGACCAGCATCCCAGTGAATACCCCAGCCCTGGGATCAGCCCCCAGGGCCCGGCCCCAGCAGGGGCAGCTAAGCCTGTACAGCTGATATGAGCAGAGCTGTGTCCCATGGATGTTGCACTGACACCCCATCCCTGAATGTGAAATGCTTCTGGGAGCCACGGCACAACAGGGAGACTCTGGGAATACCCAGCCCCTCCCCAGACTCCTTCTTTCCCTAGGGTGAGGAGCTGGATAAGTTTTTGGCCTGGAGGTGCAGAATCATGGCATGGTTTGGGTTGGAAGGGACCTTAAAACTCATCTCATTCCACCCAATTGCCATGTGGTACCTTCCCAGGTTGCTCCAAGCCTGTCTAACCTGGCCTGGAACACTGCCAGGGATAGGGTGGCCACAGCTGCTCTGGGCACTCTGTGCCAGGGCCTGCCCACCCTGCCAGGGAACAATTCCTTCCCACTATTCCATCCATCCCTGCCCTTTGGCAGTGGGAAGCCATTCCCTGTGTCCTGTCCCTCCATTCCTTGTCCCAAGTCCCTCCTCAGCTCTCCTGAAGCCCCTTTAGGCCTTGGAAGGGGCTCCAAGGTCTCTGGGGAGCCTTCTCTTCTCCAGGTGAACACCACCAGATCCAGCCTGGCTCCAGAGCAGCCTGCTCCAACCCTCACAGCAGCTCCATGAATTCCTCTGGACTGGCTCCAGCAGCTCCAGGTCCTTCCTGAGCTGGACCCCAGGGCTGGGGCAGCTCTGCAGGTGGGGTCTCACCTGGGCAGGGCAGAGGGGCAGAATCCCCTCTCCCCTGCTGCCCACACTGGGGGCTCAGCCCAAGACACATGGCCAGGGTATGGCCAACCCTTACCAACCAGCACCTCCATGTCCTTCTCCCCAGGGCTGCTCTTGATCCCTCCATCTCCAGCCCAGATTGGTCCTGGGGGTTGCCCCAACCCAGATGCAGAACCCTGCAGATCCCTGCCACTGCTGAAGGCACCATGAGCCCTTTACTCACCAGTTTCTCGCTGTAGTAGCCAGGAAGGTACTTCTCACAGATCTGCACCAAGCACCAGAACGCTTGCTGCAAGCCAAGGAACAGCAGGTGAGCACCCAGAGGGCATCCCTGTGGCCCACTCCCTGCTCCCAGGGACCACGGGAGAGGGTGGGAAGCAGCAGAGCACCCCTGGGGCACTCTGGGTTGCTCTGAGGCAGGCACCCCACTCATCAGCACAGCCCAAGGGGCCCCACACCCCCGGGAGGTGCCCGCTGTCCCGGAGGCGCGTGCCCGTACCTCGGCCGGCATGTGCATGAGCAGGACGGCGGCGATGGGCGCCTGGGCCTGGCAGTAGCCCTCCTCAGGGCGGTACAGCGTGTACGCCTTCAGCACCCGGAACAGGTCCTGCTGCCTGCAGAGACACCCGGGCACGCACAGCTGGGCACACGGCACGCGCGTGGCCCTGCAGCCTTCCCCCGCATGCCGGGCGCGAGCCTGGGTCAGTCCCGGGCTGGGATCCCTTTTCCACACAAACCTGGGGCTCCAGGACACAACAGCTCTGGGAAGCTCGGCCCACAGAGGGCAGATCCTGCCTGGATCTGGGAATTGAGGCATGGAGACAACCACCCTGCCCAGAGTGAGCCACGGACAGGCAGGGGCCCAGCTGCAAGCACACGGGCACAGGCACTCCCCAACACATTGGGAGCAGCATTTTTCTGGTCAAATGGAAGCCACAGGCTGCCACCTCCTCCCTCTGCCCTCCTGTCATAGCAATTCCCACCCCACTGGGTGTCAGAGCTGGTCTGAGCCATCCTGTTTTCAGCTCGTGGATGCTGTGGGAGTATAGGGAATGCTGGAGGAATGGGGAGGACGCTTGGAACGTGAGTGTGGCTCCATGAGCTGGGACAGACAGTGCCCACCCCATCCATGGCTGCTGAGGGCTGGACACACGGTAGCTCCACATACCCATGGCCTCCACGTGACACAAACATCTCATGGAAGGGGAACTGCCGATGGAGATCCCGCTCGATCACATCCAGCCACTTCGGATCTCCTGTGAGGAGGTCCAGTTCCTGGGGAGGGCAAGACTGGGGTGAGCAACACCCTTGACACCCCCCCAAGATGTCTGAGATCCCAACATGCACCCAAGCCTGAGCAGAAGCCACCCCAGCACTGCCCCCTCCCTGGTGGTGCAGGAGGGTCCCCAGCAGGACTCACATCAAACTTGCCCATGTTCTGCTCCAGCTTGACCTTGCTCCCAGAGAGGTACTGCCAGGCCCGGCCCCGCAGCGAGGGCGGGATCCCCTTCTGGCACCGCAGCCGGATCTGCGGGAGAGACGCAGCCGTCACAGGAAAATCACAGAGCGCTGGCAAACAAAGACACTCCTGGGCAAGGTGGGAGCCAGGCCAGCACCACGGCCACAGGCTGGTCCCCTGCTGCCTCCCAAACAAGAAGTGTCCCTGAGCCCCTGGGATGCCAGCTGGAATGGCAGTCAAGCACCAGCAGCACGGGGGAGCTGCCAGAGGCACAGCAGAGGCTCTGTGGCTTGCAAACAGCTCCAAACAAGCCTGGCACTGCCTCAAAGCCAGATCCTGCTGGGAGCTGGAAAAGCAAACACTGGAGTCAAGGTGGGGAGTGAGTGGCTCTGTCCCACATGGGAAGCACTGAGGACACAGGGGAAGCTCCCCAGCCCCCAGTCCAGTCCCCCATCCCCCTGTGGAAAGCAGGGATGTGCACCCTGACCAGTGTCTCAGTCTTTCCACCTGCTCATCCTGGGCAGAAGGGCAGGTCTGTTCCTATCTCTCTGCCAGATCCTGAGGCCCCTGGAGCCAGCTCCATGCCCACAGTTTCCTGTGCCCCTGGTTTCCTTGGCAGTGGGCACCAGCCAGGACCAAAGTCCAGGCGAGGCAGTCGGTGCCTACCCTGCATGGGGAGCTGAGCCAGCTTAGCTCTGGTGCTGCCTACACCAGCAGGGACCAAATCAGAGCCCCAGCAACCCACTCCAAATCCTCATCAGCAGTAGCTCCAAATTACACAATGGAATGGTTAGGGTTGGGAGGGACATTAAAGACCATCTCATTCCATGGGCAGGGACACCTCCCACTGTCCCAGGCTGCTCCAAGCCCCAGTGTCCAGCCTGGCCTTGGACCCTGCCAGGGATCCAGGGGCAGCCACAACTGCTCTGGGCACCCTGTGCCAGGGCCTGCCCATCCTCACAGCCAACAATTCCTAATTCCCAATATCCCATCCAGCCCTGCCCTCTGGCAGTGGGAAGCCATTCCCTGTGTCCTGTCCCTCCATCCTTGTCCCCAGTCTCTCTCCAGCTCTCCTGGAGCCCCTTCAGGCCCTGCAAGGGGCTCTGAGCTCTCCCTGGAGCCTTCTCTTCTTCAGGTGAGCACTCCCAGCTCTCCAGCCTGGCTCCAGAGCAGGGGGGCTCCAGCCCTTGGAGCATCTCCATGGCCTCCTCTGGACTCTCCAGCAGCTCCACATCCTTACATGTTCTTTTCCTCACAGTCCTCAGCCAGGGTATGTGTGAGCCCCACAAGCCTAGTGCTTTCAGCACAGCCACTCCCCACAACACCCTGCAAAACCCTAGCACAGCCTCCTCTCCTCATATCCCTGCTTGGGTGGCACGTGCCAACTGTGCCAGAGCTCTGAGAGCAGCGGCCAACAGCTCCCAAATCCTCCCCAGGCGTCCCCTGCCTGCCCACGGCTGTGTTTCCCTGTTTGCTGGAGCAGCTGAGGAGCAGGTGGCTGTTTCCAAGCACAGTACCATCACCTCCCCAGGGGGTTTGCTGCTCCCTCACTGGTTGTTTGCAGGGACAGGTCCCTTTGTGGTGGCAGGAAACACAGCGGACCATGCCCAGGGCTGCTGTGGGCAGCTCCATGGCTGACAGCTCCCATTTCCAGCCAGCTCCCCTTCCTGCTGGCTGAGCTGCCAGGAAGGAAAGCGCCTCACTGGGTTTTGGTTCAGCAGCCCCTCCAGCCGGCTGGGCCAGCAGCTCCTCCCCTTGGACCCACGTGGGTCCTGCCATCACCCCCACGATCCCACCGTCATCTGGGAGTGTCTGGGCTGAGGATGCTGAAAGCAAGGTGAAGTCAGAGCGCTGCCCGTGCCAGGAGAGCAGTGGGAGCTGCCCACCCACACGTCTGCCCTCCTTCCAGCACGCGGTGCTGGCACAGTGCAGCACCATGAGGGATGTGGGGTCAGGCCGCTGGGATCGGGGCCAGGCAGGGAGATTTTGGGATGTTGGAGCGGTGCAGGTGTGAGCAAGCCTGGCAGGAGCTGGCCCAGGGATCGATGGGCTGCCTGCCAACCCTGGTGAGACAGCCAGAAAAGTACTGGGGTTTTTCAGAGGCTCAGGGAGCTCCCCCAGAGCAGCAGAGACCTGCACCATGCAGGCTCCTGCCAGACCAAGGATAGCTGACAGCATCCAAGGCCAGGCCTGGCAGCCTTCCCTGAGCAGCCCCAGGGATACAGGCACAGAGCAGCATTCCAGAGCAGCGTCTCCAAAGCTCCAGGCATAGATTTTTCCTGCAGGACAGACTATACAGCACATCAGCCCCATGGAGACTCCCAGAGGCTTGGCTCAAGCACAAGGGAGCTGCTGGAGCACTCACCCCATCCCAGAGGGCACCCTGTGGCACACGGCCGGAGAGTGGTGGAAATTGCCTGTGGAACAAAGCACCCGCCTGCCATGGCCCAGAAAACTCTCCCAAATCCTTTAAGAGCAGCCAAGAAACAGATGAGGGATTCCGGTGTCATTCACCAGGCACTGAGTAGGGGTGGCACTCTGGGCACACTGAGGAGACTCTGCCAGCATGGGGAGAAGAAAAGAGCAGCCAAGAAACAGATGAGGGATTCCGGTGTCATTCACCAGGCACTGAGTAGGGGTGGCACTCTGGGCACACTGAGGAGACTCTGCCAGCATGGGGAGGAGGAGAAGGCCCTTTGGCCACTCTCTGGCACTGCTGTCCCATACCAGCAGCTTCACTGCCCCCAGCAGATACACAGCAGCAGCCCTGGACTTGCTGCATCCCAATTCCCGCCTCATCTGCAGGCTCAGGGGATCAGGGAGCACCAGCAAACCAAGCCATGGAGCCAGCCAGGAGTCTCCCAGGGACCCCTGTTCACAGACCAGTGTCACGCGCATGAGGCTCAAACATTTCCTACACCGAGCTTTTTTTGGTCTGCAAGATGCTCAGAACAGAAGTTTCCATGAGCAAACAATTCCCATGGCTGCCTGCAGGCAGCCAAAAAAGCTCTAGGAAAGCTCCAGCCCGGCAGGGAAGAGTTGGAGGCAGAAGTGGGCTGGCTCAGGACCACTCAGCCCCCCCAGGCTCCAGTTTCCAAGGGGAGTGAACAGCCCATTCAAGCTAACAGCATCATCCAAAGGCACACAGACGCCTGCCTGCAGGGAGCCAGTGATACCAGGCTGCCCCAAAGGGACGCTGCTGTGCCTGGCTGTCCCTCACTGCCACCTCCCAGAGGCGACACGGCTGTCACTTACCTTCTTGTGTTTCTTGGCCATCCACTTGTCCCAGTTGTTGAGCATATCCAGCCACTTGGACTCCCGCTGCCGGAGCACCTCCAAGGGCACCTCCTCCAGCCTGTGGGACCAGGAGGAAGAGGCCGGTCAGCGGGTGCCTGGCTGAGCCCCCTGGCCTCCCGAGCACCCTGGGTGTCCCCCATGCAGGTGGCTGCACCCCTCAAGGCACAGGGCTCAGGACACGCTCGGCAGCGCCGGCGTTTCGGCAGCTGCCGGAAGCGCTCGCTACCCGTGAGTGAAGTCACTGCACCAGCAGAGCTGCTCAAACCTCTCAGGAGCTGCCTGCACTGCACACAGCACATGCTGCAGCATCCCCAGGGACACGCCAGGAAGGTGAGGGATGAGCAAGACCTGATCCCTGTGGCAGAGGCCAGCTGCACACGGAGAGTCAGGGCCATAAGCATCGTGTCATTCACACAGCTCCAGCCACACTGCGCTCCCAACGCCTGGCGCTGCTCCAGGCCGGCGCTGAGCCCGGACCAGGGTCCTCAGGAGGGAGGGGAGTGTTTTCCAGAAACGGCTCAGTCTAGCCAGGGAATCCGATTTAACCCTGCTGAGGCAGCGGGGATGCTGCACTGCAGCCTCCAACCCCCCGTGGCACCGCATCTGTGCCGAGATGGGTGACAGGCAGCTCGGGCAGGCCCAGGCAGGGACATCCAAGGAGAGCAGACGCTCCTCCAAGCCATCAGTGAAGTCTCAATGCCTTCCCAGGCTCTGCTCCACACTGTTCTGTAGCCACACCAATTTCAGGAAGAGTCAGATCCTTCCTGAGGACCCGAGGCCAGTGGCCTGGTGCTGAGCATCCTCCAGCAGCCAGCCCCACTACAGGGCACGCAGGCCCTGCCTCCTCCCTGCCCATGCCGAGCCGGAAAGCGAGCGCAGGGTGAGCCCAGGGCCGTGTCCAGCTGGCAGTGCTGCCCGCGCCCTGCCCAGCCCCACCCACCGCAGCGGGTCGGACGGGGCGAGCACGATTGTTCCGAGAGCAAACCCGCTCCCAAAGGATCTGCTTTGCTTGGCTCCCCACCCTCCCCAGCACGGCCAGGCATGGCCGGCAGCTCCCCAGCCCGGCGCGGAGATGGAGGCAGCGCTGGCCTCCAGCCGGGGCTCCGCGAGGCGTGGGAAGCTCGGGAGCGCGGGACGCTGGATACAGGAGCTGGCTGTGGGCCTGCTGGAGCCCCGCCAGCACAGACTGGAAGCTGTTCCCAGCTGATGGCTGCCTGGCAGCGGGCAGGGAGCGAGCACCGGCTGCATTTCATATGGCCCAGGCGGGAGGGCGGGGGCACTCCGGGCGGGGAAGTGACGGGATGCCCTATGCCAGCAATGCGTTCCTCTGCATCCACACGGGGTGACATCCCCACGGCTCGGCCCTTCGCGTGCCCTCAGACCCTCTGAGGATGCTCGGACACCCTGCCTGCCCTTCCTGTGCTTCCCCTCCCAGCACGGCAAACCCAACTCTGGCAGCCACAGCGGGAGGTCATCCCTTCATCCCTCCTGGGCAGACAGTCAGCCAACAGAGCCCTGGAGCAGGCACGGCAAACCCAACTCTGGCAGCCACAGCCAGAGTATTCCCCTTCATCCCTCCTGGGCAGACAGTCAGAGCCCTGGAGCAGAGCAGGATTGGGCCCCAGCACATCTGTGGCTGCTGCAGAGCTCAGTCCCCAGTGACTGCAGCCACCACACTGTCAGCACCCTTGGGAGCAGCCACTGGCCCCCAGCACCACAACCTGCATCCAGAGCTGCTGCTGCCTCCAGCAGGGACAGGGACACCCACCCAGGGACAGGGACAGCCACAGGAATGACAGCCAGGACAAGTGTCCCTTAAATACGGTGTGTGGCCAGGACAGGGTGCAGCACCACAAGAAGGAGAGGCCACACCACTCCCGCGGTGCAGAGGGACAAGGTTTATCACCCAGAGTGATGCACCTTGCCCAGTGCCAACATTCCAACCTCCAGCACCGTTTCACCCCCAGACCCACCCAGTAACACCCACAGGCTACGGGGGGTGAACGCTCTGCTCCTCACAGAGAGGGAAACTGAGGCACAGCTGGCACCAGGGCACTCAGGTGGGCAAAACGCAGCGAGCGCGCTCCAGGCAATGTCCCAGCAGGAGAGGAGCTGGCTGCCACGCGCTCTTCCCACCGCCATCCCGACTTTCTCTGGGCGTTGCTGTGAAAGCAGGGCCAGGAAGGCAAACGCCAAACACGCTGCTGAACCAGCTTGACAGCAACAGCACATTCCTGGGTGTCAGCACCGCCCTGGGGCCCAGCGCCTCGGGTTAGCCTCACTTCCTCCGAGGTTTCCTCCGCAGAGCGGGGTGACCATGGTGCCTTTGCCAGCACTGCCAACAAGGGGTCCTTGGAAGGACACCACGGCCTGGCCTCCTTGGCTTGACAGAGGCCAAAAGTCCACTGGAGTCAGTGCCTGGAGCTGACCAGACACTGACCTCGTGTGTTGGCAGCTCCCTGATCCCAAATGGGGTGGACACCACTTCCCAGCCATTCACCCTCTTCAGAGAGAGACCAGACAGCAGGAACAACTTCTGGGGCTCTTCACAGAGCCATCACAACATCACGGAATGGTCTGGAGTGGGAAGGGACCTTAAAGCTCATCCAATGCCACCCCTGCCATGGGCAGGGACACTTTCCATTAGCCCAGGGTGCTCCAAGCCTCAATGTCCAGCCTGGCCTTGGACATTTCCAGGGATCCAGGGGCAGCCACAGCTTCTATGGGCACCCTGTGCCAGGGCCTCAGCACCCTCCAGGGAACGATTTCTCCCCAATGTCCCATCTAACCCAGCCCTCCGACAGAAGGAAACCGTTCCTCCTTATCCTGTCACTCCAGGTCCTTGCCCAAGGCAGGACTCCAGCTTCCCTTGCAGCCCCTTCAGGCACTCAAACGGGCTCTTAAGCTCTGCTCGGATCCTTCCCTTCTGCAGGCTGAACACCCGCAGGTCTCCCAGTCTGGCTCCCTCGTTCACATCCCGGCTGTTGCGGCCTCCGCCACGGGCACGAACGGTGCCTGACAGCGGCGCCGGCGGCCCCGCGCCCAGCCCGGGGGCGGCGGGACGAACCCCCCGGGGCGGGGAGAGCCGCGGCCGGCCCGGCCCAGCCCCAGG